>NC_069126.1:71590218-72198424 GCF_026914265.1 Mya arenaria
AAAATATTAGAAAACAGCAGGCTTGTCCACACAGCCACCAGGACTTATACATATTGGTGGATATGTTGACAAGGACATGCCCAGCAGTTAAACCCTGTTTTATGGCTCTGGGCAATGGCTAGAAACATGCAACAAAACACACAAATGCAAACATTCAATCAACATAGCTTGCATTTTAATTACCCACTACATACTCATCACAAATGTGTTTTTGTTGTTTTTTACATGAGTAACAATACTGCTTTAAAACTATAAGACTACAAAAAACAGCATGATTTCCATATAGATATATTTCTATCTGAATTAAAATACAATCCTTCACAAACCTTCTATGAGGGTAAGGTCTGCTTTATATGCTCCAACTTTTACTTTCAGATCTTGTTTTCTCCCTCGCCATTGAATATTAAAGCCATCTACAAGCATTTTAACAAAGAATAACATACATATACAGAAAAACATAATTAAAACTCACAATTTTACTGTCAGACTTGTCACTTACAGTTTCTTAAGTTGATAGTTATTTAAGTTATTTATATATTTTACTTTTTATTAAGCAATGTAGCATGCATGTACATTTATATGGCTTTATGACACACTCAATTTAAACATTTTCCTTTTCCACATACAAATGTAAAGTTCTGACCATGTTTTCTATACAAATACAATCTGAAATACCATGTGTTATGAACTCACAGAAAGGGGAATAGCATTATTTTACTTATCTATAGCATAACTTTTTAAAAGACTCATAATTATGTAACAAATAGGATAAAATGAATGACATATAATTTAAGATTCATTCTGAAATAAGTGTTTACCTTCAAACCATGAGAGATCCGGATTATATCCAGCAAAACAATAGAAATCTTCAGAAGGTTAAATCACCATGGCTGCCTTGTTTACATCAAGAAAACCAGAAAACCGCCTGAACATTTGAAATCCACTGATCTTATTGGCTACTGAGCCCTGATTCTCTGCATACTCACTGAAATTTCTGCCTGACCTTAGATAATCTGATAAGCCCAGACAATGTGTACTGTGAGAAATAGCTTGGTCAATAAACTAACAGAGCACACTGATAAAAGGCTTCTAATTTCTGAAGAATACAAAACTGAATTATTTATGTTCATGTTTTGCTTTAGAAAAGTGTATAGTGTGTAAGGAAGAACAATTAACATTAATAAGGTTATAAACCAATAACAAGAATGTACATTTTTTATGTTTATCTTTTTGTGCTTTCTTAAACTTATGAAATGAAAATATAATAATAATAATAATAATAATAATAATAATAATAATAATAATAGTAATAATAATAATAATAATAATAGTAATAATAATAATAATAATAATGAAAACAATAATAATAAGAACAATAACAATAATAATAATAATAATAATAATAATAATAATAATAATAATAATGATAATAATAATAAAAAATGTTAATAAATAAATAATAATATTAATAATAAGAATAAAAATAAAGACAAATTCTGATGTCATTAAGAAAAAAATGGAAGTCCCTATTTACGGCCAGAAAAATGAACTTTACATGTGTCATGTAAAACTTACTCTGTTTTAGCAGTGAAAAGTATTTCAGAAATATTCTAAGTTTGAAATTACGGCCAGAATCAGTTTCCAACCGTAATTTTGTAATATTTTGTATATTTTCCGTACGTAAATGAATGAATTTCCAGTCCAGGTACATAACTTTCCTGCCCACAAATAAATTACTGCCAGATTACGAGCGTAAATATGATATTCCTGCCACTTTCCTGCCAAATTCTGGCCGGATTCCTGCTGAAAATTTCATACGGGTGGGAACGAGGATGTCAATTATTTGTTCCACAATCTGCTATATTTAACCTTTTCTACTTGTCATGTACATTTATCACTCACACTCATTCAATTCGTATTCACAACCAACCCTCGAGGGCTGTTCAAGTGGCCTAGCCGAGCACTCACGCAAAACACTTGAGTCTCACTCACACCTGTGAATACGAATATACCTTTCACTCAAAAATATCTGGATCGTTATGTGATCACAGAGGATTGACTCATTGAGTGTGAGTGAGAGTGTTCTGAATTCGGCCCTATATATCTTAACTATTCAATACGTGAATATAACAGAAAATACAACGTGATCACAAACATCAACTGATATAGAAACTTTGAAAGGTATTTGGTTGAAAGATTGGCTATGTTTACATATGACAATAACTGGAAATAAGTAACACGTGGTAGGAAAAAGCTGCTTTGCAATTGATATCTACCGACCTTGAGCAATCTAAAATTAAATTTCAAGCTTCTCTCCAGACTTTATTTAAGCGTTTAACAACTGCACCGTTTACCTTTGAATACACGTAGTTCCCGTCGATGTTCTGTACAGTCAGATGTTAAGGGTTTGGCCTTGGTCCACCGCTTGTATTTTTAAAACTTTTCTTAAATGATTAGAGAATGGATTAAATTCCACACCCCTATGTGTATTGGTTGTCAAAATACACAGAACCCACTGAAATCATTAATGAAATCGACGTAGGGTCGTAGAAAATCATATATTACAACAATGCAGACGAAGTTGACGGAAAGAGTGGCGCCGATGTGATAAATGATTGGGTGTCTAAAATAGGTATCTGATTAGGTAAGCATTTATATTGAATGACATGTGGTGATTGCTTACGTAAAATGGGGCTAAATACATGTAAATCTTAGTCCATAAAGAGTTTGTTTCAAAGACATTTCATTAAATCATAATTAGCAATAATAGTTTAAATGACAAAGCAACTTTATACCTTAAGTTATCGTAAAGTAATGAAACATAACTTCCGATAAAAAATAAGTCACAATGTAGAATGTACATGCACCCCGGGTGTTTCCGTAATGATTTTTATTGGTAAACGGGGTCAGACCCTGCCCAAAACATGTAAAATTAGCTTCCCGACCTAGAAGAGCCCTCTTTGGGTAATGCATGACAAGCTTTTCTGGATTCAGTGTATTCCTAAATAAAGATACCCATAACTCTTGCAAAGAAAGGAAGTAGTTCTTTCATGTGAGCCGTTTATGACATATAGTCGAGCGCTGCGCGCTGGACGTCAAGCCCGTATTATTTAATACATTATGTAAACAGTGTATAACCACTTGAAAGTGACGTTAAGAATCATTATTCAAACCATTAGCGGTTGCCAGGTTCGCATCGTTGCGGTATATGTTTATTCCGTATGTTCAAATTAGTAAGCATATAAAAGATCGTTTGTCGAAATGGTTATTGGATCAAGTACCGTCTTTGGCTAGGTCAGATAAATTGATAATGCCGAGTTGAAAATCAACTGGAAGGCACTGAAAAAAGCTATACGTCATGTTTCGCATATATATATATATATAGATCATTGAGATCAAGTACCAGTGACATCCTACCTTATGATGCTACGCCTTAAAGCAGAATGGGATGGCAACACCGCTGATTAATCGTTATTTTTGTTGCATGAGCACCTTTTGCGTGTTGGAGACATGCTGATGGCAAATTGAATTGGAATTTGTTTTGTGTTTTTCAAGAAACCCGGTTGTTATTCAGGTCGACAATTTTCACTGTAAACTATAAATAAATATGCTTTCTTATCCAGGAAGAACTATAACATCAACTGTAAAATACTTAAACAATTATGTCCTTCCTTTAAAATTGTCACGTCGCATTTGGCTTGATGAGCTCGTAATATTACTGTATGCTTATTCTTTTAACTCCTGCATAAAATTTAGTACTGACAGTTTTTAAAGATGTTTTTCATTCAAAAAAGAAAGCATATAACCTTTCCATCGTATGATGGAATTAGAACAAATGTATTGAAATAAATCTTTACAATAAACTAAAATGGAAAAACAACATATGATTTTCCGGAATATTTCAAATTAAGCATTTTTCAGAATTAAGCTGTTAACAAAATCTGCACTACAGGAATTTACACTGATTCGGAAAGAACTTCTCCGTATTACATGTGTTTTCAAGCTTTTTTGGTTTATCAGGGAAACGTTTTACTTGTCTGTCGATTGATTTGGTTAGTAAAGTGGGAAGAGCGAGATGTGTCCTAGGAGAAAGAGTTCAACACAGTAATGAATATATATAGTGAATGAAAGTATCAGCTCATTATAAGAGTTGATTTTTTTCAAAATTCCTGACAATTGAACAAACAACAGGATGCAGTGAAAAAGTATCTCTCTGTTTTAATTAAATCACCTTTGAAAAGGATATACTGTTCTCTTCGAGATTACTTAAATGGTCTATGTACATACTGAGTAGAAAAAAATTAGAATAATCAAATGAGACAAGAGAACATTATTTTTTCAATCAATTGTTTGGTATTCTTTTCCCTTTCCACATCGACGCTGTTGGTTAAACAATGTAGTTTACTGCTGTGGTCAGTATTTAGTAAGGTGAAGTTACGTGTGGTTTACATATATAAATATATGCTTACATAATACATTCATGGATTGCTTTGCAGAATTCTTCACAACTCCCACATTGTTTGCTGAACAGTATATCTGGCCACTCTGGTCAGCTTTTACAGGTGTGTAGTTAAGTGTGCTCCGAGTCACGTTGAGGTTTTCCTCCTCTTTGTACGTGTTTGTCGAGAGCGAAGTTACGTCCTGCACCTGGCCTGACCTTTGGATGAACCATTTGACCGAGGCAGCAGGTAACCCACCCGATGTTCGGCACTGCAAAGTCGTTTTGGTTTTGACTATCACGTTGATAGGGTCGGTTCCAGGAGATAAAGTCACATCAGTAATGCCAACTGTAAAATAGAAACGTGTGCATGTGTACCATCCATGACATAAATTTCCTCAGAGATTTCTAGCTTGTCAAATGTTTGCCATACATTAGTATTCAAAAGTATAAATAAACGTTCAGAAATTATAAACACACTGTCGCAAACGTACGATTTCGGGAACAAAATCTTCTTTTTGAGTTCGCTTACAGATTTAAAGGGTCTGGACCGAGGGAGGGGGGTGTCAGTGTTAAGACGTTATACAAACTAATATAAATTGAAACACTTGTTTTACTGTGATTATAGTCTCTGTTGTATGCGTTAGGAATGTACTTGCATTGACGTTATCAATGTTTAAAGTGAATGCATGAAAAGCATGTATGTTTTTTTCATTGTGCCATACTAAGGTTTGTAACCAAATCTTTCTTATTTATTTAATAGAGTGTGAGGGTTCTACTTCTTCAAATGTTGTTTGGGTAAATTCGTGACAGTATGATTTTTGTTTCTTTGAACTAGTGCGTGGTAACTCTACCGGACGACGGCCTTTTAGTGCGCATCGAGTTCTGGATTCTCCGCTTGTCGGCATGACTCTTTAAATTGAAAATGTGCTTTTGACAATTCTGAAAAAAATATTGAAATTATTTTTTCTGCTTTTAAATATTGTTTCAATTCAATACATATATATTTCAATTGTCGTGTTAAATATCATGTGTAGGCTAGTTGAAATGAGGTATAAAAGGAAAAGTATCACAGTTCAAGGCAAACGTGCAGAATCTCAAGAAACTTTGAACTGACAGCTTATAGCATGGCTGGAAAGCAGGAGAACGAGGTGCATCTCCGCGCCGAGGATTCCGACGACGAGAGGAACATATCTTATACGCAACTCAAGGCCAACCGGAAGTTTCTGGAAGAATGGCGTGCTCGGTCAATAAATTGCATCCCGTATTTGAGGACTTCTCCTGTGTCAACAGTGCCGTGTCCGGCCGCTCCCAGGCGTCCAGTCGTTGGTTTCCAGTGCGGCAATTTTCGATTTCAGCGATTACACTACAGGGCGGTTAGACAGCAGTGTCTGATAATAGACAGATATGTAACACTCTGTTTTGTACTGTAAGTAAACACATCTATTCTAATGATGATTGAGTTTGTAAACGTCTGCAAATGAAAAACAAAACAATCTGACATTTAATCTCAGGTTTGAAGATTTAAGTCTTGTTATGCACACTTGATTACAACAAGAGGAAATGGTTATGTCTGTTATGCTTTATACTAAAGCCTTTATCAGTGGCAAAACCCCCACACGTGATCAAATCGCTTACGGTAGCGTACAGCAAAAATGGTAAGACTCGTCCCGTGTTTGACCGTAGAAATTTATTATCAGCATTTGAACAAATTTTGTTTAGAGAATCATGCAGTTGCAAACATTATGTACAAACAAAAGGGTTTTCTAGACACTTTAAGGATACATTCATTATAATATGTTGTCTATGATGGTGTATTGGCTTTCGAACACAGTTTATCCGATTTTACAAAGATTTGTTCAGAATTATTTTTTTTTGATACTGTTAAAAGGATCTTGTTTGAAATCATTCGTTAAGATAGAATCCTTTCCTTAATTTCAAATGTGTAACAAATATGTTCATAATACAGATTTACTTGTTAGATTTATGTATATGTTTGTTGAAGCATATTCGAGTTATTAACATAACAATGAGTTGATTTACTTGATGTACATATATATTTTTCTTCGAAGTTTCTGAACGGAATTGTTATTTGTTGAGGAAATACTGCCGCTTGGTTTTATCTTGTATAATATTAGGATTCTGGACAAACCACGTCTTCTGACAATTTATATAGTCGGCCTTGGTTTTTACCAGGAGCAAATTGATATACAAGGATATACCGCTTAGAAATAATCTAGTTCGGCGGTGTTTGTTCAAAAGTGAAGTATCTGGAAGCATACATTCGTTACGCTCTGGCGGTGCAACAAAAGCAGCACACTCTGCTGTTTCTGACCGTTGTTTAATTATACATGGTTGCTATGGCTGTTTTGTAGATTAAAATCTAAAATAGATTGTAAGAGTCGCAAGTTTAAGGCTAAATATTCGAATGACATTTCCCAGCTCGTTTTTTCTTCTTCTACAATAACACGATTGGTGAAAGAATTCTGTCTGGTTTGTTTTAGACAAAGATTTAGAAGAAGAGCTCAGACTTGTACTTTCGAGAGTGTCGTATAAAAGCGAAGAAAGTATTGTCTTATGCGATTCAGATTACTAATGATATATATAATATGGTATGCGTCTACACGCACAAGGCATTTGTGCATACGAACGTGGTCATTCTATAGGACGCCCTTCTTAAAGTTCATGCCATTTTTCACAAATTAATGATTGATAAAAAACAGCATAATTATTTCAGTTTCAAACTATTCTGTAAGTATATACAATTTACGTACTAATCACATGCTAAATGTACACGTTTAAATAAATTTAAAAACCATTATGCGACATTATTAAACGGTTAAACTCAGCTGAGACAGCGACAAAATATATTTTTATCATTTTACATGATATACTGTCGGCCCCATATTAACTCATATTGACCATTCAAGGCTGATCTTGTGGAAATAATGTATTTGGCGATTTGGGGACCATCTTGTGTCTAGCACCTTTAACGACTGAAAGGGACAACTGTGCACACGTTTAAATAGTGATTTTTTCTAAAGAGTGAATTTATCTCTGCTGCTATTTTGGATTTATGTCACAATTGAGAAGTATTGTTTGTTTTGTAACTAGCTCAGTAGTTTAAAAATGTTAGCGTGGTTTTAAATTGTATAAATGTATATCTGATGACACACCAAATACATATTTGTATTTGGAACATTTGACACAGTTAATCGTCTGGCAAAAGCATTTTGTCTTGTTTGCTTTTATTTAAGAATATTTATAAGCATAGAGCTAAGAGGTATATCTATATACTTCAAATCTAAGTGATTGTATTGATATTGCATGTTCGTGATAAGAAATACACACTATGCATGTATCCTGTACGTATTATATTTAAGTGAAGAACTATATTTAAAAAGAATCTATGAATTAACACACCGGCCTATAAAGAATGACTTTGACAAGATGGTTGAATGTCGTTTGAAATATCTATGAAATGCATAATAGTATCCTTGAAATATTACTCGTGTGTCCGTGTAAAATTGAATGTGATGCTTTTTATTATGAAACTCTATGATCACACAGTTTTAAACCTTTTATTTGTTAAGGCAGACTGTGTGTGATGCTCATAGTTTCAAACAATAACTGCATCGTATCTTTGAACAGTTTTTGCATTAGGTACTCTGAATTGTATTCCTTCGTCTGCAGATAGATAAATAGTTGGGATCCCTAATCACTGAAGTACATGTGATTTGCCTATTAGTTTATTATCATTTGTTTTATTTTTAAGTTCCCTCAAGTTAATGCATACTTTGATAAGATTTACCTTAGTTTTACGTTTTTACTTTATTCAGGATTGTTGGGATAAGAGTGAGGTTGTGCACGCAAACTGGTTTAAACCCCCAGTAAATTTACATTTTACTGACCATTACAATGCGGGAGGGACGTAACAATCCTTTCTAAACATACATAGTTGAACGGAGGCCCTTCAGGATCAACGTTCATAGTAGGCATATCAGATTCTTACTACAAATCGTTATACGGTAAAGCGGTAAAAAAGTACGCTCTGTCAATGCCTGAATACCCATGACATTTTAAAATTTCAAAAAAATCTGAAATGATGTTTAGTAATGTATATATGAACTGGAACATTTTCCATATTTTTGGAAATGCAGCTAAAAAAAATCCGAAAATAACGACAATGTATACATTCGCAACCGCTAAGAAACGGCAAAAAACTATGAGTATTGTTACAGTTGTAAATCGGTAAGAAGTAGTTACAACTATAATGTATAAATTGATGCTAAACAATTCTAAAATTCCTTAAAAATGAATGGACATGTAAACAATATTTAAATGAGAAACAAATGTACTAAAAAGGTGAATGTGTTTTGAAGACACATATCGATCAGGCATATTGAATATATTAATGCGCCGGTAATGAGCACTGAATTCACAATCGTCGCCATTTAAACATCAAGTCGAGTGATTGTGTATTGTTAGTATTTGATCGTAACTCACGAAATGTTTAACGGTTTATTAGCATGATTTTTTTTGGACTGTCTTGGTAAATCATACGTTAGATGGTTCCTTGTGCAAATACCTGTTGTTTATGTTTGTGACCTACATAGAACGGTCTGAATAATGACCCTGAATGTTAATTTCAATCTGTGTCTGAAATTTCAATTTGTTATGTCCATCGAGCAAATTGCAAAGACGTACATTGTTTACATGCTTTGTTTTGTTTTATTATGCATTCGAGATCTACGTTTTTATGAATTTCTTGGAACATTCGTGACCCATTGTTGTGCAGTGAGGTTATATTTGATAATGATTACGATGATGAATCAAATTGTTGTGATGCAACCTTAAAGCTGCACTATCACAAATGGATCATTTTGACTATTATTTTTTATATTTTTGATCTTAGAATGAGCGAAAATTTGTATATATGACTGGGGAGCTACTAAATAAGATTGTTTACAAAGAATAAGATCACAGTTTTTGTATTTACGAAATTGATATTTCATGCCAAAAGACTCATTTTCCTTGAATAGTAACGCTTTTAGCCAACAACTTTAAATTTCGAATGAATATATCAAAAATTGCAATCTGATATTTTGTTACCTGTCTCATTTTACTGATTTCCAGATATTTACACAAAGTTCGGTTAATTTCATGACAAAAAGAGAAAATTTGTCTTACTGTGAGAGTGCAGCAGTATATTTAATCCAACAGTCAATGATGAAAACATGAATAGCAGGGTCTTTGACTTTTTATTTCAGCCAATCCCAGGTGAAATCCCCGTCCTGTGGAGACTGCAGGTAAAATCCCTACCAAATGCCCCGATATCCCGGGAAAATCCTAAAGAAGTTACATTTCCCGCTATGTTTGGCCAAAAACAAATTCGCCACACCTACTTGGCATTCACACCGCGGTGCCACCTGGAAGATGAAAACATTGCCCATTTCCACTGCTATCCCCTGGATCGTGGGTGCCGTGGTTACAACTGACTGGTGAATGGCTAGTTCATTGATAAATCAAATATATCTGATGCAACTTTTAAATTGGATGATATCTAATAATGATTTCAATTATGAAAAGATAACTTTCTATAAGTGCCACAAAATACAATTAGTTTGATTTTCACTTGATGTGCCACAGATTATTTGCAAGTTTTACTTAATGAATACCAATTTGAATTTGCTTCATTGATATCAGGCTTTAACTTATCTTTTGCTGCATAAAAATGTACTATGTTCCAAGCATTTCCTGTAAGTTTTAATGTTTTTCCATCCTATATTTTTTGTAACATGTAAATAATTCAGCTCTGCACAATGCCTTTTTCAGATGTCATCCATAGATGACTTGTTAGATCACAGTGATCCAACGCCCTTCAATAAGCCTGAACGAGTGTCGATGGAGGCTAGAGATGAGGCCAAGATGTAACTGACACTTGCTGTTGGTGCCGCAGGCAACAGTGTATAGTCACTAACATAGTATTGCGTTAAAGGATGTGATCAGGAGAAGTTACAATGGATGTCACATAGGTGACTGAAAAACACCAATGCATGTGGGTCGGGGACAATTCCTGGTCAACCATACTGTGCAGAAGCGGTGCCTCTTCAGGAACAACTGTCCTCTCTTGCAAAGTATCGTGTGCATCCATTAGGCTCAGGTATGGTTTCAAAATTAGACAAAGGCCATTGAGCGTGTGATCTCAAAATAATGTTAGGCTACACCAGTTTTATATAGGTAACATTATCACATATATTACGGAATCAGTTCCATTTGTGATTTAAATCAACTTGTTTCATCTACGAAACAATATATGGAAAATAATATATTTTCGATCAAATGTGTGTCCTTATGCTTCGTCACGCTAAGATTAAGTCTGCCATTTCCTAGAATATGTACATGCTATATCTCAGCTATTAGACAAACAACTGGGGAAAAATCAGGAATAGAGTTATGCTATATTGAGTTAAAAAATGAAGATTTCATGACCTTGTCTGTTTAAAAAACACTTCCAGTTCAATTCTTATCATTATTCAAATGAAGTATAACATGACAGACAAATTATTTATTAAATATTAGCCTTTAATGCTTTGTTGATAAAATATAAACAAAGTTATCCAAATGTTCGGATATATGAATTAAGTTTGTGTTGAAATACTAGAAGCACATCATTCCCTTTTTGGCCATCGTTCATGTTTCTTCCTAGTCTAATATGCTGTATGATGCAATGAATACTGAAATGTTGGTTTCAGGAAGACTATGTGCACCATCAAAGTCTGAGGAGAGAAAGTAGCTATGATATGATGCTGGATGAAGTTGATATTTGGGCAAAAGTTACACTTCATCAACATCAATGTTTACATGGTGGTAACTTGAAGGTAATTTCTTTTTAAGCGTGACATTCTTTTGAACATAAAACAATAATAATGATTTGGGATTGGCCATCAACTTTGTTTTGACATTAATTGATCAGAATCGCTTCGCACAATACTGAAAATTCAATATACAAGGGTAGATCAATCCAGTTAATTTGTCATTCCTATCAATTATTTAATTTTGCTCTTTCAAATGGCTTGACACCATAATTTAATATAAAAGCTGATTGAGCAAGTAGTAGCTATCTTTGCCTAGGTATCCTATGCAATTCCCACATCCAAATCTTATAGACAAGGTCCCATGACTGTGATTGTAAGGAAATGTTGTTTACATGTACATACATTGAGTTAAGGTGGTTGCGTCTGCTCTGTTACTTTGTCATATAAATTGAATGGCTGTTCAGATAATTTGGTATACATGTTCAGCAGGGTATGTTGACATGTTGCTTGCAATGAATGCAAATCCCCTAATGGTCAGGTTTACTTTACTATTTTAAAATGTTTTAATGAAATATATATATATATACATGAACATAAACAATTTTTATGGAATAATTGTACAAAACACTGATTACACATTGTATCTGATTGTTTTAATGATACTATTCTACAAGTCTGCCCATTTTATGTTGATAATGTAAATACATGTTACATGATGTATAGATTATTGTCACCCTTAACATACTGTTTGCTCACTTACTTTTTTCTACACAGACAATTACTGATTTTTTTCTAAATATATTTACACCATATGTTTACATTCTGTTCAGAATTGTGTTTTATTCTGTTAAGTATTTCAATTACATTCCTAAATTATTGTGTTTATAAAAGTATTCTTACGCTGAATGTTAGTAAAAGAAGTCCACTGTAGCCTTCAGTAAGATATTAGTTTCACTCATGACCAGTTCGTGTATTTCACACTGAAATTAGCCAACAAAAACAATACATGTTTTGGGATATGTAGCTTTGTTGTTTTGGCATGTAAACATATGTTCATCTGCATCATAACTACCACATTCTCATTTTTAAGATGGATAATTTATTGTTTACATGTTTTTCACATACATGTTATGCTTATTTATTTCCATGTGTCTTTATTTAATAAATTAAAGTCAGGTGTGTAAGATTCAAAATATTGACTTTGCATTCTTTACAGAGTTGCAATATTTTAGTTTATTTTATGTTCATGTTTTCCTCATTTTAACAACAGTGTTGGCAGCTATTGCTTATATCAAGAGTGCACTTTCAACATATATTTTAGACTGATTGATATTGCTTGTACATGTATTTTTTGTTAATCTAATTGCTGTTTTAGCATCATGCCAGCAGTGCTTAATAATTTATGTGTGCATTTTTAACCAGTTGCTGCTTTATGCTGATACTTTTATTGAAGTGGTGCATAATCACTGATTATAAGATAACACATTGAAACTAAATGTTTCATTCATACATTTATACATGTTTTTTCAGTACATATGTTGATAATGTTAATACATATTACATGTGCATTTACACATGGGTTTATTGCCAAACTCATCAAAACATGCATAGTTTGCTCACATACATATTTACAACACAGACATTTACTGAATTTATTTCATCTTTACATTGATTTTGTTATGCAAATAAAACATTATACTACTCGTTTGTACAAAACGCTTTTCATTTGCTATGTTGTACATTTCCATGTTCTGTTTGCAAACATATGTCATTTTTCATATCAATTTTTCAACATTAACATGATATTAATTTCTATTGTGAAACTTATCTCTTGAAAACAATATTCTCATCATGTAGAATTAATTCCTTAATGTGTTTCAAAAACATGACCATATTATGCATACTTACTGCATTAAACTATACAATATGCAGTTACGTGCGTTGCGTTCCTAACGCTGTCTGTTTACCCACAATCTTCCGTCAGCATTAAATATTTTAAATCGTGATTTATCACTAAATATCACGATACAACATCGACGAGTACGATTGTCGACCGTCCACTAACGTCGAATTCGACGGTGACTTCCCATAAAAAACATGCCGCGGAACGGTCTCCTGCAGCGTATGCTCCGCTCTAGAAGCCGATTTCTTACTGTGTTGCGGTTGATAGTCCTTCCTCTACTGCCTACAATAACATTCGACGTTAAACGCGCTGTAACAAAACGATCGAGATGACGAGTACGTATGATATTATCGTGACGTGCTGACGTCACGCCTGTCTAACACACACCCTGTTCCATTTAACCGCTGTACTAAGTGTGATATTGTCAAACGAGGCACGTTACAACATCTAGCGATGGCTTCTTGTGTACGTCTTCACTATAACTTTGCCAAAAATCCTAGCACGAAATTCATTCACGGCATCGTAAATTATTAAAAGAAGCACAACGTTTGTCCAAAAATCGTTCTGTAAATCATTGTCCGGGAATACATTTGTTTTTCAGTGTTAAAAAACTGCATGGTATAGTTGCATAAGTAGCACGTGCAAAACGTGCGCTGAACCACATATAACTTTAATGATGTGTACTGGAGCGTGAATTTGTTTTGTGCGTGAACAAGAGAAAAAAACACATCTGTTTGCAAATTAACAATAATTTAAAAATTCGCGAGAAATACATAAACGTTTTTCCATGTAGCGTATTTTATTTAGATCAGTTTATATACACTCTGTGGTTTGTGGAGTTATGTGCTGTTTAATGTTTTGTGTTTATGATTTGTTTTTGTGATCTATGTCTTTGCAAATACCCTGTGCCACTAAACGGGGTTAACCTTTAAACGTTTTGCTATTGAGCTTGTTTCTGTAGTTTTTTATATAAATATTGAAACCAGTCAGTGATCGACCCATCAGCGTACAAGTATGCCTGGACGAATTTGGACTTAAATGCTTGTAATTTTCAGTTTGCTTCGCAATATTTTACATTCTTATAATAATAAGAAGAAAAAGAAGAAGAAGAATTTTATTATTATTATTAGTATTATTATTATTATTATTATTATTATTATTATTATTATTATTATTGATTATATTTGACATGGATAAGTCAAACTTGAATCGATATTCAAACAAATATGATAGCGATGTAGAATGAATAAAACAGAACAAATAGAACAATACAAAAGTTGATTACCTTGCACTGTAATTGCTACTTCCAGGCTGTTTGCTTGTGTTCCGTCGACTTGAACTTGGCAACTCCATCTGTCCCCGTTCTCCGTCCTTGACACGTTCCTAATTGTAAGCGTGAGTCTGTTTGTAGCAGGACAGGCGTAGTTGTATAGTGTGGAGTTTGGTGCAAACTCAACAATTGGAGGAGAACAGTTGTTGTCACCAGTTATGTAGATCGTTCCGACAACGAAAGCAGAATTACTTCTTTCGCGCCTATTCCATATTACATATTCTGTGTTTGTGCTTAGTGCTTCACAGGTCAGTGTCAGAGGACTGTACTGTGTCACGGTGGGAGAGCTCGGAGATAACGTGATAACCTGGGCTTCAGCACCTTGAAAAACAAAATAATAAACACTATTCTTTATTTACGTTTTGTAATTAAAACTTAACGTTTTGCTGAAATAATATTGATGATTTAAGAAGTGAATTGCGGGATAGATGTCAATATCTGGGTATGAACGCAATTGAGCTGGTTAAAGTGTGTGGAGTCAACACGTACTTTGACCA
The DNA here is from genome assembly GCF_026914265.1 of Mya arenaria. Lineage (NCBI taxonomy): Eukaryota > Metazoa > Mollusca > Bivalvia > Myida > Myidae > Mya > Mya arenaria. The sequence goes on from NC_069126.1 coordinate 71,605,205, forward strand.
GCCCAATTGCGTACATATCCCCGAAATTACGCAATTCATTACTTATATTTACACCAATATTTCATTATTGCATTCAAAAATTGTAATAACATACTTCATTTCATTTAAAAAAAACTATCAGTAATTATTTCTCACCCGTTCTGTATATAGAACAACCCGAACGTAACCGGAAAACAGTTTTTCAAATGACGTCACAATAATGCGGGAATAAATCCATCACTTCAAATCACTTTTAAACGTAAAATTGAAACACTATTGAGAACAATACATTAACCATATCATAAATTTACACTTTCTAACATGCTGATTTAAGTACTATGGGGTCTGCTGACACAAAACAAACAATAACAAGATGAATAATGTTCAATATACATGTTTATTGTTATGCGATTACTCACGATTCGAACATATCCAAAGATGTTGCGTTCATCGGATGATAATCGCAATTGCTGAGAGGCAATTTATTTAAGGAAGGAAAGTGTAGGTGTAAATATATCGGGATAATGTTTTACACTTATTATTATCCGAAATCAATATATGAATATTTGAATGTATACATGTTATGATGCTGGTTGCATAGAGTGACACTGTATTGTATCTAGTAACCATTTACTGAAAAACATATGCCTTAACTAATTTTATATAGTCTTAGTATCATTGTTGGAGATAATTTACGGCGAAGAATGTCAATCAGTTGTTCAACACAAAAACTAGCGACTGGCCACAAAGTTTGAATACGTTCGTTAAGAAATAAAAAATGCTACAGTTTTATCAGTAATTAAAGAAACATTTAAACATTTAGAAAGATAATAAAAATGCATACCTACCTTATTTGGTCTTACATTCGTAAAAAGTCTTTCAAATTATTGAAAGTGTGAATCTAATACGATTTTATAAGTTAATACTAATATGGCCAAACTACATTGTCATTGACAAAAGCAACATTAAACCGGAATAATACACATTACTTTGATCAAGGAACTTGTAAAAAGACGACAGTAACCTTTATAACTGGTAGAAATAGGCATTGGTTTTGATGAAAATATTATATTAAATACATACAAGCTTACAATAACGTTACAATACAGTCAGGCCAAGAATATGACATTGATTAATAATAAAGCTGCTCATTTCCACCGATAAATTTAGACTATAAAACACTTGTGTATGGTTACAGCTAGTCATATTGATACCATTACATAGGTGTTTGCTAAAACATGGAACCTACCGAGCTTATATTGAAAAGCAGTGAAATTCTAAAATCACAAATTGGTTCTTTATAATAATGCATCTTCGATAAGGTGTAAAATTATTCTTATTTGTTTCCTTGTTCAAGGATACGAGTCATGCGAATGAATATAACGTATGCACTTTAAATGTGTTCTCTATAAAAGGGTCAATCTGTTGAGATTTGATACAAGATCATAAGATCGAAATTTATTTGACATAGTCATCACAGAGAGCATAGAAGATAGTTGTTTCTTTCAGTTTGAGTTCTAAAAGTTTATTACCGCGAACCGCAGGCTTATATTTTGGCGATTGGCGAAGAAAACAAATATTTTAGTGCTCGCCATTCGAAATATAATATGATTTGCTATAGTTTGAAACAATTGAAAACGATTCTAATCTAACACAGAGATTATAAAAATGTGTTTCGTTTATGCTTACCTTTATGAATAGTCAATTTAACTGGTGTTCATTGGGAAGGTGAGAAAAATCCTTTGACAAATTAAGATGCGTCGTCCATGTGTGATTTATTTTCGACCATTATTTCAAATAAAATTTAAAAAGACAATTAAATTGCAGGAAACGGAATTCGCCATATAAAAGAGAGAGATCATCAGAGATTTAATTGATCGTACAAGGTTTTGTAATCATAGGCTTTAACCACTGACTTAGAGACTGATTTACATGTTGTGCCGACACACAAGCAAGCAAAATATAAATCATGACAGTTGATGAGACAAAAAACAATTTTCATCTTGCTATAAATCAATCGAACTTCTCTCATTACGCTTAAGCATACATCGCTATCAGAAAAAAAACTGCTTACGAAATACCACGCTTTCGTGTGAAGCTAAATAAGGAAAGTGTACTACTGTATTCAATTAAAAGTTCATCATAAATACAAGAAACAACGTGATAATTGCGAGCATTTGCAAATTAAGCATTTATTTTCGCCAATAAATATGATTCGTTATATATGTTTTGACCAATTGAAATATAATGCTGTATTACACTTGTGTTATATAGAAACATACGTGACGGCTATATTAAACCGGAAACAAATTAAAGCTTGTGATTAAATATTTTCTTGATAGACAGCACTGATTTTATTACATAGAATAATTCCTTATAAAGTTTAAGTTACAAACTCCAGATTTAGGTAATTCCTTATATCTTAAGAACAATCGAAAGACAATCTTATGAATATTGAAATGTTTAATAATGATTTATAAAGTCGAGTTCAGACCTATATTGAATACCTTCACAAATCGATATTTATACCAAAAGCTTACTTTTCAAGCACTTATCATAATATTGTTATTGATAGTGTTTTCCACATACCTGAATGTATCCTATGCACTAACATTATCACAAAGATCACTATGAAGGTTTCAATAACCATGACAGTATAACATTTCGTTATCAATTTCACATATGTGTGTTTTATCTTACAAATGTTAAGCTGAATCGGGAAGTTTTAAATGCAAGAGTACATGAGCTTGAAATAATTTCCGCATCATAGATGTCTGAATAGGTTTATACTTGCCATAATTTAACATTTCCGATAGAACCGTCCGCCCGGTTAGCTCAATCGGTAGAGCGTTGGACTCTGAATCGGACAACCCGGGTTCGATTCCCGGGCGGGCCAGGTCACTTCTGTTGTGATTGGTTATGAAATCCTTTCTACGACCATTCGCACTGTACCACTGCCCATGGCATGTACAGAAGTTGTCAGTTCCTTGCAGAGGTGAAGGCACCTAGTACTGGTTCTGCCCAGGATAGGTGTGCGGTGGTCGAACTGTCACTCTGGGACCCTTCAATGTGCTCAGGCCGGGACCCGGAGTATAAACTGCAAACACCACCACATTTCCGATAGGGATATTATACGTTCTGTGTTCGTTTACTTCCTTCTTAGCGTTATATGGTTGATAAACATGTTAAATACTACATATCTAAATTGAACTAGTCCAAACTTTTCATAAACAACCTCATTTTGAAAATGTATGTAAGTAGGCACAGTATAGCGTTATAATAGCTATGAGGAGTTAAGCGATCAAGTGTCACATATGTGTGCTTTACCTTTAAATTGCTCTTATGCTTAAAATGCCACCCCAGGTCAGGTGTTTAGCTTTGGAAAGGTAAGAATGTTGTGTTTTACTTAGATTAAGAATATTATTAGTTTGAACATACGCGACCCTTTTTAATAAGATATATAAGTCGTACATCTAACGCTGGCGTTAGCACTTAGAAACGATTTTATTCATGGTCACTTTGACAAACCCCGCTGATCAGTTATCACAAGAAAGATATAATGAGACTAAGTTACTATGCCACATTCGTTATCAATTGTCGAGTGTCAAAGTTGACACTATTTTATCATTAACGTGTAAACACTTTCGAATACGGGGAGTCGCCTACTGCATAGGATAATGCTCTTAAGTGTTTGGCGGTTTGACGTTATGGTTGTCTACGCTCAGTTTCTGTCTAAATACTTTGTAAACATTATATGATTATTTTGAACTGTGGATTAGTTTTGTTATATTTTGCAATATTTTGAAGAGCACTTGTCTTCTAGTTTTTGAAGATAAATTCCTAAAACAAAATATAGGGTTGAATAAAGCATCCTTACATAACTAAGCTTTCAGTTCTTTGATTTTATGAAGATTCTGCTAATTCATGTTATCTTTAAAACCGTGTTTGGCTAAAACTTTTTCGGCTGACTCGGAGTGTTTTGGCATGTGACTTCATTTTCTTCAAATATTTTACATTTTAAAATCATTTGGAAGGAAGGATGAGCTAAAACATGTCGCTTTTATTTTTAATAATGTTTTTTTTATTTGTTCCGAGTTTTAGTACAATGATGCTTTTTATTATGAACTGTTTTAAACCTTTTATTTTACAAGGCAGACTGTGTGTGATGTTTATTGTTTCAAACAATGACTGCATCGTATCTTTGAAAAGTGTTTGCATTAGGTGCTCTGAATTCTATTCCTCCGTCTGCAGATTGACTTGGGATCTTTTATCATAGAAGTACTTGGGGTTTACCTATACATTTATTATTATTTGTTTTATTGTTTAGTTTGCTCAAGTTAATGCATACTTTGATAAGATTTACCTTTTACGTTTTATCTTTATTTAGGATTGTTGGGATAAGAGTGAGGTTTGTGCATTTAAACTGGTTTACACCACCAGTAAATTTACATTTAACTGACCGTTCCAAGGCGGTACCTAACAATCCTTGATAAACATGCCTAGTTTTTTATATATAGTATGTATGCACTGTGCTGCTTGTGGAGTTTTGTGCTGTTCTTCCATGTTTCTTGTTTGTGATTTTATGTCTTTGGCGTTTACCCAGTGCCATTAAACCGGGTTTATCTTTAATCATTTTGCTACTGAGCTTGTTTCTGTAGCTTTTCGCATACATATTGTACTTAAGCTAGGTCTATGTTTTCAATGTAATGCATTTGAAGATATGTGAGAAAGTTAGAAAATGTGTTTACACAAATTAGTAAAAATGTTCACCCATGAGCGATGTATTGCATAATGTTATACTAAATTTACAATAAGTAATTACTGAACATGACTTTATAACGTTTATTTATTAACGACACGTGTGTATGTTAATACTCTATATTACTGTTGAGTAATATTGTTTCAAAAATGAGGACATGGTAGAATGGCAGGATTTTTCTTTAAAATGGGTCCTCATTTTGGCTACACTCACATTTCTAAAAGACTACCCATTTACCATAAATGGAAGCAAATTCGACATATGATCATATTTTATAGAATTTTGCTTCATCATTTTGTCAACGGAATGTTTAAGTTTTGTAATCGAGTAGTGTAGTAATAAGATATGTTGTTCAGAGGATTAGTAATTACAACTTAAAGTATTTTGCCAAAAATACCCATATTTTTTCTTTAAAATATTCAAACTTTTAAAATAAATTTAAGTATGAAAATAAATAGAGGGAATTTTTTGTTTTCACTGTATGATAGTATTTTATGTCACGAGTGTCACAGAAAAAAAACATATTTTATATTATCACGAGTGAAGTTAAATACGATCTTACTCTAAAATCAACAAATCTTCTGTTTCTTTAGTGTGTTTTTTAAATAATTGGTATCTTAATTTATTTATCTAAAAACCCACATTTGGATAATAGTGTTTACTACGCCGCTACCCGAGGGACGTTAATGTCATTTCCTATGTCCGGTAAGTGGATAAAAACCTCTCCGATATTGTTTTAAAGTTAATAATTCACTGGTTGTTAGTGCTAACATTTTATAAACATTAATCAATGAACTTTTATTTATACCTCTATCTTCAAAATAATAACAGTCAATGAACAAAAGGCACTTTTAAATTTAACATTATCTGCGAGGTATGCTGAATGGAAGAACAGTTTAAGCTCCACAAAAATTAAATCCAGAATTACCAGCCAAAACATATATAAATAACTGTCAACGGTTACCTGTCTACAACTAAAAATTCATGATGTTTTCGAGTAAGAGCACGTTTTGTAAGGCGACGAGACCAATTCTATGACAATAGTATGACTGTTATTTGCAGCATCGGTCTTTATATCTTTTTGCCAGAGCAGTGCAGCAAACTCATTAAGAGTTGTTCACTTTTTACAAACTTTACAACAATGTGAAATTCACAATCATACATAATTTAGAATTAGACGAGAGAGAATTGTTTGAAATAAAAATGTACAAGTGTGTTATGTTAATTAAAAGTTATGCAGTTATTTGTAGTTAAAGTTATTTAACGAAATTCTTTGGATAATGAGTAGCACAGACTGTTATTAAATAACACATTCAGTGTATGTATGTAATATTGAAACAGACGTCTACTTAACAAATACATAACGTTAATTGTATATACATTTCAATAACTTTGAAAAAAAAAGTTTTATTCTTGATGACATCGTGGCATTTTAAAGGAGATCCTTAACGTTTTATATTTACGAGTTAAAGGTTAAATGTTTAAAATGTGAACAAAATGATTATTTCAATGGTAAAACATAATCATAAATTAAAGCTAGAGCCCTGCTGTTAGTAATTATTTGAACATGAGTCGGAAGTTGCTGAATAGTGATAGTAACGCTGTTAAAACTTTTAGGCTTTGATATTAGAAATTATGGTTTGAATTAATACATGTCAGTTGCTGTTTGGGGGTTCTTCATAAACTAAGAAACATAACTCAACTTGAACAAAGTTTTAAAAAAATCGTTGCTAAATTAAAGCCTACTACTAACCTAAAGCGAATCGAACAGACAGTTTACATGTGACGTCTATATGAAAACGTAACCCCAAATTAAGCATATATATGCGGGTAGTGAAGCTATTCCAAAAATATTTGTGGCATAGTGTTTGCAAAAAAATACAATTACTACGTTGAAAACCTATACTCTGGGAAAAACAAATATTAAGTAGTCTCTCTTGAAGCTATCTTCACACCGAGCCAGACAATTTCCCATCTGTGCTTAAGTTGCAATTCTTTCTTCCTCACAGTTCCAGTTATCAACAACGCATAAAACAAAAAAAATGCATGTAATTCATGTTTACGTAAATAGCCAAATTATGATAGTGATAAACATTGATTATGAAATTCGATGACGCCGCAAAGACTCGCCAAAATTGATTTTGATAATACAATGGAAATTACAGGTCTAACACTACGGAAAATGGGTAAATATACGGAAATGTACTGAAACCCGTATATCCATCGTGTACGGTAAGTGTACGGGATGTTGAATATACGGGAGTGTTCGGACCCGTATATTCCCAAAACCCCTACATCTTGAGTATACGGGATTAGATGTACGGGCGTGTACTAACCCGTACATCAATGTTATAATAAAACACGAATTCTGTAATCAAATTAGGTCTCTTTCGTGTTTACTTTGACAACATGTATAATATGAACAACATTTATACCATTGACTTTAAAAAAATCACTGTATTTAGGAAAATTGGAAGGTGTTAGTAAAAATCACATTTGTAGAAAAATTAATGCTTTAATCGGTGTTGACTGCTTTTTGTGGAATTAGAAAGAGGTCTGAATACTAAAATAATTAAATACGACAATGCTGAGTGATTTGACTAACAACTGGTACTTTTACTATTTTGATGGATGTACGGTACCGTACATCTCCGTATACCTTGAATGTACAATTCCCGTATATTATGGATGTACGGAAATATACAAGTTCCCGTACACGGTGAGTGTACGGAAAAGTAACAATTCCCGTACACTATTGATATACGGAAATGTACTTTTTCCCGTACACCCATGTTGCAAAATAGTTTGGAAATTTGTTATCATTTGACAGCATATATTATACGAACAACATTTATACCATTGACGTGTATACATATTTCCGTGTTACTTTGAGAAACAAGAATATCTTTATGATACAGAAGAATAAGATTTGACAATGCTGAGTGGTGTTACATTTGACAGCTATACGATACGATCAACATGTATTACATATACCATTGACTTATTCGGTTTTCCGTGCTTCAGAGTAACAGGAGTCGCGTTTTGTAGAAATATTAACGCTTTAATGTGTTTTAACAGCCGTTGAAGAAATTACAATGACATCTATATGATACAAAATATTGAATTCGACAATGCTGGATGGATACATTCACGGCTAGGGCCCGGGAATGTTTAGTTTCCCATACATGATAAATATACTGGCGTGTACAAATCCCGTATATTATGGATGTTCGGAAATATACAAGTAACATAACCCGTACAAAACGGATACACGGACATGTTGTGTTTCCCGTACATGCTAAGTGTTTAGTTTCCCCGTATATGCTGAATATACCAATGGGGCATATAGGTTATGAGTGGAGGGGTTCACTCCTAAATGTTAGGACTTACAGTGAAACTGCATTCCCTCGAACAAGCGGTCGTTCGAGAACCGGCGTTCCCTCGAGGTCGGAGCTTGGTCCCGAACTTTTTCCTTCTATTTTCATATAGAATATACCCACGCTGCATCGAAATTTAATTATGTCGAGCAATATCCTCGGTCCCAAGTATACAAATCGTGCACATAACCTTATGGCTCCCTCGAGGTCATAATTTCACACTTTTTCCCGAACGCGTGTTCCAAAATAAACAAACATTTGCTAGGTGTTAAAATTTTCGCAAGTTGTAAAAATTGCAATGACAGTTGAAACTCAATTTGATAAGGTGTGAAAAACCGTTTATTACTGTTAACGCATGGCCGGTATTAGTTGATATGGGCATTTGAGATGATAATTATGATAAGTAAATGACGAGAAGTTAATAGTGAGAAATGTAAATGAGTAATAAGATTATGAATAAACACTACCATGTCGATCCAACATCGGAATCTATGAAAATAATTCCTACTTGTCACTTTGCTTTGCAATATGGCAATTTTGTAAAAAAAACTTCTAGTAAATCGTAGGAATAAACTAATATATTTTTCAGATAAGTCCACAGACGACTGTTTCAATTTATGGGTGACCGAAGAAATTGGGTGCATAACTAATATATGTTGTTTTTATATTGAAAGGTGGCACCTAATATAATTAAGAAGTGTCATCACTGTCTTTTTCTCGGGCCTTTTCAATTAGTGCATGTCGCGCGGAGATCATTTGTTTTCATAACCACATGGCCAGTGGGTCATAAATCTACGAAACACGAATTATTAAAATTATTAATTAATTTCATCGACAAGCTGCGGAAAATATTATTATCAAAGTATGCCTGAATTGAATAATGGTAAATAAATAAATGAATAAAATAAGTAAATAAATACCTAGCAGGTTTATCTCACTTAAAATTGTATTCAAACGATTTTATTTTATCTGTGACATCTGCTTTGATGAATACGGATAAAAGAAGATCATATCTAAGATAAGACGTCAAAAGAGACCGATTACTTATTAAACACAACAAAAATATTCATCAATTTCAAGTTTTCTAATTGCATTTTATTAAAATTGCATTAAGTTATAATTTTGAAGAAACCAGATTTGTTTTGATCTTAATTTTATTGAAAATGGCTCTAATTGTTAGCTTACTTTCTTCATAGTTTGATTCCTATTATGAACTTCCTTTTCATTAAAAGCAGTTTACCCTAATCCTCCCATTGGTATGAGGGAGTTGAAATAAAGATGCTCTTTAAAGATTGACAATTTTAACATTTTTTTAAGTTTGGTCTCATCTGATGAATCTGGCATCAATGCCTTCATTTCAGTTATATAAGACACCTCACAGTATAACAGATCTCAAATGTTTTAAAAACTGCCGAAATATTTATTTCTTTTAAAACGTTAATATTATTGTAACGCTTTTAGCCATAAAACATCAATTTTCAAACCTAAATATGAACAATTGTGATCTGATCATTTGTCAGCAGTCTTATATCATTGAATTCCAGAATATTACGCAAAATTGGCTCGTTCCAAGCCAAAAAAAAGTAGTCAAAACGGTCAATCTGTGAGAGTGCAGTTTTAATACTCATTTATTATTATGTATGTAAAAGAAATGCAGAGGAAGTCAAAATCAATGTAATTGTGTAAATGTCAGTGTTTTTGGCTCTCGTTATTTGTTTAATCTTTCTCTCAATCATAAAGAACTCATTTGTAATAAATCTTTAGAAAAAAAAGTATTATACTACTGAAGTGCAGATTGTCGGAGGTCATGGCGGAAAACAAAGGGCGACTGATAAGCCACGCCATATTTGGACGCTGATTGGTCGGTCCGGTATTGACCGGCTAGTTTGACTGACAGCGCGCGTTATGTCAATTAGTGACATGATCATTTCCTTTGAAAAAACACATGGCAAGTGGGTCATAAAACTATACGAAATACAACTAAAACACACAAATTCTAAATCTTATTAATTAATTCGACAGACTGCGGGAAATTTAATAACCGAATAAAATATAAATAGAAATAATGAAAAATAAATACATATGAAAAATAAATACATATATAAATAGCCAGCTTCCTTATCTCACTAATTATTGTATTTAAACAATTGTGACAACTGACTTGAAGAATGCTGATAAAATCCGCTCTGATGTCATATATAAAATAAGAGGCATCTGTTTTTGAAGAAATTAGACTGAATACTTATTAAAATCAAGAACAATAATTATTAATTTCAAATTTGCATTGATAGCGGTTGACTCTGAACCATCAATTGGTATGAGGGAGTTGCAATAAAGATGCCCTATCTTTAAAGTTGCACTCTCTTAAGTTTGACAATTTTTAAGTTTTGTCTCAGAATCAGCTTAATTTGGCTTTTAGCCATACAACATCAATTTTTCTTTTTTGCTATGCATATTTATGCGACTATAATAATTTCAATTTACGCTGATATAATGATAATAATAATAATAATAATAATAATAATAATAATAATAATAATAATAATAATAAAATCAAGAGCGTATAATCAATAGCCAATCGTGACAGCGGGATGCAGAAAGCGCGAGAATCGATATCATCTGTGTCATTACACGAGCCAAATAGCAACAAGGAAGAATACCCAACAACAATGAGGTAAGAATACGAGCTAGCATATTAAAAGATATAATTGTTGTTTTGTTTTTTATGGGACACCGATTATTAGTTAGTTATTATGTCTGTGAACCGTGCATTGGTATTTATAATTCGAACGTAAACCATTGAATAAATGCACATCAGAATAAAGATGGCATTCTAAAAGGTTTGACATTTTGACATTAGACAATTTTTGGCTAGCTGGTACAATTTTGAGGGGAAACAAAATAATAAATATGTATGCCTTTATATATTAATACAAACTATGTATTGAATTTACTTTGATTAAATATTAGTTGGCATACATTGACAATTTTTCATAGAAATGTCATGTACAACCCAGATTTATGTTTATGTATTATCATCACATCTGGGAATGGACTGGTTGAATTTTTTAGAGCTGCACTCTCTCAGATTGACCGTTTTGACATAAAACATTTTGTCTCAGATTTAGCTAACTTTTGTATAAATTCCTTCAATTCAAGCACAAAGATCACAGTCAATTGCTAAAAAACTGCCAAAGATTACAGTTTTTAATGCTTTGAGAGTGCATTTCTAGTCTAGACTTAGACATATATAGGTTGTGTCACATTTTCTAATGGTTTTTCTATCACGGGGTTTTCTAACTTCATGGTGATGAATTTGCCATATTGCTGTATTATATCAAATCTACTTTTCAAATGACTGTACGCCACAAGCTTGTTGTGTCTGTATAATTTCTTTTTCAGTGACCTGATGTCCGTGCGCAATTTGACCTAATGCATGAAGCCAAGAAATCGCGGAATGGAACTCATATTAGTTGTGTTATGTTTTGTGGACGTTTGTTTTTTTAGCCTGTATAAATTGTTGTTTGACAAGGCAGTGGAATTTTAATCATACAACATTTTGTTTGAGCAAATGCCACAATGAAATAATTATGTTAAGGCAGATCTAGAATGATATTAAACATTGATTACTCAAACATGATATTTTTAAATCTTATGAATTTATATAAATAGAAGTTTTTCCTATGTCTATAAATAATGTTTTATAAAAATACAACATGTATTTGTTATTTCTTAGCATTCGTGTCTAACACTGTCAAACCCTTTCTTTGTCCATCCCGTATAAGGTCCGTACATTCATCCGTGTACGGGGTCCGTATTCCTATCCCGTACATGTTGCGTGTACGGGTCCGTATATCCATCCCATACACGTTTCGTGGACGGGGTCCGCATATCCATCCCGCACACGTTGCGTGTACGGGTCAGCATATCCATACCGTACACGTTGCGTGTACGGGGTCAGCATATCCATCCCGTACACGTTGCATGTACGGGGTCCGTATATTCATCCCGTACTCGTTGCATGTACGGGGTCCGTATATTCATCCCGTACACGTTGCATGTACGGGGTCCGTATATCCATCCCGTACACGTTGCATGTACGGGGTCCGTATATCCATCCCGTATACGTTGCATGTACGGGGTCCGTATATCCATCCCGTATACGTTGCATGTACGGGGTCCGATTATCCATCCCATACACGTTGCATGTACGGGGTCCGTATATCCATCCCGTATACGTTGTATGACGTCCGTATATCCATCACGTATACGTTGTATGACGTCCGTATATCCATCCCGTACACGTTGAACGTACGGGGTCAGTACATCCATCCCGTACACGTTGCATGTACGGGGTCCGTATATTCCGTACACGTTGCATGTACGGGGTCCGTATATCCATATATATTTTGTCAAAACATTCTATGGATAAAATGTGTATTTCTTCAAAAACACGCTAAATAACATAAACATATTGCACTTTTTTTCTCGAAATTAAAATATCTCCGTATATCCAAAGATACAGGAATGGATATACGGAAGTCCGTACACGTGGTGTTCCGTATACGTATTAATATACGGGGTCCGTACATGTGGATATACACGTCCGAACACGCCCTTATATTCAAGATGTACGGGACCGTTCTTTCCCGTATATTCAACCATTTTCCGCATGTTTTATACTTTATATTGCCTTTTTGTTAATAATCTAGTACTGAAATGATTATTTATTATGTGTACAAGCTTTAGGCTCTTAAATTAATTAACAAAATATAAACGTTATTTGCATTTGCCTTAATAATGTGTAAGTATGTTGCAGGTTTTAGGGGGACAGGTATATGTGTCGAAGGGTTTACCAGTGTATATATTATATTATTTTTAAGGCATTAAGGGGACCATCCATATTTTATGGCATTAAGAGGGGCACATTATATATGTATTTTTTTACACTGAAAGCTCCCGTAACCTTCAGAGACAACTAAGTAATAGTAATGTTTAATAATTGTTTGTAATTAATCCCGAACCAATAACCAGTCGAAAAGGGAGGATTGCAAATTGCATTGGATATTTATCGGAAATCTTTAACCGACCAGCTCGTTCACTAAATGCAAATTAGCTTCAGTCACTTGGTCTGTGTATTTTGGTAAACCAAATGTATAATGGTCAGGGGCGGATCCATGAATTACAGTTCGAGGGGGCGTAACTTAGGGGCGTTTGCATGGGGATTTGGGGTTTCTCAATCAAGACAATTTTAACAATGTGTAGTCGGAAATGATACATTATGGGCGTATCTTTTTTCTCCTATATTGACATCAAAAGTAAACTTGGACGATTTTGGCCGATTTTGGCCGGCTGCGCCCCCTATAAAGCCGCTAGTGAATGATGATATTTCATATATAATGGTTAAAAAGAACTTTCAGTTGAATTACATAGAAACTGTAAATGTTAAATACAAATTTTGTTCTTGTTAAAAAAACAATTTCATCTGCACACGAATTTGTCTGTAAACGCTTGAAACAGTAAGCTCATGATTAAAGAACATTGTTCACAGTGCTACATGTTTTATTTGTGACCCATGGATATAAACATTTCAAAGTAGGTGTCAAATTTAGGCATATTGATAAACATTAAATAGAGAAAAAATACTTCCTAAAGTACTCTATTGACATCAAAAACAAAAGGGGTCATCTACTTGTCAATATTAACAAACTTCCAATTTAAGGACACTATGCCTAACCATTCATCAGTTATTGACTGGACATGTGTTTGTCTAAAGGCAGATATTGTTATTTGAAAGTAACAAAGGGCCATAACTCTACCTTACATAAATATATAGATTTTGAAGGCATTTGACAGGCATCATTCCCATTCCTGTTTACCTTATGGAAAGTGATGTAAAAGCTCTCCACACATCATTTCCCTTATCATATATACAAAGTTTCAATACAAATATTTACTATCAAATAGACTAATATAAAATTACATTGTATTGTTAAAATAATAATTTCAATGAACAATCAACTTTCCAGACAGTAACCTTTTATTAATTCTTATAATGAAATTGTATTTGTACAGTTCACTCTAGTATTAAGTATAATGCTGTTTCATGCTACATGTTACATTGTATAATATTATGTTTATAAACAATAAGTAAAACTGAGGGTTATGGAAGATACTGGTGTCTCTGTTCATACTATGCTATCATATGCCTTTCCATGTCAGTCAAAAACCTACTTTGGTTTTAGAAATATTTATTGAACATCCAAAGAACAAACATTCCCAAACTTTGACACAATGTTATTATTAAGAACTCATGTTACCAAATCTCTTCAAATTATTACACTGAATGATGTTTGTGTACATATGACAAGGTTTTTGTATTAATTTGGCCTCCAGTATGTAGATCTGGATGCAACAATATCTCATCAATGCAATAAACCTCCATTTAATGAATTGTTGACTGATTTATGTATTGTATCTTTGAAACTCAAAATTCACTTTAACTGTAGCAACAATGCAGCATGCAGTTGACAGAATGGTGGGGAATTTTTACACAAATTTTAAAGCTACATTAGCTTTTGATGAAAACAACAAGTATGACATAATGTTGTGGTTACTGAGCAAATATCTAAAAGTTCCTGTCAGTTATATACTTGCATGTGTATTTACCTACAAAGTGACACACTAATCATGGAAAGACCTAAGTTTTATTATCATTTTATGATTATATAGATTCTGAGACAAAACAAAAAAAAAGGTCAAAACTGTCAATTTGTGAGAGTGTAGCTTTAACGGGCACTTTAATACCCATGGCTATATATCACAGTGTGTGCATAGTGGCCAGTCATTGAAATAGGTAGCTGTTGTGCTATTTATTTCACACATGTTAATCAAGTCATCAGACTAAATTTATAATAATAAACGTACTTTATTTGCATATTATTGCTTGCAAGGTACAGATTAAACTCAGTCCAGATTTTTCTTAACTTATGTGAATAAGTATGTATAAAAAGTTCTATGTATTTTTGAAAATATTTATAATTTATTACTGTCTTGAAAATGATTCCATGTTTGCATCACGAGCTTTATAAGAATCCTTTCCCATATCTTACAAGTATTGGACTGATCCATATGATAAATATTTCTTATACATCTTCACTTTATGCTAAACATATGTTTAAAATTCCAAGAGAGTATCTTTAAAACTTTAATCTAAGTAACTGTTTTGCGTCACAAACTGTTTGCACTTTTACACAGACCACCTGCAAGACCGACCGACTTGATGACTTTGTTTATGGTATTATATCGTGGTGAAACTCCAAACACTTCAGTTTGTCGTCATAGCTGCTTTTTTCTTCGTTGCTTTCGAGTGCATGTATTTTGTGTTCATTAAAAGGTTTTGTTCAATACTGCTCTATTCTGCTCAATCCCTGTAGGGAGTGGGTCTTGTCCATATCCAAGAAATCATGGATCCGTTCTTTACCTTAAAATACAAAAATCATTTTAAACAAGAAAGGCATCACTTATGTCATTATTTCTTGCAATGATTACCTGTTCTTTCCTATGAAGATTATATGTGAAGAGCTAATGATCAAGAACCCTGTTATCTACTTACGGAATTATCATACTTCACCCAAAAACCCAAGGATATTGCATGGATATAAAACCAAATTTAAAAACAATAATGAAATAGTTATATCAGGAATAGTGGTTGTTACTTATAGTATAGGTGTCATTGCAGAATTTAGAAATGCAAGTCATGAACTGGACAGTTATTTGTTCAAATTGTAATCATTATGACATTTATTGCGAAAAAAGGGAATGAAAAAAATGAAAACACTTTTAGGGGAAAACTGCCTGATTTTATAGGGAAATCTGCCTAATTTTATGGGTAAATTTGCCTGATTTTAAAGATATTTTGAGAGGAGGAGGCAACTATTAACAACCTATCTGAAGAAGGAAAACAGCCCTGTTTTCACATCTATGGGTTGCTTATTGCTGTAAAATCTCACTTTAAAAGTGAATATCCGGAATCTTAAGACAATTGATTGAACCAATAAGCGAATATAGGTCAGTAAATAATTTAGGTTAGCATTCAGAGTGGAAGAATAAAAGATTGATTGAACCATCTTCTTGCTATTTGTTTACCTGTCACAAAACAGTCAGTTAAATTTGAGTCCTCCAAAACGTCGAAGCAGCAACACTTGGTTTGTATTCTATAGAATAGTGATTGTTCCATTACAATAAGCCATTAAACAAAAATGTCTCCTTAAACAGCAAAACATGTCAATGGTCCACTTAAGACTGGTTTGATATATATATATTAATGTAAATATAGATATTAACTTAAATGTATAACTTCAGACAAATGTTCTGCACAGATTTTATCCTTACACATTATATTAATGCAATAAACGATATCAATTGTTATTTATTGTTTATAAACACCTTCTTTTGTCAACTGTACAATAATATCACAGTTTAGCAAATATGCCTCGTACAAAATGCATATCATGATTGTGTGGACTTTTATGAAACAGGAAATTTATCCTGTGAAAGTCGTCTAGTCATCTTTGGGCTGGGAAATCTAATCAAAAACATCCTTTGCTTTTCGCGAGCATGAACAAAAAGTGTTAGTTTACAGCTTTTAGCCACACAATGTAAAGCGCTTGAGAAAACTTACCTGTCATAAAAATGGCGTCCATGTTTATTGAAATTCATTTCACAGGATTTCAAAGTGACTAACAGAAAGTAACTAGCACTCTTTAAAAATATCTTAAGGAATTATCATTGTATAAAATAATAAATGATCTCATACTGTGCACATCAAATACTGTTTAAAATCCGAAATGCAAAAAGAGACAAGTTTATTTACCTATTATTGAATAATCCGTTAAGCTGACAGTACCATCCTCCTCAGCAATGTCAGGAAAGGCAACATCTGGAGGGTCCACTGCAAAATGGATAATCAAAAATAATGTTCGTTACAATACTGAAACATATAGTTCACAGCTGTGAACTGCCAATGCAACACTCATAGTCGCCCCTGCGAAAAAGATTCATGAAGTTCATGAACAATTCCAAAAGTTCATGAACAATTCCAAAAGTTCATGAACTTCCAAATAAGTTCATGAACTTTGAACGAATGTTTGTAAAGTTCATGAACCAAGTATTGCAGTTCATCAGTTATTGTGATAATTTATTAGTTCATGAACTTTTGACCAGTTAACTGAAAGTTCATGAACCACAATTTAAATTGATGACTTTTTGAATAAGTTCATGAACTTTGAAAGATTGTTTGTCAAGTTCCTGAACATATCATTCAAGTTTAGCAGAACTGCAACAAAAGATTCAAGTTTGCATTTAAACATATATTTTCTAGTTGTTATGCACCAGCTAATTGTACCCCGCCGCACAAGGCCCGAGGTAAACTGGGGATAGGCGGGGAAATGGGCCGTGTTTTTACCTTTCAGGTGGCCCCGCAGTGCCAGGTGAATGGGGTGGTATTGTCTTCGCTTTAAATATAGCTGGGAATGGGCCTAACCTAGGGTCCCTGGGGTGTGGGGGCATTTGGCGGGGATTTTACCATCTGTTCGTCCCCGCAGGACGGGGATTTTAGCCGGGGTTAGCTGGACCGAAAGTCAAATGTTTTGCTTTTTCCCGGGACCCATGGGCCGGATTGAGAGGGGAATGTGGCATGTTTTTATCTTTCTTGTTCATCAACTTTGTATACAGATGATCTGTGATTTGTGGGATATTCTTAACAAGGTGTTGAAAAACAAAAAAGAAAATAAACCCAAATAACTGGTTCTGAAATATTTTTTGATTGGTTAGCCATGCTAGATAGTAAGAACATGCTGTTCATACTTAATTGATAGGCATTCATAGTCGTTTATATGATTTTTAAACTTCAAAATTGACTTACGTTTAGTTTAAGTAAATGTCTGGAGACTTTGGTTTGCGATGGCGTCAATGTCCCAAACAGTAGTTTTTAATCTCCACTATTAGACAATGTGAAAATGCAACACATTGGCTGATAGCTGGTGATATAATTAATAGCTACAATTTCTATCCCCTAGAGTAATTCAAAGTCCATTAGTTGTCAAAATTTGCAAACACAGCGGAATGAAAACAATAAGCCGCCATTTTGAATTGAACCGGAAGTACAGTTCTGCAGACGATAATGGATGAAGCTTTCACTGTGAGGTCATTAAAATGACCACGATGGCAAACTGGTGAGTTTATACCTATCACTTGTAAATTCTTGTTGAACTAAATTGGTTTTGACTCCTTACTCAATGTACAACATTATTCAACGACAATTTCAAATGACTCTAAATTGTAATTTCTGGAAAGAGCATGTCAATCGTCAATTTGATTTTTCTTATTATGAATTATATGTTTTTAAAACCAAAAATCATTAGAACTTATTGTCATTTCGCTTTATCACTTTGAAATGTGAAGTGTAATACTTTCATTTGATCGGAAAAGAGACAATTTAAAGAAGTCGCGAAAATATGTGACAGTTGAGAAATGTGATATGTGACTGCATTCATTAAATTTGACTGGAGACAACGCAAAAAAAACAGACATCGAGGGGAAAGACAGGCCTTCGGGGTCTAATAGTTTCCCTCAAGAACCAGGTAGGTAAATGTTTTTGAGTGATTGGGTGAAAAAAAACCAGTTATACACATAATACTAATAGTTTAGGATATTCACTAAAGTAAATTGTCCATTTCAGACTCAATGAAGACGAGTAATACACAACCAGTTATGCAGTTACTCAGCTATAGATGTAGCGAAAGTGAGGAAGTCAACTTTTCCTGTTACCAGTACGCCTGAACCCTGATCATGTTGCCACCATACAAAGCCCCAACCCACCAACATGACCTGTACAATTTCTGCAGGTGCTCACGTGTTCATGACACTACTGACTAGAGTGACTGGTAAGGGTTTTAGCTAAGATAATTTTAAAAGTTTCTTGTCATGAACGCGTCAATGCTGTTAAGTGTATTTCAACGGAACCAAATACATATTTGACAGAAGTGAGTGTTAATACAAAGTCATACATTTATTGTTTTTCTCAGGAGGACCCATTTCTCTCAAACATAACAATTCTACTACGAGAGCAATGCCCCTTAACTGTCATATGACTCAAGAACTTGACAGTAGATCACAATTGGTATCACTCTTTACTTTGAGGCTTAAATGTGAATCGTCTTGTACCTACAAATAATACTTGCTAATTTTGTATCAACTGCATAGTAAAACTTCAATGTGAACAGCTTAAAATCTCATCATTTTTTTAATCTTCTAAAGTTAAAATAATTTAAAATTGGCCTTATTTAAAGATAGAAGACTTTAATTATGTATTTTAAACTTGCTTCTTATCATTAAAAGCTTAATCCAATTTCATATATTTTTCAGGGAAAGCAGACTTAAAATAGAGACGACAACTGCCGGTTGAGAAAGAAAAGGAGGACATGGGCGATACATATTAATGCACTGCAGTATAGAATCAAATCGTCTACCAACTCCATGTTAGTTGCTGTGGGCATCCACATTGATACAGATGTTATTTTGGAAACTGTTCAAAAATATGAGTTACACTATCTTTACTAAAGAAGAAGTGAAAAACTGTTCCTGTATAGTGAGGGACTGCTTTACAAAAACTAGATCAAGTCAGAAGAAGTTTGGCAAGTCGCCGTGATTAAATAAATTTGTAACTTACACACATTCTACCCTAAAGAAGAAGAAACACCATCATCTACAATGATTACATCATTTGGCAAGGTCTTAGGTGTATATACTCACAACAGTGTTATGTGTCATAAGAAGTGGAAGTGTTATAAATGGACGACTTCTTGACAAAACCATAGAACTGTCATATTTTATAATGATTAGTCTTGTTTCATTATAACTTCTTAAACCATTATGAAAAACAAATAATTAGTATTATAAAATAATGTGTGTTCAATTGTATAACTATTGAATGTACTTTCATTAGAATATTTATGCGAAGGTCAAGTTCAATCTGCTTACATTATTCCACTAATAGTTTATTACTGTTGTGATCATCACATTTCTACATGTTTATTGCATAACATTCATAGTTTCAATTATTGCGTAGTCTTACACTGGGTGAATATAATAAAGCCATTTAACCATACAATAAGGACAAAGTTATATTGCATGTCCAAAAGTAGTAATATGCAAATAGTTATTATCTCACAAAAAGAACATCAGTAGCAGTTAATTTACCAGAAGCATCAGTTAAAAACGGTTAGAACTGAGTTTAAAGAGCATAATTTCAATTTTATTGTTAGTTTAAAAGTAACATATTTAACAACAATTGTGAAGAAAGGAGTTATCATTATATAAGATAATAGAATCTGGCAGTGGGTAATAATGTTACATGATAGTTGAAAATATTGTCATGGAGTTTTTACTATATGTTGAATAGATGTCAGGTATAATAATCTTAATAATCTCAAACTGTGCACACAAAATTCTGTTAGCAATCAAAAATGCAAACGAGACAAGTATTTTTACCTGCTATTGAATAAACTGTTATGTTTGCAGAACTGTCCTTCTCAGCAATGTAAAGAATGGCAACGGCTGGCTGGCACTTTGTAAAATGGCGTTTAAAAAATTCTGTCCAATCACAATCAAAACTGACCCATTCTAAACAACCCATCAACAAAATAAATAAATGAGCTGCGCCATGTTGAAATGTGTCTTGGGAAGTTAACATCATTCCGTGTAATGATGTCATAAGGATGAGCAGAAAACATTACTAACTATGCAATAATATTTTTTGACTTAAACGGTAAAAATATTTTTTTTTGTGAAAATAAATCATAGTGATCTATTTAATTGCAGGTTTCTACTGGTATAGCCTTGTACACATCTGTGTTACATGTATAAATAATAAACAGGAATTTTCTGTTCATAAAGTCTGCAAACAACATATAAAAAAACGAGGAGTTGTGTACAAATTCCTCCATATACTCTGTGTAACTCAGTCAGTAAAAACAATTCATAATTCTAGTAAATCCCTAGAAATTCCCTTACTTTTCTTCATGTACAAACATGAATGAGGAGTTGCAAACAAGCAGGGCCATACACCTTTTGCTATTTAAAATTGTACGTCAACAGCAATTTCAAGACAGTGATACTCATTAATAGAATAGGCCCTCAGACAGCTACAATTTCTGAGAAATGGAGATCAGACTAAATTTTCTAGAGATAATTTATAGATTTACATGAAATAAAGAACATGTTACAGTGTTTGTGTTATACTTGTTCCTTATCCCTGATTTGGTCCCTTCACACCATTTGAAATGTGATCTTGAGAGCTTTATGATAGAAAAAAAATCACAAATAAAACATGCATTTACAATTTCGATTCATGAAAAAAATGCAAAAGTTGAAAATTGAACTATTTTTAGCTTAAATTGTACATATACAATCATTGTCATCAAAATCATGATCAAATTAACTGTTTACTATCTCATCCGTATCCCCCTTTTTACATACTTAATCTGCTCTTACCCAAGTAAAGAAAGAAAGGTCAACAAGGCCTCTTATAAACCATGAGAATCCTGTTTACTTATCTGATCACCAAAAAGGCTTTCTACACATCATGGTTCATTCATTTGAATCTAGTCTCTAAAGGTTTCACAGTTGTGATTTCCTTGAAAGACTCAAGGTACTTTTTTTCAAAAGACGAAAGGAAGGCTAAAACGCAGGACGTCTGGCAGATTATACCAGCCTGGAAATAAATACAAAAGCTCACCGTGCTGCTGAGGAGTCTGATATTATTCCCGGCCCCAGTTCAGCTGGAGATGTCGATTCCACACGGCTTGAAAACCGGTCCGGTGCACCCGAGCTACGCGCTCTGCTGTATCTGCAAGAGGAGGATGTAAATCTGTGAAAACGCATTTATAATCAATTTGAGAAAAATCGTACCCGTCATAAGTAGTGAACATGTATGTGACTTATAGAACATCTGAACTTAAGTTTTGTGAAGGAAACAAGGTTCAGTCTGGGATCTAAACCTGGTTTTTGACGCTGAAATTGTGAGTTTCGCTCAAATCAAGTATGCACAAAAAGCGAGTACATAGATATCTTGAAGCCCAGATTTATCGCTTACCTGAAGTCCGTAGGGATACAATTGAGAGTTTTGCTGTTAAATGCAGGGTTTGTCCCCAGGAGTGTTTTGTATGTTAGGGGAATAGTGGCTTAGGTGACTGGTGGTACCACTCTGCAGCTCTTATCCACACAAAGCACGGAATATCTGAAAATGACAAAGAATGGCCATGCACTTATGTAAGCTATGCTGGAAATACGCATCTCTACACAGGCAGTGTATCATATATTTATTCATTGATACTAAATAGAAGAGTATATTGATCAAACAAGTGTCTATCATAAATAAAATTGAATTGGCTTGAATTTCCAATTAATATTTTTTGCTAACAGTCTGGAATCTATCACAGATTTTTCCTAGCCACATAGTTGTATTCAATGAAGATGCACAAGATCAGTGAGCCATTGCAATGATCAACTGTAAACACTAGCAAGTCCAAGGAGGGGGGTGAGTTGAACACCTGGCAGGTGGCCACCCCTAAAATCGTCAGAAATTGCTTTTTATGGCAATAAAGGATAACAAAATAATAGAATATGCCCCAAATTACCTATTTCGGACAAGAAACTGTTATTATATTTTTTAATTAAAAAAAGTTCAGTGTTTATCAAAACACGTTTTCATTGAACATATTTTGCTAATGTAAGAGAAGTGATACCCTTCCACCTCAAGAGCACATCAGCTGGGATGGTGTTGTAACTAAATTTTAAAGTTTATTTTTTTGTAAAACACATCAAAGTGAAACATTGTAAAATAGAATTGCTTTTATAAAAATATCTCCCAAATTTAATATTTCTGTAAATGCTGGATGGAGTTAAGACTAGGAAGACTTATTATCTCTAACAAAGAACTAACGAGTATGTTGAAAGTTCATTTTTTTAGTCTTCATATATTTTTTCCATTTTCCTTTTCTGCCTTCTTTTAATTTATAGTATATTCTGTTTTGATATTTCATAGCTGTCTTAGGAGGTCTGGTATTAATGCTTGTTCTTCAAAAGTGAATATATCCCATTGCCTGATAAAAGCACAAGGATACCATTTTCAAATGTCATGATGTGCAGGCGACATGAACTCTTAAAAACAACATATTCAAACAGCGCAACTTCCTTTAATGTTACGTCCTCTTGATGTTTCATCCATAAAAAAAATCAACAGTTTCCTCATGTCCCGAATAACTTCTGATACTGATGAAAATGTATCCATCATCCATGTGATATTTTTTAAAAACAAGGAAAGCATACATGCCATAAAACTGAGAAACAATTGTTCATCTCTACAGTCTTGTAGCAGAACGCAATCCTTGAACATGAGTAGGATATGCCTTTCATGAAAAAAATATCACCACTGCTTGTAGGCCACTGATTTGATAATGTCCACTTATATGTGAAGTATTTTACTCCTTTGTTTTCCACAAATTGCTTTCCACTAGCGCCACCAGCGGATCCAGGTTGGGAGTGCGCCCCTTAGATATGCGCCCTTACATCTAGTTCTGAATCCTCACCTGCTTTTAAGATATGCATATACATTTACGTAATACTTTCATAACCATTATCACTAAAAAAACCAAAAAACATTATTCCTAATACACAAAATTAATTTCATGATCGACAATAAATATAAAAAATATGAATTCAGGGTAGACAATTAAAAAACTACTTTTTATGATAAACAATTAACTTAAATAACTTTCATGATACACAATAAAAAACTATTCTTATGATTAACATTAGATAATATAAAAGCCGCTATGATGCACTTATGTATTTTTTGGGATGCGCTTGTATCTAACTGTATGTTTGATATTATGTACATGCATTTCCTTTTTTAATTGTTAATAAATCAATAAGAAATATGGAAAAGAAAACAACAACAAATATTAAGGTTAATATTAACGTCAACGACAACGACCCAGGAAATCTTTGAATAAGCCGGGACTTCTACTGATATCTGTCTATATCGCTAACTGGATATACTTCTGATGTCTGGACTGTATAGCTTGTAACTGCAGGGACAGCTGATTGGGATAGGCCGGGACCGCTATGGTCGGGACCTTAGCTGATAACTGCCGCGATTGTTTATTGTCATCATTGTAGAGATTGACACAAGACACAACTCGCCTGAACAGCTTCTTAATTGTGTTTTCATATTATAATATCAACATTGTTTCAAACATTACAAACAAGTTAATAATCAGAAACAATTACATCTGAGAAATAAGAATAAAAAACAAATATCATTTGTTTCAAATTACTTTCATAAATATTATCATCATAGCAACGTTCATCAATATTTGTATTATTTTCCGAAATTTATTCGGTAACATTCATTTCCGAACAATTTATTTTATAATATATATTACAGTACATTTTCAAGGTTTTTGTTTCTTAATGACAATTCTCTTTTGATTATTATTTTTTTTATTAATACTATTTTTATATCTCATTAGACTTAATGATTTATTTTCATTTTGTTGGTTATTTGTCGGATGGCCAAAAAAATTTGCGACTATGATGTGGTAACACGTACTATTTGATGGACATTGACACGTCTCTTTGGGGAATAGGGTGACAGTGAACTTCCTGTCAGATACACCCCTAACCATAAAGGTGAACATGTCAGGCACCAAACGAGCCCCGCCGAGACCGCTGAGGTCGATTACTGATACCGAGATCCCGGCTGTTATGGTCACGGCAACAATCATACTGTCTGGATCACTTATTGAGAAACGCCGGGACCGTTGAGGCCGGGACCTTATAGCTAGTAACTGTTATTGAGATGGATGGATGGATGGATGGATGGATGGATGGATGGATGGATGGATGGATGGATGGATGGATGGGTGGATAATGGATGGTTGGATGGATAGTGGATGGATGGATGGATGGATGGATGGATGGATGGATGGATGGATGGATGGATGGATGGAACATCAAGTGAGCTTTCCATTGTTATTGTTTTCCCTTGTAAAATATTTGCTTTTACGAACAAGAAATGATGTCATGCTACAACTAAAATGTTTTTGAAAGCAAACCTTTTCTTTCAAACAGAATAACCTTTTCATTAAGCTTCAATACTGTAGAGCACAATGATATAGCACGATAGCTATTATCGCTTTTCTTTTTGTTCCCACCTTTGTATAAAGTCGTGATAATGCCTCTTTTCATGTCATTAGGGAAATGAGCAAATTTTGTAATGTTGTTAAACAGTCGTAATATTAACAGGATTGTTTTTTGTCCGCCGTGTATTAAGTGTTCATAATTAATTTGGTCATAGCGACTTGCTTTTCCTTTTTTGCAATTTTTCAAACATTGTAGAATTACTTTTTTCTGATGTTCAACCTTTCTGCACATGTTAATAGGTGTTCATTATTGAAGCTCGGATCAATGTCAGCTTGGTACAGATCAGAAAATGTTCTTTCCAACCATTGTTTATATCTTGAGAATTATTACATTTACGGTCGCCAAATGTCATTTCAAACACTTTTTTGGTTGACTTGCGACGTTTGTTAATTAAGCGCCAAAACCCATAATTGTCAATTTCAGCAGCTTGATCAATCTCTGCTTCTAGTTTTTAATATAACCTTTCGCACGTTCTCTATGTTTTCTTCTAAACAGAGCCTTTGCCGGAACTTCTGAGGTCGGGACTTTAAAGCTCGTTACTGCCGGAACAGCTGGTTGAGAAAGGCCGGGACCGCTATGGCCGGGACCTGATGCTTACCTGATAACTGCCGTGATATTCATTAAGCTTATTTGATCATATACTACCTTTAATCACATATCATTATACTTTAAAGAACGTATCTGGGTCCTGTGACCCAATAATTTCATATATATAATTTCATATATATATATTACTTTAAACCTCGTTTCCGAGTCCTGTGACCAATTAGTTAAATATATATTATATATATGCTTGCTCAAACTTGGCAATATACTGGGTCTCTGGCATAGGCCCGGATTGGTTGGTTCTTCTTTTTTACATGCCTGTTACAAAAGGTATCATTGTGTGCTTAGCACATATTTTTTATTATATATGATTTTCTTCATTTGGTTCAATTCATACAACTCATGTAATTTCTATTAATTATACACGTGACTAGTTCACACAGTTAAGTAGACCAACAATGCTTTAACTCTTGGGCCTAATGGACAATATGAAAACCGTTGAATTACTGAATGTATCAGTCAGTTGTGAATTTAGGGACATGGCGAGGAATTTGTACTCGAGGACGCGACCATGGTATCCATAGATACATATCACAACACTTAATAAACACATCATAAATAAGTAAATACTTAACTTTATTCTTCAACAATTGAGAAATTATATATGTTTAAATGCACAAAACATCAAACTAATAACTGTTATGCGGCGTTATTTGTTCGCCATAGTATTGTATCTAATTCCGAACAAAACCGCATGTTCACAGCATTTAAAAGCAAATAATGTGAAAATCTGGTGACGGGGACAAAAAAATACCCGGATACTCGTCACAACGTACACAACCCACGAATACCCAGGTACCCATACAGTCCATTGTGATAAGTGTGTGTGAACTCACGAACGTTGATCTTTATATCTATTACAGAACTAAGTTTCTCCAGCAATTATGGCAAGCCGAGTAATATTGTGCAGGTGAATTTTCGATAAGAGGGCGCACTGTTTTGTAGCATGGTTACAATAACAGTATACATATCAATGCATTCATTGTTCATGTATTTGTTTCCATGCATTTAAGTAGTGCGCTTTATGCAGTTAGTTATGTGAAATTTCATTTGGTCTGATATGTTAGGATTTCTTGTAACTCTAACAGAAGGCGCCGGTACAGAATAGTTGTTTTTATTTCGTCTAGGCCTTAAAATAGCAGGTCTGACAACTGTATATATTATCGTTTTCTTTGCATAACGCTGGCATCCTCGTGCATAAGCGATCTGTCATGTTCCTGGACATTACTTAGGTGAGGAATGCTTAAATAGACAAAATTATTATTTGGAGATTTATGAACCTTTACAGAGGAAAACGTGTATTATAAAGCTTTGGTGTTATATGACTTCCAATGAGGCGAATTTATTCCACAACATGGCAGACACGTCTGTGTATACATTTAAATACAAAGCAGACTTCAAATGAGGTTACTTATCTTAAAATTGACTGAATTCGTACAATACTTGGGCTTGTTTTGTCTAAGGTTGTGGTTCGCAAGAATAAGGATGTACTGCCATTCAATATCTCGAGCTCTTTAGAAGGCATTGGATTGAAATTATATTTTCACATATTCGTACCAAGTTTTCAGTAAATACCAACTTAAATAGGAAAACATGATAATTATCGTTCATAAAGCAAAACGCTCCCCCTTTTAGCAAATTGCTGGCGTGCGGATTCAGGTACACGTACAACCTTTCGGGAAATAAATGTGGATTTCTACATATTCCTACCAAGTTTCAATAACATATCTTTTCAGACGACATGATAATAAACCAACAACCGAAGTCGCGTGGGCGCTATAGAGAGCACCAATCACTACAGAAATTGTCTCACGCATGTATTACAGCCCGGGAATCTCCAGAACAATATATCGCGGTATCGATCGATATAAACGTTCAAAAGTTGTACCCAAAAACTTGGAATTGTGCCTTTTTTTGCGTCGGGTGGGACCCCCGGCCGTTAGAAAAGAGATATCTCAAATCCGTTTTCAGTTTCGTACCCTAATACCTGACGGTCAACTGTCATGATTCTAATGAAAAATCTGACAAAATGACCAATTGGGTTAACATGTTATCGTTTTGGGCCACTTTAAAATAACCATATGCGCACGTACGGACGAACGCGTGCGGTGACTCCAAAGTCTCGTACACCGTTGGACACGTTCTTTTTTCCAAAGCGCCTGCGCAAGATTCAATAAGAAGTCATTGAAGCCAAAAAAGTTATTAGCAGAAAACCAATTCCCAACAGTTATCCAAAAATGGCTTTCCGCATGAACGGACCAACGCACACGATTACCCCAAAGTCACGTACACCGTTTGACGCTGTTTCTTTTTCCAAGGCGCTTGTCTAAGTTTCAATAAGATACCTCTTAAAACAAAAAAGTAATTGCCAAAATACAAATCGCGCCGATGTGCATTTAGGCATATTTTGCTCACTCGATTTCCGCCAAACACTCAGCGCAAAAAGGACCAATTTTGAGCAAAAATTGGCAAAACCCTTGAACGAACGTCCAGAAGCGTTGGAAGTACCGCAAAACTTGCTCAATGTGTAAAGGCAACATATAAAACGCGATTCCAAGCATACTGGTGCTTGGCATACGTACTCAAGGGTCACCCTGGCCAAAAAACGCACATTTAGGACAACCCTTCTGAAGTCCTTCTTGCCATATCTCAAAAACTTTATTAACAACATAAATGTTCAGAGCAGAAAGGCACAACTTTCTGACACCCTGGACTTCACCGGTTTGGGTAGAAGAAATCGAGACATAGAAAAACGAATTTCGGATTCGTAATCAGCGCAAAAACTAACCGTTAGAGACAAAGTTTTTTCACTTTTCTTGTTCGCTAAACCAATAATTTTCCTGATGCCGGCACTTGGGGAAATTTGGGGTTAGAATCTTGGATTTTAATACCGCCCAATACTTGAAATAATAGGTAAACTGGCGCGCTGAGATCGAATCTGAAAACTGAATTACGATATCTCAAAAAGTTATAAAGGTTAGAAGCAAAAGGGCACATATTTTAGCATTTGCCCTAAAAATAGATTCCCATGGAACGGAAAGAGATATCAAAGACGGTTTTCAGATTTGAGTTCAGCGTAAAAACTAACCACTTTGGGAGCACTAACCTAAGACCCGACACCCCATTTCATTTTTTTTTTTTTTTTTTTTTTTTTACATAGAATGTATAGGGGTGAAATTATTTATTTTTTATTAAGACTCTGATTGTTGAGACACATGTATTAGAAAGGTTTACGGGTGCACTGAACACGAATCTGCAATCAGAATTGAGATATCTCAATCCGTCGAGATTGCTCCACTTCAGGTACGACGGACGCAGCTATGAGGGCCGGAAGTGCGTTTTTTGGCGTCTTTCGACCAACAATCATTAACGATAGAGTCTTTGGTGCACCCACCCGGTGAACATATGACGAACCAGCGATCCCTTACACGCTTAGAGGTAGATCCACTTCCGTTACGAGGGACGCCAGCTACGAGGGCCGGAAGTGAGTTTTTTGTAGATTTTGTGAGAGTCTCGTCGAAAATGGAGAGTTTGGCTAACCGCAGAGTGACGTTTAGAATCTGCCACGAAAAAAAAACTTTGCACTTTACAGGGCAAAATGGCACACTTAGGGTTAAACCCCCAGTCAAAAGGACCAGCTCAAAAAACCTTAGAAAATGGTTCCATTCCATCATACAAAAGCTAATTAAACGGCACCAATAAACTTTTACCCCCCAAATAAGCAGACAAAGTTAATATCCGGGGTAATAATTTGCGATAGGATTAGCTCGGTGAGATCGAATACGCTGCGTTGATACTACCTCAGTCGATTTTCGCCATAAAAACCCCCTAAAACCTGCGCTTTTCTTGTTCAGGGGACCGTCAGCAATCAACTGAACGCGAAATGGCACCTGTGAGCCACTCATTTTAGAAATGCTGTCTGTCAACCGTAACCCTACCTAACCCAAGGTCCAAAAATCTGTTTTTTCACCATTTTTCAACGTACATTTTTTTTCTTCTCTGATGTTAGGTTAAAGCTGGGTTTGTTCGTGTCGCGCGTCCCTCAAGCTTAAACTTACGCCATAGTGGGTCCTTTGAGTGCATTTTTTATGAAAATATTGGCATTTTATCGATTTCGGAAATCAGCGCAACCCAAAAAGGCACATTGTTTTTGGGTAAAACCAGGAACAAGTGTCCGGAAGTAACGCAATACGTCCTCAGTCGGTAGTGGCATCAAAAAAAATGCCCATAGCAAAACAGTTTCGCATCCACTCTCACCCTTCCAAACAAGCTAGCCCTGGTACAGTTTTTGCTCCCGATATGGGTCGCTGAGGGGTTATTTTTGCACTTTTTACAGACAATTTCCGACTCCATATTCTTTGTGTTTAAGTGTTCTTTCCATAGAACACACGCTATCGGATGCTAAAAGCCAAAGCTCGCGAAATTTGTGCTCAGCGCAAAAAGGCACAACCTCCAAAACAGCCGGGAGACCCCGAGTTCGGGTAGAAGGAATAGAAATATCACAAAACGGATTTCGGATTCATACTCAGCGTGAAAACTAACTGCCAAAAACAAAGTTTCGTCCTATTTTATTATTTTGGCTAAACCAAGTAATTTTCCTGATTTTCCATTGGTGAAGTTTGGGGTTATTTTTTTTTTCTATTTTAATATCGCCCGATAATTTGATAAATTGGGTAAATTAGCGCGTTGAACACGAATCTGAAGTCCGTTATGCGATATATTCAATATTAATGTTTTTGAGATGGAGAGTAAAAAAAACACAACATGTCTGGCAGTCAGGACACCCCCACCACCCCACCAGTTCCAGTAGATCGAACGAGATATCGTAAACGGATTTCGGA
This sequence comes from Mya arenaria, assembly GCF_026914265.1. NCBI lineage: Eukaryota > Metazoa > Mollusca > Bivalvia > Myida > Myidae > Mya > Mya arenaria. Next base: position 71,636,035 of record NC_069126.1, read on the forward strand.
TTCGCACTCAGCGTGAACACTTACCGCTAGAAACAAAGTTTCGTTCTCTATTTTTTCGCTAAACCCAGAAATTTTCATGATGTGTGAACCGTTTTTTATTTATTTTTTTCGAAAATCTCACTGATACACCTGGGTGAAATTATGTTTATTTTAAAGAGTGTTGGGGTTTCTGGAGTTTCTGTGTATTTCTATGTATTTTTTCACGCTGAGCACGAATCTGAAAACCGTGTTTCGATATCTCAACTAGTTCGTAAGTTATTCGCGAACTAGGATGGAAATTGTAGTGTGTGCTCTTTCGCAATCAACTTCAGGAAATAAATAAAACTACTGCCGGCTATTAAAGAAGCGGAACTACATTGCACTCTATCTGTAAGTTTTTTTTGGACTTTTAACACTTTAAAGCACTTTTAAAAACGAAATTCCCACCTGTTAAAAGGTTATTACTGAAAATGGACCTCCGGGCGCCTCTCCCTATAACTCAAAACGATAAATGCTAGAGAGTCGCGTTTCTTTATTCGATTAAGCGTCGTAAAAAATACACTGAAGAAATCATTACTCAGGGTTACTTCAAACAAAAATGACACCTCCCAACGCTTACCTTTCCGATGTTTTTGAGTGTGTTTTTTTCCGAGAGTAAAGAGGGACTTAACTCAAAAAAATATCAAGTCAGAGTTATGCGCCTTGGAATGGACGTGCATATTGTCATTCCCAACATGTGTACCAAGTTTCATTGGCATATCTTGAAATAGTTTTGGAGTTATGGTCAAGGTTTAAGTTTTTGCATAAAAAGATGATATGGGGCGCCAGGGTGATCTCAATAATTAGCACCACTTTTTTCTTCGAAATACAGACGAGCTAAAACATGACACAAACATCATCAGGATTTTTTCATAATTTATTTTTCTAGAAAGTTATGATGGCAAAGGGTGTCCATTAATTCTAGAAATTCACTTTGAATCAATATGAATAAAATGCAATATGGCGTTTAAGAGCTGTCACAGAGACAGCGTGCTCGACTATTCCGCCGTTTTTCAGTGTAAGGATTGAAAAGTTTTGGCGAAACATGCATGGATCACTTTAAAATTAGATTAGGTTTCAATGTAATACATGAAGTATTTGCTGAGATATTAACATAAATGTGTTTACATGCAAAACCAGAATTTTAAGGTCCAATAATAAAGGGCCATTGTTTGCAAAATACAGTTATCTAAATTGGTTATTCAAGTAGGTTGGGTGGTTGAGTACAAGTACCAGAATTTCTAAGTCAAAAAATAAAGGCCCATTATTTGCATTTTATTCAAATAAGTGTTATCTAACTTCATTAATTTAGTAGGTTAGATAGTTGCGAATATATATCCAAAGTTTCAATGCAATAAATTATGTATTTACTGAGATTATGTCCCAAAGGTGCTTTCATGCAAAACCTTAACCAAGGTGTGACGCCGACGACGACGCTAGGGTAAGTAGTATAGCTCTCCTCATTCTTCGAATAGTTGAGCTTAAACTTAATCAAAATCTTTTCGCCACATGGTTTTAAATTCAATGATTCAATAGTTCAATATCTATGATATTATTAAAAAAAAAGAGCAACCATTGAACACTTGTCTGTTATTGGTTTTTTTTCTAGCAACAAGGGGTTTAACCATTTGTCTGTCACACTAAATTCGTATTTAATGTGCAACATCTGTACTAAGTTTAATTTTATATATTGAATTCTTTTCAAGCGATGGCCAAGGCTAAAGATTTTGTATGAATCTGCTGATATCACCAAGGTTTTAACATTAGCCAGACATTTTTTGACAAACATTAGACTGTAAGAAAGTCTTATGAAACAAACTTCAAACATATATACATGTATAGGATAACTGCAACAAAATAATGGTTTCATATACAATCAAATTTGATAATCTAATAAGCCAAAGTACATGGAATGCCAATCAAATGATCCTATCAAAACATACAATATTGATTCAGAGACATGGACTTCTATGAATGTTGGATGAGTTTGTGTTTGCTTGCTGTCGTTATAATAAAGAATGTTGTCATTAGTGTAGCATTTATAATAGTTTTCTATGAATATGTAGCGGGATATAACATTCTGACAAAGAAATATGAAGATTTTACTATAAATATGGCCTTTATATTATTCCCAAGGATTTTCTTAGAGCAGTTAGTTTATGACCCCACGTGACCAACTTTTGATGTTGTCCGAGATTTCATCATTGAGAACATTGTTATCAAGTTATATGAAAATGTGAACTTTGTTGTTGTTAATTCCCCAGGAAACCGACGAAATTAATACACTTGGGAGACATGCATTGTTACACCTGTCCTTATCTGAACAAAAGTCCCTTTTCAGGAAGTTTGCAGTCAGGTCCCAAATTACACTATATAGTACTAAACACTATTTCAGAGACTTTATTTTTCAATTAACAGAGGTTAGCTTATAAACTACACTTAAGATCATCCTTAAACTAGAAGTCCATGAGTTGAAAATATTGCCTGCTTGGCCAATTTTGGAAGCCGGACATGGACAACAAACAACAATGCAATGCTACGCAGTCAATATAAAAATGCCCTAAAATAATAAAATGAAGTTAATAAGTTGATGAAGTTTGATAAGATTCACCACTTACGTTTTTAATTTATTCGGGATTGTTGGGATAAGAGTGAGGTTGTGCACACAAACTGGTTTAAACCCCCAGTAAATTTACATTTTACTGACCATTCCAAGGCGGTACCTAACAATCCTTGATAAACATATCTAGTTTTTTATTCACAGTATGTATGCACTGTGCTGCTTGTGGAGTTTTGTGCTGTTCTTCCATGTTTCTTGTTTGTGATTTTATGTTCTTTGTCTTTGGCGTTTACCCAGTGCCATTAAACCGGGTTTATGTTTAAACTTTTTGCTACTGAGCTTATTTCTGTAGCTTGACGCATAAATATTGGGTAAAAATTGGATTGAAATTGCTTTACAAAGTGATATTTTATAAATGTTGACAATTTATGAGCTATTATAATTGTGATCAGGTTGTTGATCAAAAACTCAGTCGTGATACTATGCCAAAACATTGAAAATAAGTTTGGTAAAGATTTGATAAGAAATGCTTAAGTTAGGGAGTGAAAGTGAAATTTCCGACACCGGACAACATGATCCTTTTATGTCTGCCATACTAGGCAGGCAACATCAATAATATTTTTTGAGCAGGAAGGTAGGTAGATATTTTTTCCCATAATACTTTATGTAGAACAAGTAAACATATCTGAAATCACTCTTGGGAATGGAAGCGATATTATATGGAACTAGAGCCGTCACAGGAGTGAGGAATACCTCCGAATGCCGCCTGGACACAGGAATGGAAAACTATTTCCTTGAAAAGAGGCCATATCTCTTAGGTTACTGTACACTGCATTTTCACTCATTATGCTTGACAAAAGAATGTTGTAAAATTAAAATCCATTGAGTAATTTAGAAATTATGCTGCTGACAAGAATATTTATGACCTGTTCTTTATTACTTATTAAGTTTAACATTTTGGGAACATAGTGTTACAAATTCAAAAAGGTTTTACCGTCTCATTTTGAAAAAATAGAGTACAATTCCCATCCACACATTTCAGCTTGGCCATCAAGTAATGAAATCTTCAAAGAATCTAATATTTATGTGTAAAAATGTATTTATTTACTGTTAAATTGAAAATACAGTGTAAACTTCTGCAAAAGAAGTTAGCTACTAAAAAAAAGAAACAAGAATTATGCTTCTAGATGGATTTGAACCGCTACGATGAAACCCTTAACAACATAGGATTAAGCATTTAAATTGAAGAGCTTCAAGTTGAGGTTTTCATTAGGGGTGTGCTACCTTAATATACATATTAGGATTACAGTGCTTGTACACTGCATTTCCTCTCATTGCAATCTATATATATACCAAGTTATGCTCCAGACAAGAAAAAGTAAACAAAGGGCAATAACTCTGTAATTAGCTAAAATAGAGTTATAGTTCTACTAAACTGCACTTCCTCTCGTTGTGCTTTACCCCTGTACGAAGTTTAATTCAATTCCATCCAGTAGTTTTCAAATTATGCTACGGACAAAACATGTTCATACATGAAAAAGTTACAGTCCGGACACGACCGCCTATACTCTAAGTCCTTATATGCAGCATTGCATTGTGTTTAAACACTTAGTGTGATCTTGACCTTTGAGGTAGGGACATGGGTCTTGCACGTGACGCGTTGCCTTTAAAGGCCAAACACATGTGGAAAATAAATTAAATCTGACAATACTGGAGAAACTGACAGCCCGAACACAAGAAATTGACCCGGACACCAGCACAGATGGAGAGTGCTATTTAATATGCAAAAAATGGCAGTGCACTAAAATTATATATCTTTAAACTATTTTGAAGAATAACAATGACTGTCTTTGATATGAACTAACATCTTGGTCTGAGAATTTATCTTGTTGGAAATAATGCCTGTTTTATTTCTGTGACATTTGACACAGTTGGATTTGCCTACACACATCGGAGACTTATTCCTTATTTAAACATTGTCTACCTTTTTATATAAAAACAAATGCTTTTCCACAAATATTATTGTCATTCACACAATAAACATAAGATCTGATACATGTTTCTTTGCATACCTTTTTCAGCAACTTCCTCTTCAGACTCCTCTGTATCAGATTCATTTCTTCGCTTGCCAGATTTCGACACTGCAAGAAAATTATATGACTTATAGACCAGATTAAGAATGAAAGAAGCTCAAACGTTTATGGTAGAATGAGAATGATGAAGGACTTCAAAAGATAATTGAAAGCTAAATGTCCATTTGATACTGTATAGGCTTGGCATTGGAGTGATTATGACTTCTGATCCTATACTTGAAATTGATTATGAGTCGTTGTGTTTTCCATCTTTAACATACTAAACAGAAGTCAACATCAACATACTAATGTCAAACATCGAGATCATGTTTAAGGATCATACACCAAACTATTTTTAATTTCTAAGAAGTAGTTAAAAAACAAATGCCACCATACCATTGTCTTTCCATCTACATCACCAAAATCATTATACACTCAGGCCAATCAAAATACTTAGAATCCTATCTAAAACTTTCCCCAATATTTATTTATTTATAAATAACACCTTTTATATGATCTGACTGTTAGTGATTGTTCGTATGTGTATGCGTCCTAATAAATCTCTGGCCATCCCCTGTGCCATTAAACAGCGTCTTTGCTCTATATTTGACTTCTGGGCTTGTTCCTGTATATTTTCTTGTATCATTAATGAGTATGAACTCAGTCCGGGATATTAAATATTTCAGAACATACCGTTTGTTGCTATTTGCTGTTCAGTCTTGCCAGATAATGAACAGGAACCCTCACTTCCACTGTCTGAAGCCACATCATCAACTGTAAATATATACAGTCAACTGCTGGGTCTTGCGTTTATTAGCCTAAAGTTGGGTCTTATTGAAAACTCAACAGAAAACAATGAGTTGAGTCCTCAGTATAAAAGCTTATCGTCTAGGAATTCCAGAGTACAAAGTCCTTTGTTCATAGGGTCACTCTATACCATGCTACTTGTCAACCTTTTGTACAAGAAGATTTTTGATTTTCTGTTACGCAAGTGTCCCATTGGTGGCGCAGTTCTGACCCAGGACCACAATGATTTGAACAACTTAAAAAAATAAACGTTATACTATACATACTATAATATAGTTATATATCTAATATGTTTCTTAACATACCATTTGTAGCTATATGCTGTTCAGTCTTGCCTGGAACAGGGCAGTACCCCTCATTTCCACTGTCTTGAGCCACATCATCAGCTGTAAATATACACAGAGCGGTAAATATATACAGTCAACAGTTGGGTCTTGCGTTTATAAACCGTAAGTTGTGTCTTATTGAAATCCAAACACGAAAACATTAAGTTGAGTGCTCAGTTTATTTGCTTATCTCCTAGTTATTCCAATGTTCAAAATCCGTCAATCACATGGTACGACTATACCATGCTTCAGGTCAACCATATAAGCTCTTCTTAATAGTTTTTTATAAATGCCTTTAAAGAGGGAGTTCGGACCTTAGAGCACCATAGTTTGCAAGAATAGTAAAATGAACATAACAACATAGAACATACGATTATATAAACTATCTAGTATGTTTCTTAACATACCCTTTGTAGGTTTCTGCTGTTCAGTCTTGCCAAATAAAGAGCAGAAACCCTTACTTCCTCTGTCTGAAGCCACATCATCAGCTGTAAATAAACAGTCAACTGTTGGGTCTGGCAGTTCGGACCTCAGAGCACCATAGTTTGCAAGAATAGTAAAATGAACATAACAGCATAGAACATAGGATATAGTAAACTATCTAGTATGTTTCTTAACATACCTTTTGTAGGTTTCTGCTGTTCAGTCTTGCAAGATAAAGAGCAGGAACCCTCACTTCCTCTGTCTGAAGCCACATCATCAGCTGTAAATATACAGTCAACTGTTGGGTCTTGCTTTTTTTAACCTTAAGTTGGGTATTATTTAAATTTTACAGAAAACAATGAGTCGATCCCCCAGTTTATACGGGTATATAACTGTTTGTTGTCCTCCGAACGCAGGGTACCAATATACTATGGTTCATGTCAACCATATAAGCTCGGGTTAATATTTTACTCGACCCTACCTTATGTTATTTTTTATTCGTAGACATATTATTGTCACAAAATAGTACCTTTATGTGGTACCTTTAATAGGTGGTATTATATCCACCAAGAATCCCTCAAGATCCTCCTCATTATTGATGGCTTCTTCCGCCACCACCTTCGGGTATTTTTTCTTTGATCTCATCTGAAATAAAAGTGTTGGGAAAGGCAGATTGAGAGACATTCAAAAACTGGACATATAAGCCATTTAAATTTTACACAGACATGCTGTGGGCACAATCTTACTATGAAGTTGCTGAAGCTGATTGTCATTAACAAGTAGTTTGAGTTCAGGTATCCCCATGAGCTGTTGTTAGAAGGATTTGAGCAAATTATTAAATAATTACAATTATTAATTTTTATCATTTGTTTTTATGTATTTATAGCCATGTTTATCTTTTATAGCTAAATATGACTAATATAGCCAGTTATTGAATGTCCCCAAACCCCCAAACTATTGCTAAATGGTATACGTGGAATGAGACTTAACCTTTATGATATGAAAAAAGAAGAAATGCACATAATGCAACAGAAACGCAGACATCGCGAAAGTTCAGGAAAGTTGCAGTCATTTAGACAGACAGCATCTGAAATTTCGCTGGTCCGAAAAAAACCTTCAGTCCGGTCAGACAGGCCAAAATCCTTACATTTTTGTAGGCCAAGTCCAAATTTACCAGTCAGGACAGTAGGATTGACAGTTTTCACGATGTCGGGACACACTACATAATTTGATTTAGTCTAAATATTTGTTGGTATCTTGAAATTCACAGGTGTTAAAATAATCCGAAACACACATTAGAGAAAATAATCATTATATAATACATGTATACATTAATTTATGTAGGTCACTGAATTCAACCGTTTATAGTAGCGACCACCTGGCATGTGCGAGGTGAATTATTGCGCAATCTGTGTTCCAGCAAAAACCTGACCAGAAAAATTAGCATTATTTTAGACGCAAAAACATTTCCAAGACAAAAAATAAAAAAAGTTGCTAAAACACGCGTATATTTACCGTGATCGATTATTCGATGATCTAGATCAATACAGAAGCTTGCCTTGGTCGCACTTGCGATGTTTCACCTTGTTTTGTTGAATATTTTTTTTAAAATATGCCATTCAATGTTAATAGGCTTAAAATCAATATGTAGCACACTGTGGAATGACGTCAGAGGGCGCACGCGCATCTTTAGGTTTTGCAGTTATGCTGACCTAGATTTAAGATATTTATAAATAGAAATCACGCCTTACATTTAAATTGCATGTTTGGTATACATTGGTAAAAATAAATATCTTTGCAGCTCAGTGTTTATTTAATATAGCATGCTTATTAATTATAATTGTATGACCATGTATTTTCGCTTTTCAAGTGTTCGGTATTTGTGCCCTCCATAGCATTAATTTAAGGATGATTTTCTGTCCATAAAATGAACGCTTTTCGACATAAAATTAATGAGATGGTGAATCTGCACTTTGACAGATATTGTCACATTAACCAAAGATGTTTCATACGCAATTTGAACTTACTACAACAAAGCTCTTCAAGATAATTGTGAAAAACCTCAAAAAGTGTTCGGATTTGTGGCTTTAGCCAGTATTGTATATAACATATAAGAAAATAATTTGTTTCTGCCCCCTTTGTATAAAACTGATACAAAACATAATGCAATGGACCTTAATATAATAAAAAAACATTAATTATGATTAATGCAGCATCACAAAACGATGCTTGGTCAAATACAAGCTACATGACTGGTCAGTGATGTTTACAACCAGCATGAAGTGACTTTTGGCTTCTTGCATGATTGATATTAAATGTAATTTATAGACGAGTTCATTTTTCGGCCCCAAAGCACTTGTTGTTGAAATTTCAAGATTTCCGGAGAAAAATAAGTTTTGTTTTCTTTTCCATTTACATTTTATAAGTTAATAACGGTGTAACAATTGAATATATGCGTATAATAATTATTACCATTGGAATTCAACAGCTCTGCATCGATGGTCTTCGGCCTCGTGACGTATTGCTCCCGCCTTCGATCAAAGCGCCTGGGAGACTTGATGATATCCGGCCACGAGTAAAAATACATAAGTCAATACACATCCTATGACTGTTACAAGAACAAAGAACTGCCGTTTAATAAGTGGATGTATATTTGTGTGTTATCGACGATACTAAATAATGATGAAAGCTAAATAATGATATAAGTGCAAACATTGCCACATAAATTACCAATATTGATGCTCATTAAACAGGTATGGAATATGTCACATCAAGGGTCTATGCACAGAGGTGACAGTGTTATGTAACAAATAAGCGCATCCTTTTAATCATCTGTTAATGCCTACAATGCTTCTCCGTCAACACAACACCTGTATGTAACGTTGTTCCTTATTTGCAACTGATTCATCGATGTAATTAATATTTACAATGCGCAAATATATATATAGCTCATTGTCAGAGACATCCACTTATATCATTTATGCAATCTAATACATTTAATCACATTTAAAAACATCACAATGTTAATAAATACATATTTACAAAAAACAAGTTCGATTTTCTGCAATCCGGCACAGAAAATCCAGTGAATGAAAGAGTACAAATTCAATCACAGTTAACAAAGTCATTAAAATACTTCACTTGACTATGCCCTTAAAATAAAGCCATTGTTAATCATAAAAAAACACAGTAAGAATATAAATCACAAAAAAACACATTAGTATTATGCCGATCTATATTACCAAATTGCACTTAACGCACTTTCACCAAAAAGACACCAACATTTTTTTTTTGAGGAATTATACATCACATCATCAAGAGTAAAGGCAATTAAAGATAACACTTTTCCTTTGCGTCCTTCTTATTTGCTGGGAGTAGGATTATTATTATACACCTGGACCGTTGTGTCAACATGCCAGAATTAGATTCATTAGTAAATAGTTTACCTGTACGTAAAAACTCTGATAAACAGTGTAATGCCTTTGGTTTAAAATTATTAACTCTCTGTAAAGAGAACAATTTGTGGATTTTAAATGGGCGATTAGAGGAGGGAAAATTTACGTACCATGGTGTTTATAGAAATAACCCTGTTGCCAGCACGGTTGACTATCCAATTTGTAATCATGGCTGTTATAACTCAGTTACTAATATGCATGTTTTAGACCTGTCCGAGTTATCGGATCATTGCCGAATGACGTTTAGTATAAATATTCATAATACGATGATTGATAATAGTTCTGTGCACCAAAATAAAGTAGTTTGGAATACAGAACAAAGGGACATATTTTAAGAGAATTTACATAAAAATTCCGAGTTATTTAATGAAATAAATACTAATCTGTTGTCTGGTAATATGTCTCTTGATGAATGTATGGAAACATTTTCAAATACTGTTTACGATATATCGTTGAAATGCTTTGGTAAAACATATATTACAAAGGCTTCAAAATCCCGATACAAATCTTCTTCGTTTGATGAAAATTGTAAAAAGAGCAAGAATTTATTTTTAAAAGCCAAGCGATTATTGTCTTTAAATAACAGTGATATAAATAAGATTGCATTTCTTTCTGCACGACGTTATTTTGCTGCAGCTTAAAGAAAATCTAAAGGACTGTTTTTTAAGCAGGAAATGTTGTGTCAAATGAGGAAATCTTCTCCACGCAAATTTTGGAAATATATTAAAAAAATTCAGAAGTACCTCAAGCAGCAATAATTCTGTTCATGTTGATGACTTATTAAAACATTTTTCTAAAATATCATTTTGTACCGAAGGGCAATTTAATAGGGATGATCACGATTACGTTAGACACGATACTCTGAATATTGATCAACTCGACTGCGCTATTACCATTGAGAAGATTAGTAAAACTATAAAACTGATGCCCGTTACACGTCATTTGACTACGGTAATAATGTAGCGGACTTTTTCATAGATGCGAATGATTTTATTTCACCATATTTATGTACTATCTTTAATTATATATATGACAATTGTGATTACCCTACATCTTGATCTAAGGGAGCTATTGTCCCAATATTCAACAAGAAGGATAAATCTGACCCTGCTAATTACAGAGGTATTACATTAGTTAATGTTTCTTCTAAAATATTTATTTTAATTTTGAAGAATATAATAAATAGTTGGTGTAAACTGAACAATAAGTTTAGTGATTGCCAGTTTGGTTTTCGTGATATTCATTCTACAGCTGATGCCATTTTTCTTTTACACGCTATTATCCAAAACGTATTAAACAACAGGTCAAAGCTTTGGTGTATTTATCGATTACCAGAGAGCCTTTGATACGATAAATAGAGATGCGTTATGGATTAAGTTAATTCAAACAGGAACTAGCTGTAAAATGACCAACATGGTCAACTGTATTTATAATGACGTACAGTCATGTGTTAAACTATGCTCTGCTGGCGATTTGAAATTTTCCCAATTTTTCAATGTAACAGTCGGTCTGAAACAAGGAGAACCTCTTTCTCCTCTTTTATTTACATTGTTTATAAATGATATCCTTGAGAATTTAAATTTTCAAGCATTTACTACTAAGGATTTAGAACTTTTATCAATGTATATGATTTTATTCGCTGATAATATTGTATTATTTACCACAGATCTAGCAAGTTTACAAGCCCAGATGGATGCTATTTACCATTATTCTGTTAAATGGGGTTTAAAATCATCGTAAATAGAACTAAAATTTGTGTTTTTTACGGTTCAGAGGTATGGGGAGTATATAACTTTAAGGAAATTGACAAGCTACACATTATATTTCTTAAGTATATTTTAGGTGTAAAGCAACAAACCCCGAACGCTGCTGTATATTGTGACCTTGGCAGATATCCTTTATCCATTTTATGCAAGGAACGATCTGTTAAATTTTGGTTAAAAGTAAAGAAAAATGAAAATTCACCAATACATATGGTATATAATGATTTGAATGCTAATATAAATAATTCTTCTTAGGCAAAGAGAATAAATTCCATTATTGATCATCTTGGTTTTATGGATGTAAGACTAAAATTCGATGTAAACATAAATTATCCTCCTTCACTTAAATGTATAATCCGTGATCAATTTATTCAAGAATGGAATGTTTCTTTAAATAGTATGCCAAAACTTTCATTGTATTGTAAACTTAAAGAAAACTTTTCTTTTGAAAATTATCTTGTAAAAATTAAAAATGATAAACTTAGAAAATATATGACGTGTTTAAGAGTATCAGCACATAATTGAAATTGAAATTGAAACTGGTAGATATATTGGTACTGCCAGAGCTGACAGAAAATGTAAATGTTGTTCTACAAATATGATAGAAGACGAGTATCATTTTATGCTATATTGTTCCGATCTTTGCAATAAACTTTGAACTTTGATTATTATAGGTCCCAGTTATTTGTAACACCTGCTTTTTTGCTTTTATCAACAAAAACAACTTTTAAGCATACATTTGAAAGAAAGGAATAATTACAGCCAATTAATGCACCCGCTTTAATTTATGAAGCAAATCGTGATATATAAAAATAAACTCCCCCCGTCATTTAGCACTTAATTGGTCCCGACCCGGGATCGATATTAACAGTCACTGATACCGAGGTCCCGGCTGTGATGGTCCATGCAAATAACATTTTATTGATCCCGACCCGGGATCAATAATAATAGTCCCGGCTTTTCCGAAAACGTCCCGGGTCCCGGCAAATAAAAGGCCCCTTTAGCAGATAAATAAAAATAATGAGAGTACTGTTTGTCAGAAACACTAAAAGCATATACTCTGTACATAACTATATAGGTACAATGTTCTACAAATACATTGAATTGTTTGATTCTAGAAGTAGAGTTTATGTCATATTTTCTATTTTTAAAATATTTATAGAAACTTGAAGAACTTGAGAACCATAAGCTTTAGAAAGAAAAATGTACAGTTATATTAAGTGTAGTATCGGTATCATACCAGCTTCTAGTTGCAGATAAATGAAAATAATGAGTGTTATAGTCAAAAACCTAACAGCAGAAAATCTGAATATGACTGTATAGAATGATCTAACAAATGTCTTGATTATGGAAGTGCAGTGAACGTGACTGTGTTTCATTTATGAAAATATGGATTTTACTAATGATAACCTCATTGAAAGATTTGTTATAATTTATAATTTTTAAACCCAATAAAAAAGTTATTTTTATAATTGTTAACTAATGCTGGATTATATTCGGCAGATTTATAAGAGATTTACATATTAAGAAACTCGGAAAGTATGTAAATGGTCTGGGCAGGATATCTCAGTCCTTATAGAAGATATGACAAACTTTTTTAATCTTTCGAACTTGAGTGTTTGAGTAAACATATAAGCGAAGCGTTAAGACTTTTTTAAATGCACCTTGTACGTGTTTTTATACATTGTTATTACGAAATAAAGTATGGCGAATCAAAAGAAGTGTTAAAGCTAACCAATTGATGACTAAAACCCTTCAATAATGTTGATATGTGCTAAAATATAGACAATTTTGAAATGCGTTACGAACACGCTTAAACAAAAGGCTGTAGCATAATAAGTTGATTGACATTATCACGTGATTAACCAATAACTTTTATAAAGGTTAAAATATCCATCACCTAAGTATGAGTTTCTGTGGGCCAGTGGATAAGCAATCCGTTTTTTATATTATTCTATGTGTTAACTGCACTGGCATGGGCTTGCTCCCAACTGTAACCAGGTTGATTTTTTATACTTTTATTGTATTTTATAAATGCAATTTAAGTATAAAAAATATCAACCTGGTTTCTTTTTTTCTGCAATTTCAGTACCAAAGAGTAAAATAATTATAAAATAAGTGTTTTCAGATGCATTACGAGGGAAATTATCTTTGGTGCCAAACATGAGAGAGTCTCTTTAAACGGAAAAGTTTTGGCAAATACTCAGTTGACCATAATTTTATAAATAATAGCTTTAAAACGTTGTCATTCTTATTCATCAGAGGTCGGATAATAATAAATGTAATGCATAGCATTATCGCTCTTGGGTACGAACATGTTGTACACAGTGTAAATTTAAACTTAACATGCATTTGTTTATTTCGATATCATACAACTTTTAAACTTTTTAAAGGAACTAGGTATTTATGAAACAACAATCTTATTACAAATACCAGGGGCAGATCCATGAACGGACTTTAGATGGGGGTTTTGTAATTAAGAGGGCTCAATCTATCCACATCCGCCCCTCCCTTAGAACAGAACGAATTGAATGGTTTAAAATGTTGGCCCGGATGTAGGGGGCGTACTGCCCAAATTTTTAGTTCGAAACAATGCATTTTAGCTTACGTTATTGTATTCGTTTCCGATATTAACTGAGAACGTATGTATCGGTTGTCCGGTTAGCGCAGTGGTTAGCGCACTCGCTTCTCACCTAGGCGACCCTGGTTCGATTCCCGGCTCGAGCGCATGTGAGTTTGGTTCGTGGTCACCAACCCGGACAAGTGGGTTTTCTCCGGGTTCTCCGGTTTCCCCCCACAACACAAGACCACTCTCTCGCGTAAAATCGTGCCAACGAGAGTGATTAATATAATGTTGTAATAACTTGTTTCACAATCGTTGTAAAATAAATATGTTTAAACTAAATGAATCTAAGCGGTGGGGAACGGGTGCGCGCTGTGTGCTACCCTCCCCCTGAATCGGCTATTGAGTGCATGCATTTATACCGCCTCCGTTACATAACTTAGTGGTTAAGGCGGAATTCGTGGTCGTGGGTTCAATCCATGGCCGCGTCATACCGAAATACCGAAAATGTAGGTACATGTAGATCGATACTTGCCTGGCACTCGGTAAGGGTGAGAGTGGTTTAGTGGTGTAGGTTTCCGCTTCTAACCCAAGACGATGTGGGTTCGATCCACACCAGGGGTACTCTCTCATGGATGGCCTCTCAAAATTATACAGTACTGGTTTCTGGCCAGGAAACGGATTCAAGAGTGATCATATCAATTATTCACTTTTGTCAAAATCGAGCTTAACATTTTTAGTAAAAAATAAAGTATATATTGCTTGGAAAAGTGATTTACTCAGTTTTGATTTAACCAAGGAAAGTTGTACCGGTGTTACTTCATCGGTGCTTTGCAAAACAAAGTACACTGTTTTAAGTTTGTGCTTGCACTTTCACGGGTTATCTTGACCGAGAGGTCTTAAACATTCAGTGTTCTCTAATCACAGTCGATAAAATTTCAGTATTAGAACCGAGCACACCAGGAAGTGTTGATAAAAAAAAGTATGATTGTTTAGATTTGTAAGTGAAATATGCGTTTGGTTAAAACATTTTTTCTGAAAAGGGTAATAAAACCACACATCTGACGCAGTTGTTTCTAATAAAACTGCCGTGGATTGCACACAAGTTGAAAATGCCGATGGAGTAGGCGCAATCAGGTAAAAAATACTGATATCTTGCATTGTTATTAACTTGTTAATAAATAATAAACATTATACAGTTAATTAGTAATTATATGAAGACATGTATACATCCCAACTTTATTTCCCACCAGCAGCTGTTATACTGTGGAAATCTCCAACTGCTGATACCTCAAACTTCTGTGTTCCCCAACTTCTGTAATCTCCAATTGAAATTTACTGTGGAATTCTTTATTTGGAAACTTCAACAATTGGAGAGCCATTTCTACAAAATCACAATTTTTGAAGAAAAAAAATTAAGATTTTAATGATATTTATTCATGTAATACTAAAAACATAAATATAATTTTCTGTTCCAAATTGAAATATTTGATTTTTTTTCCTAATATTGATTTCGGCTCATATAGAAAATTCTCCAATTTAAATTTGCCAAAACCCGGCTGGCGCCCTAAATCCAATTTGTAGCCAATGGGAGAAATCATTTTTGGAATTGAAATGTCCATACTACATTTTTCTAATTACATAAAATAATTCATATTTATAACTTAACTTACGGTGCAGGAGTGATGTAATCCCATGCAATAATTTTCATATATAACTAGTGTTATAAATATGCACATTAGGTAACCGCATCACATAAAAATGTATTCATTCGCGCTGTCAAAACAGAACATTGCATCTATAAGCAAATATATAGCCACGTAAATCCAAATCAACACAAGGAAATGTCCAGCATCCTGTACTTCAGTGAAAATACCGCGTCTATCCCTTGCAAAATGCTCATTCTAGGCTGCTAGCAATGCTCAAGTTCACACACTGTCACACAGTCACCGATTCGATATGAAATCCCACTTTTTCTGGTGGATTTTACAACATTTATGGTGCTCCAATTTACGGATGTAATGTCCTTGTGCACATCCATCAAAATGACAAAGATCCATGGCGCAATTGACCATCTACAACGCGTATATTGAAAGCGACTGTGACTCTGACTTATGTTCTTTTTAAACTTAACCGCCAAATGGCATGTACACACTCGCGTGATTATTAATGACGTCACGGAGTTATGACATTGCTCTTATTATTGATTTGCTTGATTTAATTTGATTGAAATATGTATTGTTTTAAAGTGAAACCTTTGAAAATCAGTTGATAATTGAGACATGATTTATGTTTTTTATTGTTAATAAAATGTTTTTATGTCAGGCTATTTTTTCCTGCGGATGAAGCATCATAATAAAACCCAATGCAAAGTATTCGCTTTATGACAAGAAAAGTGTATTGAAGATATTTTGACCGAGATTTAGACCGTAAATGAGTTATGTTATAAATATAATCTCAAATGAGTGGGTTTTTTGTATCAAATTTATTAAACTCGTCATTTAAAAACGATAAAAACTCGGCAAACCCTCGTTTTTATCTTTTTTAAATACACTCGTTTAATTAATTCGATACAAACTAAACACTCATTTGATATCCTCTATTTAATGTGCAAACTTTCTATGCGTAACTTTTTATGTGTATATACGTTGATTTATATGGTACCTTTTCATTCATTGATCTGTTTTCAGTGAACAACGAGCACACCAATGGTGGCAAACAATTGGTGTATTTCGTATATTTATCAAATATACATAATAAGTCAGCCTTATTGTTTCATATTCTTTAATAATTGAAATGGTTGGTTTTCATATATAATATTAATGGTTTACATCGAAACAAAGTCACAAGAAATTGGCGCTTGCTTTATTTGCATGTACAGTGTACACTAGAATATATATTTACATCTTTTGAACCAAATATGCATGTTCACATAATGCTAAATTAGCTCAGCTCCATGAAGTGATATTTTATTCCATTCGTTTTTTGATAGGAAATCAGGTTCATTGTCAATCAAGTCTTTAATATTTTTACATAAGGTTAATTCCAAAATTGTGTTTCCCGCCAGATGTAAAACATAAACGTTTTTGTTGGAACACAAGTCAAAAGTCTCACTCTAGATGATCTAAGTTTGTTAGGAATACATGCGTGCATGACTGTTTCAATATCAAATATCTGTTACATAGCTAGGTTTATTTATACTTAAACTTAGAAAGGCTGTGTAAAAATTATATGAATTTAAATTTAGCTTATTGACGTCGCGTGGAGACGCTACGTCAGTTTGGAAGAGGTTTCAATGTTGTATCATAAAGGGTTACGTGATCAAAATGGACCAGCCAACATTATTAATGTAAAACTATAAAATATGTTTAATAAAAGAACCTTTAAAAACAAACAATTGTATAAAATGATTGAGGAAACACTAAGATACAAAAACACGTATGACTTATACCGTTTTTACATTTTTGGGGGCAAATTTAATTTTAATAACTTGTCCCCAACCTCGTAGGCTACGGTTTTATAGCTTCGATTACGACCTTAGAACCAGAATCAACAGTTTCGGAGGATGTTTTGCTTATTTAAAATATTCATAAAACATCCTAAGTCATTTCCTAACTAAAGCTATTTTCTAAGGTTAGGTACCCATTGGTCAATTGATATAACAACTGAATAATATCTTAAATAATTTATTTTTATTAATTTTATGCAATGCATACAACTTTATTTTAAAAAACAATTGTATTTTTCTTGGCAATGCACATAGGAACTCGATTTAAGTTAAGAAATGACTTAAGATGTTTGATGAATACCAGCTCAGTTGTTATAATAGTACCCCTTAAAAACTGGTAGAGTATATAATTTCCCTTATTCGTCCGAAGCTTGTACCACACATAACTTATAACTAAAACATTAAACGTTAAGTTTATAATTGTAAGTATTACAGCACCAGGGGTTTTTATGCCTAAAAGAGTGGTATAAATTTATCTGATCCGTCAGTCCGTCCACCCATCCGTCCCTACAATTTCCGATCAATATCTGAAGAACGCTTTGACCCAGGGTTCTTCTACTTTGTAGGCAGGTTGGTCATGACCAGCAGATAATTACTTTTGATTCTGAGGTCAGTAGGTCAAAGGTCAATGTTGTGGTGACCTGGTTTCCGATCAGTATATAAAGAACACCACCTAAGCTCGGGATATTTAACTTTCTAGGTAAGTAGGTAGGTCATGACCATGATAAAAGCTTTACTGATTTTGAATGAAGGGGGGTCATGGCTTGAGGTCGTGGTGACATTCAGTTGAAAATCGGTTTACATTCAATATCTAAAGAACATTTTGGCTCAGGGACTTCAGACTTGGGTGTATGCTTGGTCATGACTAGCAGATGAAACATATCAATTTTGAGGTCAGTGGATCAAAGGATAAGTTGGCGGTGACCTTAAGTTGAAAATCGGTTTCGGATCAATATCTGAAGAAAGCTATGGCCCAAGGACCTCAAAATTTGTAGGCAGGTTGGTTATGACCAGCAGATGAACCTTACTTTTTGGGGTCAGTGGGTCAAAGGTCAAGGACGTTGTGACCGTAAGCTAAAAAACGCAGTTTCCTATCAATAACTGAAATGAACTTAGGCCTATAGACCTTGAACTTGGTAGAAGTCCTTAAAACATGACCAGCACCCTAGCTATTTTGACGTCAGTTAGACAAAAGTCAATGTCGTGGTGACCTTGTGCTGAAAATCCGATTTCGTTCAATAACTGAAGAATGCTTGTATCCAGGTATCATAAACCTGGTATGTTGGTGAACTGCATATGCTTCCATTTTTTTTTAAATAAGTACGGCATTAACACAAAATTC
This sequence comes from Mya arenaria, assembly GCF_026914265.1. Taxonomy (NCBI): domain Eukaryota; kingdom Metazoa; phylum Mollusca; class Bivalvia; order Myida; family Myidae; genus Mya; species Mya arenaria. Next base: position 71,654,872 of record NC_069126.1, read on the forward strand.
TAGTTTAGGATCTTCTACTCTATTTGTCTCAGTGAAACTGTATGTGTATATTCTATTTAAATTCATCGTCTGCAACCACGGTAATTCCTTCCGTTACACTTCGTACAAACTGTTGGACAATACATCGATCTGAGATACCAAGATAAGCTCTGCTCCCTTAGATATTGGTACTACGCACCTCAAGCGTAAATTCAAAATGGCGGCACTAGCAGCCACGAAAGCGTCAGAATCCGATTCTCTCGCTAAGATTCCGGACAATATATCAGTTAAATATTTACCAGATTAGTCTAAATTATCAGAATAGGTGTTAGAAAATGGATTAAACGACTTTCTACAAGGTTATATTCATGACATTGAAGTTTTGGAAGAGGAAAGTATCTGCCATGTTGCTGGCCTTCAATGAGAAACAATTGACAAGCCTCAATTGTTAAGTGTTGAAGTGGTGAGAAATTCTAGACGATATGCGTACTGCTCATGCAAGGCAATATTTGCAAGTCGGCGAGTCGAAGATGGAAAAAAATAATATATATTGTATTTCAATTTATTGGTTTTCGTATTTCTAGTTACTGCCTTGTTTTAGACATTTAATATCTGGAATGTCAAGTATACAAATTTTAAATTTAATTAAATAAATGAACTACAAACACATAATTCACTTTACAATACTTTATTCCAACCATGAATAAACTAACAGCTATTCAATAATATCAAATTGTTTCAGAAGAATAAATAAAATCATATTACTTATCTATATATATCAGAATACTCTTTTGCAGATGTAAAAATAATTTTTCAGATATTATCAAATATAATTTGCAATAATATACATTGGGTCAGCTTTATCATAATTATCAGGTAATCATTTATGTTCTGGTGACATTGTGGAAATTGTCATAATACGCCAGTAATGAATAGTACAGGTTTTATTCAATGTAAAATTATTTTGCTATGTACCAGGTAATATAACATTTTCAGATAATAAAAGGTTCAAAACAAACAATATCCACATATATCTCACAATTACTTATCTTTAAATATCAGAATATTCTTTTGCAGATGTAAAAATAATTTTTAAGATATAATTTGCATTAATATAATAATTAAGCTCTTGAAAAACGGGATATTGTGAATTTTACTTCCAGAGTACCAACTGTAGAACTCAAAGACATGCTACATCTGTCTAATCTAATAGGAACCCCGCTTGAGTGTAGAATTTTACCAGATATTTCTACAGCTTTAACACCACTTGGTGATGTACAGATTGGATCAGCTTCATCATAATTATCAGGTAATCATTTATGTTCTGGTGACATTGTGAAAATTGACATAATACGCCAGTAATGAATAGTACAGGTTTATTCAATGTAAAATTATTTTACTGTGTACCAGGTAATATAACATTTTCAGATAATAGAAGGTTCAAAACAAACATTATCCACATATATCTAACAATAAATGGATTATGTTCATATAAATTTTACCAAAAGATGCATCGTTTTACAGTTCAAAGGTTTCGTTGATCAAAAGGGTATTAGTTGGAACTTTAATTATTCTTGGCAAAAGTATCCTGAAAGAGTCAGAGATGACAATAAACTGTCAAGATTTTATTAACTCGCTTAAATAGTGAATTTGGAATGCATTGTGATAATATTTTGTACGTTTGCAAATACATGAATTCTAAGTTTTGCTATTTTGTTTGTGAGTGTAAACTGTATACCACTTGAAGCAAATGAAGAATGTCAATTTTTAATGCAAGATCATGGGAAAAATATTCAATATTGAATCCTTTATCTACCATAATGGCATCTCCATTTTGTATAAGTTGGTTTTTCTTTTAATGTTTTAATAACATCTTAAAATCCTGATCCTTTAGTTAAAGTCTTATCAGAAATAGGTCCGGTGTTCAGCTCTGACACAAACATCAAACAACCATTAGGATCACAACCTATCAAACCCTTTTAAGTTGCTGAAGATTTATAATCACTGTACAGTTGACTTTGTAATGAAAGTGCAGTGGGTGTTTGAGTTTTCACCTCTGTTCCGTCAATTAATTATTTATGTTGTTGGGAAGTCATTTTGATAGTCTTTAGATAACTGACCGAGCTTTAAATACATAATACCAATCGATGCATTAAATACTACACTTGTTGATTGAGTGGAAAGCCCAAATCGTGTAGCCAAACCTTTTAACCCCAAACCATGTCGCAGTCTGTATAGTGTTTAAAACAAAGCATCTTTTGGTTGAAAATTATTTAGCTTTCTTCTGCCAGACTCATATTTCACTTCAAAACCATCTGGTTTTTAAAATGACAATAATGCTAAATCAAAGCACTGAAAGTACTGAATGCGGCAATGCCTTGATTTTCTCGATTGTTTGTTAACTAAAAGTGAAAATAATATTGTCTTGAAACTTACAACTTGAAAACCTTTGGTTCAAGTGGCAACATCAGAATTTTAAATGTGCAATAATATGCAATTTTTTGACAGAGTCGATATTCATTCTTTTAAGGTCCAGTAGACACAACAACCTAACATTAAAAGCCAACTTTGAAATGTTAATAATGTGAATAATGATTGGTCTCGTGTGCCAAGTGTGTTACCCAAAGTTACTTAAACTTTAGCCTTGCATCAGGTATAAATACTTGCATATAATTCTTAAAATCCCTCCTGAATGGAGTAAAGCTCAAGTTTATGAACATGTTATACTAATACAATTTCCAAGTCTCCATAAACTTGTTATAATATAATATTGAAAGAAAATCAAAATAATCTTAATAATGCAAACTTAAATAGACAAGAGATGTTTGTCAAACATTATGCCCCCCCCCCCTGAGTGCCATGTTGTTAGGATTATTTGGACAATTGAATGAAATATGCATGGACCGAAATGACAGCTGACTTGTCATTGACATTGGATGCCTTTGAGGCAATTTTAAGATTATGACCATTCAAATTGTGAGGATAGTAGGTATAGTTTTTTCAATCGGGTTCAGATGATGACTGATATTTGAAGATAAAAATGTATCCTCTTAGCAGCAGGGAATAAGTAAATATGACAAAGTTTTAATTATAAATATGAGTTATGACCATCACCTTTGCCTCTATGACCTCAAAATCCATAGGAGTCATCAACTTGTCACCCAAAACCTAAATGTCAAGTTTGAGGGCCGTGGTGCAGGCATTGTCAATATATCACACAGACAAGCTTTTTGCGTACAAGGCCTACGGCCGCTCATTTAGAGCACCTGATTATGTCATGCGTTTATGAAAAAAAAACAAATAATATTGTATACATCATACTGTGCCTTAGAACTTGCCGTAAGTTGTAAATGTTCTCGGTGAACGACTTCATTGTTTCAAACAGCAGAGTATGTATATACAACAGCTACGCTGCAGTGGATACTAATCGCTATAGCATGTTTATGATTTGAATTTTGAGAGGATTATAAAAAAATGCTGAAATGTTGTTTTTTTTTAGCGCAGAGTTCCCAGAAACACTCATCCTGCCTGTATAATATGACATATATGGTAACATTGTAATATCCTGATTTAAACTGATGATAATGTTATTTTGATTGTATGCATTTCATATTTCTTGACTAATAGAAATTCTTAAATCATTTGATTGGCAAGCGCAGTCATTAAAGTATTTGTCACATGACATGAAGTACCGCAAGTCTCTGACGTGTTGCCGAACAAGTGTGGAATGGGCTGTTGTGAAAAAAGTTATATAAACTGATAAATTAAAACATTTTCGCAATCAATGTGAAATAAGTCAAACTAATCAGTAAAGCTTGATAAGGTTGGAAATGAAATTTAATTATTATGGCCTTCTATTCAACTTTTGAAAAATGTCAAAATCATGAGTTTATGACCATTATTTTGTGCTTTTGATTCCTAAGACTTTGACGATGTTAGTAAGGCAAACTTTGATGTACCAAATTAGAACACTACCAGTGAATAAAGCTACAAGAAGGCCACTTCATTAGTCTAAAGTAATAGATGTGTTATACGGGATTCTTCTAGTCCAGGATTTGAGATATCACAATCGTAAAAACATCTATCAACATACATTGATTTTTAAACTAGCCACTGCAATAGCAGACTGGATGATCAACTAGTTTTTACCATTTGACAAGCGTTAATGACTTATTCTGCTGCCGATCGGGGAGTTAAAATGATTTTTGATCTGTATTGTCCCTGGTTAAGTCTTAAATAATAGACGTGTTATAAGGTATTCATCTAATCCCTAGTGGCTAAACAGGTTTGTGCAAAAACAGGGTGGTTTTAAAAAGTATTGGATAAAGGCTTATAGTCATATTTTACCATGTAAGTGCAAAGATATTTTGCACAAAACAAGCATTAAATGCATTAAAACACAGGATTTACCTTTCCAATAAAACGAAATTTTACCGACACGGACAACAAAAGTTTATGCTTATCGTTACAACTCGGCCTTCCTGGCATGTTTTGAGATAAACCTTGTAAATACAATCGTAACAACTTGGTCATGACCGAAATGTTCCGATTGTTGCAAAACTGTAAACCGCAGCCTTGCAGGTGCCCTTCATGTAAATATCGTTATGTTTTGACAGTATAAAATGAAGAAAAAAAACACATCAAACTCATGATAATTCGTAATTATTTATTTTTTCTGTACGGAACTAATTGAAATCAGATTATCTGGCAATATTTCGTGTAATTATGTTATTTTATAGACACAATATGCTTTAACCCCGAATCCCGAATCCCGACCGGAATAACAACACACTTTTAGTACAAAACAATTGTACATTAGGAATTGCCATATCAAAAATCGTAAAAATCCGTTAACTTACAATTATTTGGACTACTCCTGGTTATGCACTTAAGACAATTGTAACCACGGCCCCTTCCAGGTCCGGGGAATAGCGGGGACTCTGGCTGTCGGTCAAGCCTATATCGGGTAAATTCCACACCCAGCGGGGACTAAATCATAATGTTTTACTATATTCCTTATAATTACCTTGATCTATGCGTGCATCACCTTCATGTTTTGATCTTTTTACGTGCTTTTGCACATATTCATACAATTGGCTTCATTGAGGAAGAAACCGTGTGCATAAGTATGTGCATATTTTCAATTCAATTCTATTTCAATTCCGTCTGACTTCTATTTGCAATGATGCAATGACATGCCACGAAATTGAATTGCAGGAAAAAAATTCGTGTCATTTATTCCATGTTTTCCACGGTTTATGTAATTAAATTCACATGATAATATAAATCATTCCATTAACAGCCAAACTCAATATCTGCTTTTGCTGAATAACTTTACTTTAATCTTGAACTTGTATTAATTAATGTCTTTGTTTTGTTTCGTTCTTCGTAAAATCCAACATGGCTGCCGTTTTGTTTATTCGACTGGTGTCAGAAAATACATGATAAAGCTGACGTACCAATAGTCGTCCGCAAATAATATTTTGGAACCTTCAATATCGGTCATGTACATACCATTTGGGCAGCAAAAACTGTAAAATTGGTCGATTCTTTTAAAATTAAAACATCATTACACTAATTACGTTTGAACGGTTAATGTCTCGACGGTGTATATTTTGAAACGCTTTTCGGGTGGATTCACAATTCACTTGTCCAAAATTGTTCGGCTTTTGATATGGTCGTACTGAGACCTACTGAGATGCGTGCAGTCTTCAGCATGCTCTAATTCCATATATTCATTACAAAAGCGGCATAGCCGCAAAACGTGTAAATATAATTCCTGTATAATATTTAAACAAATTTTAAATCTTGCTTCTTTGAGAAGAACTATATCGACATTTAAAGTTTGTTTTATTCCGATCAGTTTCTTCAAACTTCGAGTTTCACTACACTTTGATGAAAGTGCAGACTTTAGTTATATAACTTGAACGTCTTTTTGTGACAACTGTTCTTTTAGGGGAGCATTCTTAGCGGTAAGTGCAAACATATCCAATAGTGATGTCCCTGAAAATAAATGCATAATATTAATTTTTAATTTTAGACAAGATGTTTAAAACTGACGACTACCATTTCTCAAGAGTGTGGGAATATCTCTGTTTTAAATGCAGCACCTATTGATTTACCGAACGAGTTCATACCATTAAATGACCACACAACCTGTGAAGACCCAAGCAAAACAGAACTGACAACAAGATCACAGGCATTGTCAGAGTGCTGGTTTAAGGAAAGATCAAAGGAGAGGTATCTGGAGAAATATCCATCACGGCATTTCCATGAAGTCGGATTCATTATAAATAATGAGTTTTCCTTTCTAGGAGCAACTCCTGACGGGAAGTTGTGTGACACAGGTATGTGTGATATAGTGGAAATAAAATGCCCATTTTTGGCCAAATTTGGTTGCAATTTAAAAAAAAAATCATGAGTATTACGCTCAAGTGCAAGGACATTCATGATTGGTTGTTATTTTTGTAAGTTCATTGTTTACACACAATAAGACATGCATGTTGATCGTATTAAACCGGACATACCTTTTATGACGGTAATGTTGAATAAATTGGCAGAATTTTACCAAAAACATGCATTAATCTACATAAGTTCCAAATAGTAACACTGTATTTACTTACTTGGACATTCGGTCTGTGTTTCTACTCCCGGAATAGTGTCTGCAGAATCCTGGACCAGCTTTTTTTTGGTTTTCTGTGAAATAAAATGTTCTAATGTTGATATATTTATATGCAAATTTACACGAAATGTTTGTATTAAAATATATGTAACTATAATGTTTTCGTTTTGTATTGAAAAAGGAACAGTGGCATTTTAAAAATGAGTAGAAGCCTACAAAATAATATAGTTTAAATTTTGCAATTTATCCTGCACGGTACATGTTGTTTAAGTATTTCGCACACTCCATAAAGATAAATACAACTTAAACTGCCATTATTTTCCTTTCCAAGTGACTGCTTTGTGGGGAGTTTTCTTGAAGGTATTGTTCTCGAACCATCAGCTGATAATGGGTCAGGATACTCTTTAGATGGTCCATTTCCTCCATGAAAGTGCATAGATGTGCATAATAATAAAAATTAATTAGTGTGACAAGACTCCACAATGCCAGTCAATATTATATTATACAATAAAACAGTAGTTTAAACTGGGCACATCCATAACCTGATGAAACATGTTTGAGGTTTCAACTAGCATGATAATGGAGGTCAATACCTTGAACACATGAAAGTAAACAATATAAACATTTGCAGAATTCAGAATTATAATTGTATTTTTGATCGTTTTATGATAAAATCACATTTAAATATACTAAACTTCGAGCAGACAGCTTTTGCTGGTTTATCCTGTTTACATTCAGTTGATCGTGTGGCCGTCCACAGGCTTTAATCCAACGTTCGCACTTCTCAACGTCGGATTTCGGGGTCGGAAATCGTATAAATCGGCCCCCATTTAGTCTCTCCGGACACCTTTTATCCGCATTGCATGTTCCCCATGCGCATCGCTGAACAATTTTCACGAATAATTAAAAAAAATCAATTTTATGTCCGGTTGTAAACAGTCATCGCTGCTTTGTACGTGGGTAAAGATGGCGGACGGGACGCGGTGAATAATTTGCACATTTTTCATTGGTCAATAACTATTTGTTTGATTGACAGGTCGGATAGATGTATTGACTGACAAAACCTCGTTTTAATGAATATGCATGAGGCAGGAGAGACAACTCTTCATTCGATGAATTCGCATGTCACACTCAAATATTGTTCAATAATTTTACAGTGGCAGTAGCCTCATTGGCATTGTAGTCTTGACTACTGCCAACTATTATTGTACTGAGAAGGCGGACCCGGTTCAAATCCGGCTTTTGTCATAATGTTTTTCAACTGTAAATAATCTGGTTCTTTGCGGAAATATAATTTCCTACGTTTGAGTAAAACAAATTAAAAGGAAATTAAGTGACGTTAAAATAAGCACGAGTGATACATACGCACGAGTATTTCGTGCGCAAATGAATGTAAAGGCTTTCAGCATTCAGACCGTTTTTACTGACGAAGTGACCGGACAAAGCATGGTTTTTAAACTGTAGGCCGCTAGGCCTGCAGACTTTTATAACCGTATCTCGGAAATCGCATCGGCAGATCGACATAATATTTTTAACTTTTGGCGAATTAATGCACGCACGGGCGTATCAACACCAGCGCGGTTAGAACTGCGGTGGTCACCGACCTAATTCCTTAACATTTACATCGAAACTACATAGTAAACAATCTGCTCTAACAGCTACGGACAGCGTTCTGCATATAAGCTTGCTATAAATAGCGCTGTAATGAGCTTTCAATCTACGTTATGCGGTTAACATAATGCGAATAAGCTGCGTTTTGCGTAATGTAATGCAATTGCTAAACGCAATATAAAAAGCAGAATCCGCAAATAGTTTCAAAATGAACCCGCACTAATGAAATAAATACATGTATTATATACCTGTGTTTAGATTTTGCTTCGGCCGAAGACCGATAATATCTACATGTGGTTAAGAATAGAATGTAGGTCATCGCATTCGGACAGGTTCATTTCTCGGAAATATACTCTGAGGAGTCATTAACACCCGGAAAAAATATGGATCGTATTATGATACAATTAAATGTTAATTAGGCGTAAAATATCAATTCATAATGTTTTAAATGAAATAATATTACTATATTTTATCCTACAGTCAGTTTTATGGTGATAACAGTTCATTCATAAGTATATTTACTATGCTTTAAATTGCCTAAATCAGCTATTATTTGAATTAAGTTCACTCATAATCTGTAACCAGTGAGTAAATGTTTTTTTTGTAAGGCATCAATAAATGGAGGAATTTATTTTTGCCACTTATATATTAGGTGCTTCTAGTTTTACTTAGAAAGTGAGTGTTTCGTTGATGTACTATTAAAAAATATTAAGGTGACCTTTTTTATTTGTCTTTTGCGAGAAACCTGAAGGAGAACGATGCAAAACAATGAGGTCGGGGCTACACGGATTCCGCGGGTCCACCATGTGGCTGTGAACACATGCCGTGGTCAAGCTGAAACACCTCAATGCAGTTGTTCTTCGTTGACGTCACTTCCTGTTCAAGTGGCGCGCTTCTGGTGGTTTTCCGCCGCCTGCTGTGGTTTTATCTGTTACAATATCACCCGTCAGCGTCATCTCTAGTTGTGTCCATATAGTCAACATATAACGATAAGTGTTATAAATGACATTTCTCTGAATTGAACGAGAGATATTTGAAGCAACGCTGAATACTTCTGGATTTTGGTGTTTAGATGATTTAAAGTTCAGATTGTTGGCAGTGAAATTAGTAATTTTAAAGAATACTCATTCAATTATATCATAAGTTGAGTTGTTAAAAAACTGCGATATAAGTAAAACTGTTTATGGGAAATTCAGTGATTTGTTCTGTGATTTTTTATAAAAACAGAATTGTTTATATACTTGTTTTTATAATTGAACAAGTACATTTAGCTCGGCTGTCATTATAATTGCTAGGCAGATGAGTTACCTCTTTTGATTGACAAGCCATTAATATATGTTTATCTTAGACACAATTTGGATTTGTGGATTGTGTTTAGTTATGAAACAGTTTGAATGCATGTGATCATTTCTTATGATATTGCCATTCATTGGATGTGAATGTGGTTGGTTGGTTGGTTTGATTTGCTAACAGTGAAAATGTGTTACACATCTTGCAGAAATAATATTGGATATTTTGGTTCAGAAGAATTAAAATTCAGAATGTTGGAATTAAAATAAGCTTTTTAGAATACTAATTTGATTATATCATATAAATTAAGTTTCTAATAATCTGAGAAATAAATATTTTATAAAACTTTTTATGCAAGATTCAGTGATTTGTTCTGTATTTGCTTATAAATACAGATATTGTGTTTATAATTGAACAAGTACACTTGGCTTGGCTGCCATTATAATTGCTAGAACAATCAGTAGCATGTCTTGGCTGACAAGCCATTATAATATGTTTTCCTTAGAAATTTGTGGAGTGTGTTTAGTTCTGTAACAAATTGAATGCATCTGATTATTTGTAGCTCGCTTATTCTAGGAATAAGAAGAGCTATACTACTCACCCAAGCGTCGGCGTTGGCGTCGGCGTCACACATCGGTTAAGGTTTTGCATGCAAGCAGCTTTAAGTCATTATCTCAGTAAATACATAAGGTATTGCATTGAAACTTTAGATATGTATTTCCAACTATCTAACCTACTTAATTAATGAAGTTAGATAACACTTATTTGAATTTAATGCACATAATGGGCCTTTATTATTTGACTTAGAAATTTTGGTTAAGGTTTTGCATAATTAGGTTAATATCTCAGCAACTACTTGATATTTTGCATTGAGACTTTATACAATGGTACTTAACCATCCAACCATCCTAATTAACCAAGTAATATAACTCTAGTTTGCATTTAATGCAAATAATGACCCTTCATAATTCGACTTAGAAAATCAGGCTAAGGTTTTGCATGTAAGCACACATAGGTTAATATCTCAGCAACTACTTGATGTATTGCATTGAAGCTTTATACAATGGTACTCATCCAGTCTACTTAAATAACCAAGAAAGATAACTCTAGTTTGTATTAAATTCAAATTTTGGCCCTTTTTTATTCGACATTGAAATCTGAATACATTATGTTTTGCATTGAAACTTCATACACAGGCTCCTAACCATTCAACCTTCTTAATTAATCAGGAAAGATAACTCTATCTTGCATATTATTTCTTTTTTGCCCCTTTATTATTCGACTTAGAAATTCTGGTTAAGGTTTTGCATGTTAGCACAAATAGGTTAATATCACAGCAACTACTTCATGTATTGCATTTAGACTTCATACAATGGTACTAAACCACCCATTTTACTTGAAAAATTAAGTTAGATAACTGTATTTTGCAAAAACATAATGGCCCTGAAAGATTGGACTTAGAAATTCTGGTTAAAATTGTGCATGTTATAACATTCATGTAAATATCTCAGCAAATACATCATGTATTGCATTGAAATCTAATCTAATTTTACAGTGATCCTTGTTTCGCAAAATCTTTTCAATCCTTACACTGAAAAGCGGTATAATAGTCGAGCGCGCTGTCTCTGTGACAGCTCTTGTTCATGATACTGTTAAGATGTGTTATTTAAAGATTGTTGTACACAATTATGACAAATTTAATGTAGCTGAACTACAAAATGATTGCATTATTGATGAAAAATAAAGGAAGATAATGCGAAGATCACATGAGCGGCGTCGCTGATTCACGGCGGAAACGCCAGAGACGATTAAGTAATACTTAGATGACATGAAGTAAATTCTCATTGATTAAGAAGGGGCGGACTGAGTTTCAACCTCATTGATAACACATTGTCAATGATGCAGGGTGTGTGTATTGAATAAGTGGCAGAAGGTAGACTTTTAAACACGCACGACAGTTTTAATTCTTAATGGTTTAACTGACACTCTTATTCAAAATCACCACATACACATGCATAACAAACATACATTTTGACTGATAAACCTTTAACTACTTACTAAATAATGCATTTATGAAATTTATTTATGACTGATATCTGATTTTCACCGTGTATTTAATAGCAGAAAGCGAAAAAATGTATTAAATGATTGGTGAATGCTAGAAGATTTACTGTGGTCTTCTATAGTTTTATAAGGTAGAAATACCGTGTTTAATTCTTATTTCTGTTAAATTCAACTCGGTATCCTTCATAAGAATCATTGTTTTCGACAAATATTTATCATCTTTTGAATATTAAAACAATATTTTTAATTGTGGTAAATCTTATTTGGGAGTAGGAGTGCATCTTTAAGCTTAGCACTAAATGACTGCTATAAATCAAGGCTGTATTCTTATCATAGAATACGGTGGCTTCGCCAGAAACGAGTAAATATGCACCTATTGTTATAAAGTCATAAAAATCGGCATAATGATTAATGGTGGAATCGCCAGAGATGAATCATATTGTACACTGTATACGGTTGCATCACAAGTACTAGTTTATATGTAAATATTGTTATGAAGTAAGCGGCATTGCTGATTCATGGCGGAATCGCCAGAGATGTCATCACCAGTAGTAGTTTATATGTAAAATTGTTGTTTTATTGTTTCATACGAATGTAATTATTCTAAGTCATAAGCCATGAGTGTTAACCAAATTGATTAATATGAATAACTTATAAATGATGGTTTTGTAGAAACATATTTGTGTATACGTCTATTTTTTGCAAATGCACAAGGATGACACTTTACCAGAATACTTGGCGGGCTTAGTGGATCTTTTCCCTGACCTACTACAGAAGTGAATGGCAACAAATGTTATTCTTCATTACGGAAGTAGTTATATCTGTTAGAGAGTAGGATGTACTTTACGGTTAAGGGAGAAGAGATATTTTGCCTGCTAAAGTTTCACTATTGCAATACATTTATTTTCATTAATATGAAGTGCTAAAAGGGCAAGTGTGTAGTGACTTCTGGTGGTTTCATCTGTATCGGCTTTAGTACAGAAATTTTGAATGTTATGTTTTTGATACATATTTATCAAACAAGGACAAAGTTTACACATATAAGAGACAGTTAGATGGTTAACATAGCTAGAACTCATTTCATCTTCTGTAAAGTTTTACTGTTGAAAACACGATTTATTGATCTGAAATGAAAGATAAGTGTATCCCAATTTATAGTGTCTATACATGATTATGCTGTTTATTGAAATCTTATACGAATATATGAGATGAATTTATTCCGACATTTGCTACTCATGTTGACGATATTTAAAAATAAAGTGATCATTGATTAAGATCTGCTGGTGAAACGTCTGTTGTCAACAATGGAGTTAAGGACAGGAGTGAATTTAGTAAAAATAGATATCTGTAAAGGTTTCTTTAATATTTGTATTCGGCAATAAGTTTGTAAACAGAAGTTTAAAATGCCATTACCAATCAACAATGGGTATATTTGACAAAGATCTTAATATAAAGAATAATTGATAATTTATATCAGATTTCCTGTTCTTTTAATTTCATCGGTTTCCCAAGTGCTTCTCTGTGACCTCCAAAATAAAAATATTGAAAAGTATTGTTTTTGTTGTTTTCTATAGGAGGGTAAAGAATGTTATTCAGGGAAATATAATTTCCTACGTTAAAGTAAAACGAATTAGGAGGAATTATTTCCCCTTGTTTACAATGGAATAACCGTCAGGTGGCGTTTAATAAGCACGAGTGATATATACGCACGAGTATTTTGTGCGCATATGAATGTAAAGGTATTTAGCTTTGGGAAACCGATACGTTCACATAGATTCAATTGATTGTTAAAATTTTATAAACAAATGTTTATTGTGAAAGTTTTCTGTTATTATGCAATTTCATCATATGAATTATCTTTTTGTTTTCGATCGTCTACAAAGAACATAGCGATGTAATATACACTTGTACAACTTGATATTGTACTTATACATGAATCATGTAAATTATGTATTTTCTATACATCATTGTTAGGTAGCTTATAAGTGATGCGGCCCGACATATATTGGCACAAGACAAATCCTGTAAAATTGGATGCCAAACGGGCAGAGGTTTCTTTCTCCATTTTTGTCAGGCATGTTGTTATCTAGGCATACTTTGTTCATGTTGCAAGTTCATGCTGTATGTGTAAATCGGTTTCCCAAGTGCTTATCTAAGACTTCCAAAATAATAATTTTGAAATGTATTGGTTTTGTTGTTTTCTATAGGAGGTTATAGAATGGTATTCAGGGAACCAATGAGACTGCCCCATTAATTATTCATGATTACGAGATTTTCCAAGCCAAATTACCCACGGTACACAACGAATCATAGCGTAGTGTGTATCGTGGGTATCCGACGATGTTTAAATCTTAACAAGGCTTAGTTTCATATTGAACATTTTGCAACAGTTTGTCTTTGTGTTGTGTTATTTGTAACATACAAAGACTGAAATATATTCTTACCTAGATTTACCTTTTCGCAGATGTAGTATCTAAGTTGCATGGCTACAAATAGTTCATTTAACAAGTACAATAAATAATCCTTCAATCGTTAGAGTAAGGGATCATTTAGTTTCATAAACATTATTATTTGAATAAATAATTTGACACTATTTTTCTTCATATTTAGGTGAATTTTTAAGAAAAAAGTCCATTACTCTTGTTTGTAGTATTTTTCTGTGCAATCATTATTGTGTTGTGATAAATTTTATTTTAAGACCGTAGAGACATATATTCTTTATATCTTACACCATTCCTACTCTAAATGTTCCTGAACAGTTGCAGAACAATTCATGTACAGTTCGGGTACCACTTTCAAGAACAAAACAACAATAATTATTTTAAAAAAACTGCTCATGACTATATTACGAGAGAAAACTAACTTAGCATCTGCATGGTATGTAAAAATGTTTTTAAGTAGTGTCTTGAAACTCATGATACACATGTGTAAATTGTCATTGGTAATAAGTAAGCAAATTTCATGTAACTGTTTAAAAAAAACTTTAAAGAGTCTGTAACATTAGACTACTCATACAGAATCCCGGTTGCTTCCCAACATTGGTTACATCTAAGTATAAAGCCGAAGACGCTGACAACGACACCAAGGCTATGACAATAATTATACTGTTCCATAAAAACAAAACATTGACTTGTGCAGATACTGTTAAACAATTAAAGTGGTTGAAATAACATTCTCTTAGAAATGAACAATCAGACAAAGCATAAAATCAATCAATTTAATAATGGATAACATTTAGTACTTGAGAGCTACACTTGTTTTCTGTTCCTTGAACCTAGATTGAAGGTTGTAAATGAGTTCGAACTACAGTAGATCACAGGAGCCATTAAAGTAAGGATTTCACTCGCTCTGTATTCTCGGTAACTGATAATTATTCATGTTTTTTACATTCATAAGAATGTTGCAAATATGTTTAACATCCTGTTTTAGGAAGAGAACATGCATTTGTTAGGTCGATGAAAGTTTATTTTTTACTTTTCATCTGTAACAAAATCGGTTTAAGGATCTTTGTGTCCCACAAACGCTTTCCAAATCGATTTCTCAACTTGCGTACGTATTAAACGCTTATCTTTTCTAAATAAACTTATTATTATGTTTAAATAAATCGTATTAAAACGATCGTTTAACTCTTCTTGACCCACGGGAATTCGTTTGTAATAAGATCGAATAGTATCAGTGTGTGTATACCACGTGATAAGTGACGTCATGATTCTTCGTCGGACGGCAGTATTTTGCTTCGGATAAGAACGAAAATTAAAGGTAACTTTTTTATTTCTTTATCATTTTTATTGAAACATAGCTCAGTCTATGACGCTAATAGTGCCCTACCTCCGATTTTTTTTACCAGAGTTTGATTAGTGATTTAGTTTTTCCAAACACTTCGACAAACCTGTTCAGAATTTACTTTATGACAGTGCTCCGTCAGACGGCCTTTCTATTTTCTTATTGTTTTCATTGTTTTGAATGCTTGTGTATCGTATATTGCAAATGAACATTAACTTTGGTTTTTCCAAACATAATAGTGATAGTTTTGTTTTATAAGCATTGAATTTGGCAAGAATCGAAGTGATTTTAGAAAAATGCTACGTCGGACGGCTATTTAGCAAAATACTACGTCAGACGGCAGTTTTTAGTAATAGTAACAGACTGTTGAAAGTGGCTGAAATATAGTTCTGAAAATATTACAAAGTGTTCGGAAAGACCCTGCCTTAAGTGTCTTTACATTTTGCATTGACTGCTTTATTTGCGTACATTGCAGAATGACCAAGCAAAAATCCAGGCTCACCCTAGGGATAAAAGAAACGTACGACAAGCAAACTGAAGCCCATTTCACATTGGTTAAATGCAACGGTAAATAATTTGTCATGCTATTCACCAAGACAGCCGCTAACGAAGAAATTTACTGCAACTAAAATACATGTATCTTCTCCAAAGAAGTCACTAACGAAATGCATAAACTCCAAATCTCCTGCAAAGTCGCCATTTAAATCACCCATGTCGAAAAAAATCAAACGATCATTGTTTTGTTCAAATGAGTTTAAACACGTATCCTGTGGTGTCGGTGCGTTTGAACTCTACATGGTGAACGTCCTCAGTGACGTTTATACATCAGACTTTGTATTGAATGACACAGGATTGTTAACAAACACTAACACATCTCTATTCGACAACGAAAACAGTACCATCCAGCCAGTAGAGAATAAAATTGATCAAGAATCAGAAATAGACGAAATGGTAAAGCTCGTGCCTGAAGTCATGAAACAGTTTGCTGATGTAGGAGTTAGCGCTAAGATGCTTGCTTTCTTTGCTCTAGTCCACTCCGGAAAATTTCCGTTGGATAACATTGCTTTTGGGTTATGGTTGGAGGTCGTTAAATGGTTCAGCACAGAGAATGTGGTTGATATGCGATACTCATCAATTATCAAAATGATCTGGAAACTTTGTTACTGCCATTTTGGTGGAAGGTTCATCAATTTCATGTTCATGCTGTCTGGTCAAATTGCTGCTGGAGATATCAACAGAGGAAATCTGCCAACTGGAACGTCAAACATTAACTTTGCCCATCCAAGTGTAAATGTTCTACGTAATCCAGACGAGGTTAACTTAAGTGAAGAAAACCCATCAAAGCCGGGAATCCTCGTTGATGTTTTAGAGACACTAGCTATTTCAATGAAGGACAAATCGTGTTGCATTACCTTTGATGGTAAAAATTTAAAACAAGGCTTGACAAAAACCGAAGGCGATATTGACCTACTCGGATTCGAGAAAAAATATTTCTCTGAAGGATAAGAGAGTATTGTGCGTGAGGATGTTAAACTCAATGAACGATATCATAGACAGTTTGAAGGAAGCTGAAAACATTAACTTGTGGTCTCTTGCCGATGAAAGAAAAACTGGCGTAAGAGAAATCTACAACAAGGGACTTAAAAACGTTTCAGAACACATCCTCATTGCCCGATATCTCAGAAAGAAAAAAGTATATGGAAAGGAAATAACTCATAGAACGAGGGGGTGTCGGCAATTGGAAATACGGCAAATTTGCCTTTGCAATTAGTAGCATAATTGCATTTATCCATGACATTGATATAATTTGACATTGCATATAACGTTATCACCTATGTGTCGAGATGTATTTGCTATCTTCATGGATCGGCTGTAATCGAAGGAGATGCAATAAATTTGTTTCAGACTTAGACCGCAGCCTACCGTGGTATTGACTGTAATGTTGATAAAAATGATACTCGTCAGATAAAACAGAGGTTGGAAAAATGGTCTTCTGCAAGAAAAGAGGCTAAAGTGACAGGAAGCTCGATTTATAGATCAATTGGATTAGAAGGACTGAAACAACAGAAAGAATACTTTGATAAAGGTGTGTGGACTCTCGGAAAAAGAACATTCAGAGAAAGTGAAACAATTCATGGAACATGGAACACAAAACGAGCCAAATGCAAGGGCTACAACTGTAGGAAAAATAGTACCATTGCTTTATCCCAACTCCATTGTTTTTTGAAGAGGGCTATATTGAATACGGTGTATATGAAACCAATTCTGATAGTTTCATCAGACGGTAGCGTGAGAACAAAAGGGTCAGAAATAGAAGAACAGAAAACAATTGCAGCAATAGAATTAAAATGTCCAGTGCTTGATGTCCATCAGCAGTTACCAGCACGATATCTATTACAGTGTCTGGCAAAAATAGAAGTATTAGAAGTTGATCAACTGATCTATGTTAGCTGGATATATGATATCAGCACTGTTTTTGTTGTTAAGAGAAACAAACAGTTATTTTAAAAGGCATATGACATTACAAAGCAAATGTATTTGACAGAAACACCAAAGCGACCAACTAAAGTTCAAGATGATGTGAAAGCTCTACAGAATAAATAAAACAAGCCTGTTAAATCCGATAAAGTAGTTGAATTCAAAACAATAGTCTGTTCAATGAAACACACTGACACTATTACCGATGAATCTAAGACAACTATGGATGAGTTTTGCACTTTATGTCTAGTGCCAATGATAGAAGAGTTGGTTGGTGTGTATATGAAGTTCATCGATCTAACACGGCACCAAGCAACAGAAGCCGTATTTTTCCTTTGCTGTGACTTGGATATTAAATGGGATGAACAAAGCGTTAGAAGTGCTCCAATATGTTGGTTTCCTCGCTCGTTTCCTCGATACCCGCTAGATACCGAACCAGTGCGAGACATAATGGAAGCAGTATTCGATCTCTGTAGAGAAAAGGGGCTTCACGTTCCTTTCATCTCATTTGACGGACAATGGCATAATATACATGTACCGAACTGAATGGGAAAACCAATGACACTGTATCAACTTCAACGAGATGTGTGAAAGAAGGTGGGAGGCATGACAAAGGCACGCAGTATTAAAGCGCTTTATGGTACATAGTAGCTGTTGAAGAAGTAAATGAAATTAACAAGAAAGTTCCTCGAAGCAGGAAAGCCATAATTACATAATATGGTGTTCACTTATCATCATTTTCCCCACGGATCTTACAGCAGCGAAAATTAGATAGCCAAAAACAGACAGAGATGGAAAAGGAAAAGGCGAATGAAAATTTTGACATTGATAATGTACAAGAACTGATGGAAGAAGCAAATACAGAAATAGTTGCCATTAATGAAATAGAGTTGTTAGTTCAAATTGACAAAACTATTTTTTCAGATTCCTTTATAGAGGTGATGAACGTATGAATAAAGGTACGGAAACGGTGATATCAATTTCTGAAGATGACGCGTCGAAAATTCTTGAAATGTTGAAAGCTGATGACAAAAGGAATAATAAAGCGCAGTGGAACAGTAAAAGATCGACTGATGTATTAAGCCTGATAGCGACTACCGCATCAATGAAGACGTTAAGAGATGTTGAAATTCGAATCATTGTTCGTTATATCAATGGCACAAAGGTTACCAAAGCGATCAAAGAAAGTTCTTCAAAACAGGCAAAGCTTTCTGAGCTTTAAACATGTCTCGGTTTGAATGACGGAAATGCCCCAACGACCCAAAGTCGGAAAAAGAGACTTACGCAAGTCAAATCGTTGTCAGAGTTGGCATTTAAACAAGTGTCCAAATGGAAAAGGTCAGAGCTAAATATTGTTTATGCTGAATATATGTGGCCAAATGAAGTGAAGGTTTGGAGACAAAACCTACCTAGATTCGAAGAAGAGCAAGGCAGTGACCAAAATCCTGTAGAGTTTTGGTTTTATTACCATGTGAATTGAAAGTGCGAACAGGAAACAACTCGAAGTAAGCTGTATTGATTCGTCCCACCTGCTTGCACGAACGAGATGGAAGTGTTGCAGAGGTGGTCTCTAACAATTATCAAACTCTGTCTGGAGAAAAGTTGTAAAATCAGGTCGAACCTCTCTATCGTTAAGCATGGTTGATGCGTTTCTTGAGCCAATGTCGGTGTCTGTTGCCGTCTCACACTTTACGGAAGAGGTGGAATATGAAATGAGGCAGAATGGCGATGTGTAATCAGCAGATCTGTGTCATGATATTAGGCAATGGTGGTTTGCTGAGGACAATCCGGGAATACCTGCATATACTAGAATCACAATGAGAGCTGCGTTAAGAAACAGATTACTCAGTTATACCAATTTTGGTCATTTCCCGCCATTGCTAATGTATGTGAATGGGTGGCAGTCGCAGTTATGGGAGGCGCTTCTGGCAAATATTGATTCCCAAATGCTTCTGTATGCACTCAGTCAGTGTCGCATACAACGCGAGGGTATTTAGCTGCATGATTATCGAAACATTCTTTGCTGGGCTTACGATGTATGTCCGTAGAGATCAAGGAACAGTAACCACCAGCGAGTTCGGACAGTTCATGAAAAGAACGTATGAGGCCCTGAACATGCGTTTGGATCCAAACAGGTATATACGTTTTAAATTTCCTGAAATAACTTTCTAATGATATAAACATGCATACATGTAATTTTATTTTAATGCCGCAAGATCATTAAAAGCATTTATTATGTTTGCAAATATATCTTGCCGTTAAAAAACATCGCATTTGTTTTACAGATCGTTCCACTACCGCACCAGTCGATAGACCGCCTACAATCTGGTTGACAAAACCCATAAAGCAGACGATTCGGCTGTGACGTTAACTGATACACATACTGCAGATCAATCACCATTAGGATTACGCATCAGGTAAACCAGATTTACGTAGCATTTTAAGGTCTCAATTACCCATTTTTAAAAGTTAACCCTATGGTAAGTTCAGTTGTGGTTAATGACAAGATTATGAATAGAAACCGCGTTTTTATCAACTGTGTTGCCATTTACTAAGAAAGTTCAACAATAACTAAAAATAAAATACTTAGTCATATTACGGATCGTATTATATACTTCCTAATGATCTCTCTTATTTGTTGTAAAATCGATTAACCGTGACATATCATATTATTAAAGCTTTTAACTGGTAATGTAAAATAAGTGTAAAACAAATCTCTTTTTTTGCTATAAACAAATCTCTTTATTTTGCTGCTTCCAACAATTGCATTTCTCTTTACGAAGAATCTGGTGTCATATATTACCAAATGAAATTTAAAATACAATTTGATTCAGAAGATAATGAATAAAGAGATGTTTGTAGTAACTAGTTAGCTGCACCAAGTCGATAGACGACTATGTAATCCCAGCCGGTTCCCACCACTTCCTTCTATTCCTACTTTTTTTTAAATAATAATTGCAGTGGCATTTACATTTCAGAGACCACCACTTCGACATGCCTGGGAGGGCTCGCGTAAAGGGTGACAAAAACTCATCCATCTGCACAGAAAGGAATGCAGTTAAGCTGGGTAACTCGGTGTGTACTGGGAAGGGGCAAGAAGGAACGTAGGCAATATGTTAGCCACGACGTGGATGGGGATCGATATAAAATTTTATGTAAACAGTAAAGAATAAAAAATAAATGTATACGATTTACAACCATTTTTGTCATTTTAAAACTAGACAATACACATCTTGTATATACCAAAATAACAACAAATCAATATCACAGTTTAACATGTGTACCTGCACATATAAAAATCACAGGAAATAAAAACATGGTTATAGTAAAAAGGTTAAATGATTTAAAGCTATCTATGTTGACAAAGTATTACACTTTAAATAGCATCCATTATAAATGACGAGTGTAATTGAAAAAAAAATAAAGTCAGCATGTTATAATGTTATCAGCACTGTCTTGAAATTACGCGAATAATATTGAACAATCACTAGTCACTGATGACTATCAGATTAAAAAGATTAACAGCATGAAACGGTTTTAAAATGGATCAACGGTTTTTGAAGAATATTCGCAAAGGACTTAAAAAGACTTCTGTATGCTTAAACGATCTAAATTATCCAATAAAATGCATGGTGGATAGTTAAAGAAAATAAAACACTGCATCTGCACACAATATGTAAAACACCAAAAAAAGTATATGAAAGTTATTGCAATGCAATGGTGTTCAAACAGCAAACATTCATTTAAATGATTCAAAACAGCCAGTTTACAATACAAGTAAGTAGAACATAACAGACAATTAACAGTTGTAAAAAGCGCTCAAAAATGTCGCTAAAGTTAACAGGCACTAATTAAAGGTTCTGATGTTTTTCACAGGTATCGAAATAAGATCATGACAAATACAATCGAAGATAATACAAGTTAAAGTATGAGAAGAAAAAAAGCCGTTAAGAAAACATGTTGACAATAGATGTCCCGTATATTAATTTAGACGTGCTCCCTTTTAAAGACAATTATTGGCTACTTTACCTTGAGAGAATGCTAATGCAGTTACATATTTCATATAAAATTTGTTTGCCCTGTTTCCCTTTTACGAGAGACAGAAAACTAACTCACGTTTGACATGATTTTACAAAAAAATAATTGATATGTTTTCTAATGTAATTATTAATTACAAAGCTTTAATAATTGTAGTGATTTAGTCATAACTTATTGTTCCCATAGAAACGACTTCTTAAAGCTGCACGCTCACAGATTGACCGTTTTGATAACTTTTTTTTATTTTATGTCTTGGAATAAACCAATCTTTGCATAAATATATGGTAACCAGTGAAATTTATGACTGGTGACAAAATATAAGATCGCACATTATATAATTTACGTTCGAAAATAAGTTGCTAAAAGCGTTACTAACGCGATACGAAAAAAAAAGTTTTTTGGCATAAAGTTTTCGAACGAAAATATGAAAAACTTCGATCTCATCCTTTGTCAGCAGTCTTATACCACTAGTTCTCAGACATTTACACGAAAATTGGATCTTTTTAAGACAAAAAATAAAAAAGTTGTCAACACTTTCAATATGTGAGAGTCACATGTCAGTTTGACACTTCCAGTCTCTCGTCTGGAGTGAGCCAGTAGATCTGTACTGGTAGCAAAATGCTTTCCACACGTGGAACACGTGTACTCCTTCTCGTTTATATGTACAATACATCTGGAAACAAACGAGATGGTTATAAATGTAAACTTGGTACTTTTCACAATATGTTTGTTTTGTTCAGTGGTCAAAATAATTATAAAATAAAGGCAAACTTCTGAACGTTCAAGGACAGTTGCTTAAATTATTACCGATTTCCTAGGATATACATGAATCAATAGTTCTCTCCTCTTTGTATTCATCTTTTATTACTATTTCGTCATGATATTAACTATAACTCAATAAATAAGAGTACCTGTGACGTCGGTGTTAATCCTTTGTAGGAAACACTGTCCCGCAGCAGGTGTTGACAACTTTTCTATGAAGCTTTTAATGCGAAACCATATTCCGCTTATACTTTAAAGAACAGCCGCACGTGTTCTTTTTGATTCCACATCGCCAATTACTTCTGAAAGTCGGTTTATATTATATGCTTTAATAACAATATATTATACTAAAAGCATTAGTCATGCAAATATTAAAAAACTGCCGTCTGACGTAGCATTTTGCTAAATAGCCGTCCGACGTAGCATTTTTCTAAAATCACTTCGATTCTTGCCAAATTCAATGCTTATAAAACAAAACTATTACTATTATGTTTGGAAAAACCAAAATTAATGTTCATTTGCAATATCCGATAAACAAGCATTCAAAACAATGGAAACAATAAGAAAATAGAAAAAGGCCGTCTGACGGAGCACTGTCAAAAAGTAAATTCTGAATAGGTTTGTCGAAGTGTTTGGAAAAACTAAATCACTAATCAAACTCTGGTAGAAAAAAGGAAGTAGGGCACTATTAGCGTCGTACACTGAGCTATGTTTCAATAAAAATGATAAAGAAATAAAAAAAAATCCGTTGATTTTCGTTCTTATCCGAAGCAAAATACTGCCGTCCGACGAAGCATTATGTCGTCACTTATCACGTGCTCTACACAATCTGATGTATGTATTCTGCATTTTATACGAAAATACATTCAAATATGTTTGTTTGACAGTTGAATATTGTAACGACCTACAAAGTCAAGGCAACAAGCCAGGTAAATATAGAAACACAACGAACACAGAGTTGCAAGATTGAAGGTTTATACATGTTCCATTCTGTACATCAAACACATGTATAAGTATACTCATCGTCGGATACCACCGATAACACTACGCTATGCTTCATCGTGTACAGTGGGCAATTTGCCTTGCAAAATCTCGTAATCATGAATAATAAATGAAGCAGTTTCATTGGTTCCGCATAGTACCAGATTATTTACGGTTAAATTATATTCTGGCGAATACCGGAGTTGAACCGGGTCCGCCTTCTCAATACAATAATAATTGGCAGTAGCCAAGACCACACGGTCACGGAGGCTACTGTCATTGTACGGTTATTGAACAATATTTGAGTGTTACATGCGAATTCATTGGATGAAGAGTTGTCTCTCCTGCCTCATGCATATTCATTAAACAAGATTTTGTCAATCAATTGTCCCAAGGTATGTATGAAGTGTAACGGAAGAAAGTACCGTGGTTGCCGACGATGAATTATACTAAAACAGCTGTAGTTGTTTGGGCTGTAACGAGCAATGGTAATTTATGTATGCGAAACTATTATACCAATCAGATTTACAGGTACTTTTTATCTAACATCAAAAGCCAAGCTGCTGAGTGGGTATGTAGGCTTATGTATAATGCTTGCACTCGGGAAAGGCCCATTTAAGGAGTGCTTTAATAAGATTGCTACTCATTTTTGGTTGTTGGAGCATATTGTACAGACAGAATGTGACCCTATTTAGGGTTCACCAGTGTTTAGCACCGTCACACTTGACACCCATTTAACGTTCCTTTCGGTAGGCTATAAGTATTTTAGAGGTACGGCGGGGAATCCAACCGGCAACCCCTGGATTGAAGGTGTGTTACTAGTAGACCACGAATCCACCAAAATCCGCTGCTGTTCCCGAAAGAAACGATGTTTACATAGTAAACGGGAGATGCCCACGTGATTCAAACTGACCAATGGCGGCCGTACCGATGACCGCTCGACCAATCAACGAAGGCCAAGAGAAGCACCCTGGCAGAACAGATGGAATGACTATTTAATCAATAGTTTATTAGCAAAAACATTCAAGTTCATCGCTTGTATATCTGGTGGTTACATTTACATACACACATTGATAGAGCATGATCATATGATGGCAGACAATTTACTATATTAACACTATGATAATTCTATGATAATTCAAGAAATCAATTAAAAGTTGATTATTTCAATCGAATCTTGTTACTACGCTTTAACACTGACCTCACGACTCAATGCTACTAAACAGCATTTATAAAGCTTATCTTATAATTGAATAATATTACTAGAATGATCTCCCTCGTTATATTGTATGCGGTCAGGCAATTAGTTTGACAAAAGCGGGTATGTTTGTGATTATTGAAAATCGTGGTAAGGCCAATGTTCAGCCAACCATAGGGTGGTACTTCTAGTACCTACCGGGCGTCCTGCAGACATGATCGTTTGTTAACTAAGATAAAATAAAACTTCAAAACACATAATCGAGCAATAACGAAGTTGGTCAAAATGTAAATAATTATTATAGAACAAGTTTGGATAAATAATGTTTATTAAGAAGATGATAAAACAGTTATACTTAGCAAGTTAAATTCATTCAATACATATATACGTAAGGTGGCTGGAGAGTGAGTAACCGGTATGATAGGGCCATTACAATCTGAAACACTATATATGTTTGCATAAAATAAAATCTGGAACAAATTCTCTCGCACAGATACTTTCCATTGACTTGAACACAAGTCTATTTTGTATGTTCCGTAAACGATTTGAAACTAAGATACATGATTGAGGTCATTACTTTGAACAGATTGACGTCAACTATATCCTTAAAATGTTAACAAAAAAATGCTACATCATTTTAGACTAAAATGGCTTGAGAAAGGTCTTGATTGTAGACGCCTGATTCACATTCCTTTAGAAATTTTTATGCGAGTAATATAATAACGGACTGACTTATATTTCCAGCTTTAGCGGCTATGTAAATGAAATGAATATATCAGAACAGAGATGTCGAAAACAGCTTAACAATAGCAAGTAACTTAACCGAATCAACACAATGGATAACGCGTATGTAGCAATTGTCGACAACATACACAACTTTAAATTCAAGTTAAAGATATTTGACGTTTAAAACACCTAATTATGAAACACAACTCTTTCCTCCTAAAACCATTGAAGGAAATTCTTTGATATATATATATAATATAATAAATCCTAAATGGAATATATACATCAATGTTTCACTTTTCTTTGTGTTACATATTAAATCCTATTCTCAAACAGTATCATTCTTAAAGCATTCAGAGAAACTGTGTTTTGAATTTGTTAATAAATTTGCTCTGTGGAAAGTGTCTATGTGTTTATGTGTTAATTTTCTGTCTTGCTAGGAGTGTCGTCATCACTGTCTGGCAGCGGCTCAGCCCGTTTAGTAAGATCGACGTCCGCATACATAGTCATATCATCTAGGCCGTGTATTACTAGCTTCGTTTGACCCTTCGGGGGTTTGGCAAACTCCAAATCAGCATAGATCAGTCCACCTTTGTTCACGTTCTTCTAAAAAATATTGTATTTATTGTGCATTTAATCAAAAGGATTCAAAGAATGTTAAAATTATACCTGTGTCGTTCAGAAAAAAAATGTTGGCCGATTGATATCAACAAAATATTTATATTGTCTAGCAAGGCTTGTCCATCCAAAGAATTTCTATTTATTTTTCACTTTAAAACAAAGTCATACTGGCATGTCTTGAATAATCTACCGCTTGTGTACATATCTCTGTAAGGGTAAGGATTATTTCCGTATCAGAATAACGTTTATACTCTTTATACTTTAGAACATGTTAAATATTCCTAGATAGGTTTTCGGGCTTTTTTGGTCGAAAAAAGTATGTGCTATTTATAGAGCCATTAATTGTCTACTCCGCGACACGTTAAAATTTATAGTCTAAGCATACCTTCTCTTCCTGCAGATCGTGGTTTTCATACGTTTGATCTTCAAAGCCTTTGTTGTCATATTGCTTTTTGAGGTTGGTTTTCGATGTGCCTAAAGGAATACACGAACCTCTTTGATTTCCTTTCATGCATAATACGACGAACTGTATCACACGCTTATCCAATCAACTTATAACCAATATTTATATACATTACTATATTATTAAACAGACATACTTTATTCAACGAATCATATTTGAATATAATATGTCACCTTACCCTTCTTATTGCCTTTTTTAACTTCAGCGTATATATCTGAATTTAGAGGTTTCGAGGTTTTCGCTTTTTTCGGTTGAGCGTACAAATTGTTAGTCGCTGCAGTTTTTGTTTCGTTTCCTTTGCGCTTTGGAATGTCCCCAGCAGGAACATACATTGAGTTTTCAACAATATCTGGCAGTTCTGAAATACATAATAGTTAGCAAGGTCATAATTCTTTGTTTAGTGCAAGGTTCCGGTAAAAAAATATAATGCAGAAAAACTTGTCTAGAAAAAACAGCCGGCTATGTGCAAATAAGACAAATAAAACACATATGCGGGTTTATAAATTGCAAAACTATAATTATTTTAATGGTTTGTTTTAGATTAATGCCAACTATTCAATGCTAAATATTCAACATTCCCTTGTCCTGAAACACAGGGTTGCCTAAACAAACTTTTTCGGTACCGCTCATAATGATAGCAGGGAAAATTAAGGATTGATTCTTATTTTTGTGCAGTATGAACGTTCGGCCGCTATTTTGGAAAATTTGAATATTACTACCTCAATCAAAATCAAATCAAATAACGATACAATTCAATACAATACAAACATCTTTATTGCTCTCTGGTCATACATACATGACCACATGATGACAAATAACTTGAGTCAACAGTGTCAATAAGAGCTTAATAATACTAATACGAAGAAAGATGACTTTGTCTCGAGTGTCGGAAATAAAAAGGTTGTGTATTTTTATAGTCATTTATGTATGAAATATGTCACTTATTATAGAAAAGAGGGAGAAAGTTATTTTAAATATATTTACAGAATAAAAGAGATGTACGATAGAGTGTCAGATAACAAACACTGTGTCTTGTACAAACATAACGTATAAATTAGTTACAAACGGTATGAGGGAACTCAATATAATTGCTTAAATTAAACAAAATGAGAGAAATTTTCACTTGTTGATTGAAGTTACGTATTAAATGTTTCACAAATAAAGCTACTTTTGTCATTAATCTTCATTTGTGCAAGTCAATAGTTCATTGTTATAATTTTATTTGGCCTATTGACATAAGAGGTTGGAAGGTTTTTTTCTTCTTTATTTTAGTTCGATGTCTCAACTGGCATAAGAAAATAAATTATGCAAGGTTGCTAACCTGGTGCAAAAAGGGTGTATAGATAGGTTATGGTTACTCGGGTTGCACAGTGGTACTTTCATATAACTGTCTTATACCTGTGCAATTGGCAATATAATCCGGTTTGGGTTGTAGAGATGGTTCGTAATGCATACGATTTTTTTATGATAGTTACTATTAATAGACCAGTTCGGTAGACGGTTCATGTAATGGTTATTGTTGATATTTTTAAAGAATAAATTTACAAATAGAAATTTTTGAGAAAAATGTATAACAATTTCAATCAAAATATTTCTATTAAAAATAATTTAGAAGTTAAACTCATGATAATATACATTTCATTAAGGCGGATACAGTAGCGATGGTCCTTTATTTTCATAGTCCTTGGATATTTGTTTATCACATGACGTTCCTTATTTCGAGCAATATACAACCAAAACTTATGTTCTTTTGATTATATTTGTTCTATTTACGTCATCATTACTAGTGCATGTTTTTTTAAACATAAAACAGAATTCGTATCACACACACTGTGTTTTCTGATTCCGTATCTTGCAGTTGCATAGTGTGCAAGCGCCCATAGACTTAGCACATGTGGTGTGTAAGACCTTTGAGAGTGACGTCATATATGCATAGCGATGAACGTACACCCGCTTCGTAGCTACGTTTTGTGCATTCAGCGTTGTGAGTAATCAAATAAATATTTATGATATAAATAAAATATCACAATCTTGGTCAGCAATACGAAATTTATTAAACTCCTAAATTAAAATTGATAAAAACGCGACAAGGCTCGCAAATGTCAAATGTAGAAAAACGTTAAATAAATCATCCCGTAATGAATGACCGTTCATGTAATATTCTCTAAATAAGCGTCCATTGTTCAGAAAAATAAATAAAATCAAACAGAAAACTCATGGGATGAAAATAATCTTACTTTCGTTGCCTTTAATACAAAAGTTTATCAAACTCGTTCGCCAAAGCTCGCTTTATTACTTTTCATAAACTCGTTTCATACATGATTCTGATATTAAACATTCATCTGCCATTATTTCAAGTTTCAAGTTAACGACTAAGATCATTCAACATCACATAATTTGTGTTTTTAAAATATAAAAAACATAATCGGTTAGAAAACACATATATTTTTTCTTAAAAATTTGGTTGAAATCTTTACAGTAGAGGACGCGATAAACTCATAAATAATAAAAGCCATAATTTTAATTTTTGTAATATTGTTTTCCATAAATGATAAAGCAATTCAAAAGTGTCCTTTGTTTCCTATTTCCTTGACCTTTCACGGAAAATATTAAGTTACAAATTTTGTTTATGGCAATATTCGATAAAATAATTTAAATCTGGAATTTATAATACGGTTTCAGCTTCCTCATCGAAACTCTGAATACTGCTATAAACTGCCTTTATATCTTACGTTTTGCAATTATATACAAACAATCATAAAACGGAAGTAGTTTTCCGTAACGAGTTTTATGAACATTTAATATCATAAATACTGTTATAATCATGAAATAACGTCTTTATAAATTGCTGATATACAACTGTTGTAATAACTAACGTGAGGTCATAAATGTACAACGCTTAAAATGTGAGCGCTATAACGCGACGCTTTATGTATTTAGCTCTATAAATCAACATATAAATATTTATGATAAATAAACAAAATTATATTCGTAATGTTTCCAGATAAAATTGATTCCATATTGAATGAAAAATCATTTTATATTCCCTATGTATTTAGTTGTATCATTCTTATCGTTCTTATCATAGTAATATACTCACTTTTTTTTCTTTAATTATTTACTCCAGAGTGGCTGCTGAGGATTTAAGATCATTAACAATATTGTTCGAAAATAAACTTGGGAATGATCAATACCGATAATATTATTTACTATATTTAATCGAAAATGTTAAATTAACAATATCGAATGTATTTGAATTTTGGTGTTGCTTTTGTTAAATCTGCTGCGGCGTTTTGGCAAGCCGAAAGAGCAGTACTTCTATGATATAAATCATGAACTCATCAAGTTCGGATTTTAAAATAAAGGAAATTTCTATTTGGTACAGCAGAGATAAAAAAAGTCAAAAATGCATTCGGTGAACATACACAAATAAATCATTATATATGCTATATAATTCGAAATCGACTAATAAAACGTTCACTTACCATCATCTTCATCTTGCGGTCGTTTAGAAAGTGGGTCCATGCGGCTGAATCAAATACAAAATATTTATTAAATAGATGATATTAGTTTGTTCTAGTGTAAGATGGCAATATTTATGCCATATAAAAACCACTGTCAAATACATAGTGTTCACAATATCCGTATATGGAAGATTACCCCCACCTCTTGCAGCAATGGTCCATTCAATATCGATATGGCTTAAACAACAGTTGTTAAAAGTCACCGAAGTCACATATCTGCGACCGAAATCCCTTTTTGAAAAGAAATCGGTAAAGTAATGACAGAAGTTATACCACGAATGCATCATCATTATGATAAACATGTTACAGTCTTCTCATTAAATTTAAAGTCCATATGCAACTGACATCATTGCATACCTACATATTAAGGTTTCACTCAATATACAAAACATTGTATATGATACAACCATTGTTTATTTGTATGTGTGTGTATGAATCAGTAAACACATTAAATTAAAACACGTATCATAAATGTTAATTAATATTGCATCAAAATCAAACAGGCTTTAATCTTTCGCTACATCTTGAACATTATACTGTTACTCTTGTGAAACCATTTAAATAAGCTTAAGATGATATGACGGCCTAAGGTCATCTTAAGAATATTTCTTATTATTTTTTTTTAATTTGGCCGCCAGCTTCTGACTTGAATACATTAGTGAAGTATTTCCGTTCATTTCAGTCCATGTCAACCAGAAATCTGTATGAAATACAGTTCTTTGAACAAATATAAAGGAAATCAACCGTGATTCATTCCAGTTATATTCGGTTAAATCAGTCAGCCTTGCTGATTAGGGCAATATGTTCAAAGCAATCGTAAACTGGAATCCAACAATTTAGAAAGACGAAACCCTAGTGATGTTTAAAGTCACGAGGTACATAATACGCAGGTTTATCTCGTTGTAAACAGATCATTACCCCATGTAGGTAAGATTATTATTTATTTGTATTAATTAAATGCACTTTGTATTAGTCGTTAGGTTATACAATATAGACCTTATGTCTATCTTAATGTAAAAAAGATGTAATATTTCCTTTTTCCATGAGATTGTCTTAAGTCCGCACTTAACATATTCATTTTTATGTCGTAATAAATGATTATTTTATTGCAAGATTCACCATTGAGAATAGTGCAAACTTAGATACTACATCTGAGGTAGGTCAAATGAATTCTTCATTTCAGAACATGTAACGAAAGCCATTCAAGTGCTATATTAAGTTGACAAGGTAGGAAATGTTTCGAAAAAACGTTAAGATCACCCCTTTTATCTCTTTCCGTTTTTTTTTTGTTCTTACAATTACTTTCTACATTTCAGCAAAAGAAATCTATTTTAGATATAAATGAAATTTATAAGTCTTTTTAAATGTTATACAGTACAAATACTTAACAAAAACAAATTAGTTCCATTATTTCGGATATTTTTTGTGTTATATCAGTTCATCCGAAAAAGCAGAAAAAAAATATATGTTTATAATGTGGAAATGGAAAAAAAGAGAAAAAACAAGTACAAAACTGACTAGTCCTATTAAGGTTCGAACCAAGGAATAACATAAAAAGTTAGATGCATTATGCGAAAAAAATCAAAATAGATTAGAGTTATAGACAAAGATTTAACAATTCAGATACAAGTATCAAGCGTTTTCATCATTTTCTTTTATCGTTTCAAAATCTATCAATATCAGAAATTCCTACACGTGCATAAAAAAATAACAGCGGTAATCTATATTTGGAAATATTCAATGGGTCTGTCTTCACAGCTAGTGTCAAACCAACTTGAATATAGACTGTTAGATTTTTTAAATAATTAAAGATTAAACAAAGTTTGTTTCTTTGGTTTAATTTGACAAATTGTACTTACCGGTTTTCAGTTAATGTTTCTTTGTCTTTCAAGTCACCTACAATGAACATAACGGAACAGCAAAATAAACGTTTCCAATTTGCAAAACGTGTTGGTTATGAATGCATTAAAACAAGAACTCTAAAGATTGAATCTGGTAATGACAGGAGTCATGCAATAGTGGAGGTTGGCGTTGCAGCCTTACACAATTCAACTACAGCGGGATGTTAATATGTTTAAGTAGGTCATAGTAGTTTTTTTGTTGTGTAGTCTTACCCGACTGCCTGAATCTTATGACTAAAACGACAACTCCAATGATGATTAGTATTGAAACAACTCCTCCGCCGACGGCTCCGCCAATAACAGCTGCCGGGTGACCATCTGGTGTCCCTTTAAATGAAATAAAACATTATTCTTTTTTCATCATTTTAATGTGTTAAGGTGCATTACCATACGGTCAAAGCACAAGCTACATTTTTTCTTGGTCGCCACTCGGTACATACACTAAACTAACTTTTTTCTGAAATAAAAAAGTAAAAATGAACTAAACTTCAGCTTATCAGTTTTGTAGGCATCAATAAACACCCGCTAGTGTATAAGTGAAGATAACAGTAAAGAAAACAACGCAAACATATATAAATAAGGCATTATAGCAATTATATAGGGGGGTTTCTATCAGTATATTTAAACACAAACGTTATGGTTACATATAATTTGTTTTGAATATGGTGTCTAGTTGGGCGTTATGAAACGCGACGAAAAAATGACATTCTTTTCCTGGTGTATTCATATTTATTTTTAAAGTTGCATTTGCTTTTCATTTAACTTTTATTTGAAGTTTGTTTATAAGTGTTAAAAGTTTGTATAGCATCTTTCTGAATTTCACTTGTCATATAAAAAACTTCATTTACACAATTAAGAAGCTACATATAAGGGTATATTTTCGCTTTAAAATATACCATCAAATGTCTCTTGCTTGGTTGTAAATCATTGATTTAGAAACAATAAATGTTTTTCAACCCGTTCCATAAAGGTATCCTAAATATTATTTCAATTACTTTTAATATGGTGATCATGTTTTTTAGAAATTAAAGTACTAAAGAAGTCTACTTTATATATATATCAATGCGTATATATCATTGTCGTTAAATTCAAATAATTCATTATAAGTTTTCGATTTAAAGTATTGCCTCAACTTCAAACATTTATTGTTGCTTTATATGTTTCGATGAGAGAGAGAGAGAGACAGAGAGAGAGAGAGAGGGAGAAAGAGAGAGAGAGAGGGGGAATTTGTTATTCGTAGACAAAGATATGTCGAAGACCGAACATGGATCGCGCGATTGTCGGTCCATGGCTATAATACTTAGTCTACTCCGACGGTGCAATTTTAGTGCAATTGAATTTACACACATTCGCAGGACTAGTTATAGGAAGTACATATGTATATTTTCAGCTCGTCGCTATGACATCACATTTATAGATCCCGGCCTTGTCCTTTTATTATCTTGATGGTTTCAATCGGTGATATATATATATCATTTACCATACCCGGTGACTTACCCAGTGACCAGTTCTTTCAATAGCATTTAAGACCCTCCCGGATGGTAAACATACAGACAAATGAGAAAATGACATGTACAAGGACATAAACATTGGCAATTCGCAGCGCAAAATAAGCCACCATAGTCTTGGATCAAACCAATATCGCTGGATGCCGGTTCATCGTCAGATTTAAATTGTTGTGTTTAATACAACATTTTTAATTTTTAAACCGTGAATATTGACTGGTGTTAATAAACTCGAGAACAAAAGAAACGCCTCACCTAAGTACAAACTGAAACTTTGTAAGTTGTACGTAAGTTGTAAGTAGGAACGAAAAAATATCAACGAGTACATACACAATTTATTCGATTTGGTTATTTAAAACAGCAACACTGGTTGATAAAACACGTCGGAACGGAAGAGGGATCAAGTTGTCTTATAAACTTTAATAATGATTATGTCAACCATCACTTCGAAGACATTCTTTTTCTCTGGACGGCATTTATCGACACAAACCTCGCATCGCTTGCCGCGGAATAAAAGCACATTCCTCTCTAAGTGCGTGGGCAAACTCATTACGTGTCCGTGACGCTGGGTGACTTCGTCGTAAACGACGCCCTAAATCATCCAAACATGTTTAATAGGGTTTTAATCCGGTGATTTTGAAGGCCATTCTAGTGTATCAAGAATTCCATTGTGATTATTGCCGTATGTGGACGGGCGTTGTCGTGCTGAAAGGTGAAACGTTGACTTTGCATCATTGGAATAATTACAGGCCGTACTTCGTCAATATTTCGTCTGGCGGTAACATTTCCCTCAAGTTCGATGAGTTCTGACCGAAAACTATGATTTATGGCATCCCACACCATTACAAACCCCCCCCCCCCCTCCGTATCGATCAGTCTCCAGAATTACATTCCTGTATTCCTGTTGAAATACACGTTTTCAATGACAGGCTTTCTCATGTATAAATGATATACGGACGCGCATACCGTCATATGATTCATTTAATCGCGAAGACAACAAAGTTAGAGACCGAGACGATTCTGAGAAAAAAAGGAAAAGGTAGAATATATGTAGGCAATAAGAGAAATGCAGAAGTAAGTGAACTTAAAGTAGGAGAAAAGACAGAAAAGGCAAAACAGACACGCCGTGCAATCCCGTGGCGTACATCGTGTCGCACAAAAGGAAATAGTGTAGTTATTTGATCAGGTATTGGCGAAATAGAATTAAAAATATTATACATATTTTATTCATTTATTTTTAACTTGTATTTTGACCCTGTCTCGGAAATAAGAAAATTATTTTTACTCAAATTTAAGACCGCGGCAAACTCCATAGAGGTTCAAAACATTCAAAATAACATAAAATATTTGGTTCATAACGGGATAATTGGGAGAATTGATAACATTTTGATAAAATTGGTGAACATGTCTGAACATTGTTTGATATTGCTTTCTTTATTGCTTATATTTGAATTGCTTTTCAGATGTAGTTGCTTTTGTTTAATAAACATTTATCCTGTGTATTTTGTTTTTTTTATCAGAGTTTAGTGTATGCTTAATGTTAGCTTAAAATCATGCTTGCCACGTTTATTTGTAGTTCGCGGGCTTAAATTGTCCGGGATAACTTGAGAAAGGATATATCCATGAATGTTATGTGAGTGGTGTGAATATATTATCATTATCATATTTAGTATTTAGTTATATTACGTTATATGTTTATTGATTATGATGCAAAGGTCCAAAAGGGGAAGAGCTGTAATAAATGTCGTGTAACAGACAATAAACAGTCTAATTACTGTGTATGTTGAGTCAATACAGACAGGGCCTTTCAAATACCTGTTTCATGTATTCAGTTGTTATCTGGACGCTGTGCGAGTTACATATGCTTATTAACTCATGTACCTTCAATGATGTTGTTCCTTAAATGATGTACGAGGAATGGTGAATATAACAGCGACCATCCTAGTAATCAAAACACAATGTCGTGATCTATATATTGAACAATAAACAAACAAGCTTAATTAAAGCAGTCATGGTGGTGGTCGGTCCAAGAATAATAACATTGGAGGCGTCTGTTAATCATTTAAATGTGCATATTCCCCATGTGATACTTCTCTTTACAAACCATTATTTTATTTTCGAATTATAACATTATTCTACATTTACCGTTTATATAGCGTTTTGTGCTAAATAAAGATGTTTAAAAAATACTTTATTACAGTTACTTACTAATTTGGGCGCGATTTTTAATAAAAACAGTACGGCAATAGTTATTGTGCAATATATTTATTGTAACTGTGTAATCGGGGAACATTGGCATTTTTTCTTAAGCTGGCTTATTTTCAATCCAGTGATAAATAGCAAGTCCACCTAACTGTCTCTACTCTTTTCAGAGACAGGCCGATTCACGTGCGTCACTTGCAATAGTAGAATAGTTTTGTCAGGATAGAAACAGAAAGTTTCATACAATGCTCTTAGTTTTATCAGATTAATGTTTTGCGTGGCATACGAGAAACCACTTACCAGAAATTACACGTTTAAGAGTTTGAAAAGTAACGTTCACAGATGCAGTAGAGCCCTCTTCATTGGCTGCAAAGAGAGAGACGAGGTATTCAGTTCCAGAATCCAAATTTTCAACAGTGTATTTCATCACCTCTCTATCTTCTTGTGATAACGTTTGTGATATAAAGCCGGTGTCATCGACCCGTTTCCCATAGGAAATGTGAAATTCCTGAGGAGATCCGTTGTCAAATCCGGGAATCCAGGTCAATACAACACTCGTCTGGCGTATTGTATCTTTGATAACGTGGAAGTCCGTTGGTAAATCAGGTTTTCCTGCAATAAAGTATACTGAAGCCGTATACTCAAAGTTTTACTGTTACTTGTTAAAGTTCTGACATTTTCTCCCCAGAAATAACGCTGATATTTCTTATATATATTGATGTGAAGTGATGTTGCTGAATATCTATCATTTCTAAGAACATTTAAATTATATTTGAAACAGGATAAATAAGAAATACGGTCCATTTGTAACAAATTAGAGGAAAATGTAACATAACTATTATTATTCAGACGAGCTGGTTGATTAATAATACAGAGATATTTTGCCGACAATCCCTAAAATCAATCAAAAGATATACATGCCGTTGCCTCACACCAATTTTCACCACATCATTTTTAACTGAAGTAATTGAGGAGAAATGATTTTTTTTAAAAGCGGCCATGCCCTTGACCTAACAAACCCGAAATTCTCTCCCAATGATTTTAATTATTCGAATTGACATATCGAAACTTCTCTTATCTTGACATGCTCATATTTATAGCTGTATTTTTAATTTCTTATGATGAGTAAGGAATATTAAATTGTACGATAATTCATATATGCCTGTTCATAGGTATCAAACGAAATCTGAAGCAATACTTTTTTTCTATGAAAAGCAAATCACAAACCAAGAGGCCTGATTTAAAATCGAAAATGAATGAATAAGGATACGGAAGTCGCGTTTTTATTTATATAATGTGTAAGTAATGAAAGTATATACCGATGGGTCTAAGGTGTAACCATTCGACTAGTGTATCACCAATTCCATTAGACACTGATAATTTGTACAGTCTGTAATCTTCAATCTGAACGTCCAGAACCGTTACTTGACTTGATAAACCTTCTGTTGATATTTCAAATTTGTTCATGTCAATTGGCAAATGCTCACAAGAACTGTAATTCCAACACCGCTCCCAAACAAACTCTGAGGGTTTTGGCATAGGGTATGCAGCTATTTTGTAAACTAGAGATGCGTTCTCATGTTGGCGGGCAGTGAAGTTAAGCTGTGTCTCCACTCCAGGGGGTCGCCTCGGGGAACCTGAAATAACAATAAACATTTAGTTGGCATTAAGACAGGCATGTCTGCCAGTTGTTCTCATTACGGAGATTTTATTATAACATTTCCATAACATAATATTGATCAAGACGTATTCCAAAACACAAAGACATAGCAATTGTAGGTAATGAATTCAAATACCAAAACGATAACACTGTCAACAATCATTAACAGCTTTACGTTGATATCGAGTTATTCAATTTAAATATAAAAATATTATTTGCGATAAAAGCATGATTTTGTTTTCAGGCCAATTTGACATTTAACGGTGGAAGTAAAAGTACAACGAAATCGACAAGGACAAGCCTAGCAACGTGGACATTTGAAATAATGGCGAGATTGTGAAAATCTACTTGTATTTCTATTTGTAGCTACTCGTTTAATTCAACAATTAATAGAATAGGGACAAACCCAGTCGTCACTTCAAACCCTTTTAAGAGGTACAAAATTACAAAATAAAAAAATAAAAACATGCATACCGTTGTTAAAGCCAATCACTTAACACGAACATTTTCATAAACCAATTGTTAATCACATATCTACATTTACACAGATGAAGACTACACACTGCCATCTTATACAAAATATACATACGCGAGTGTCGTAGCACTTCATAATTATATAACGAATACTACAAGGACGGGCCTTTCAGCTGGAGCGTAAAATGATATATATATATATATATATATATATATATATATACCTTTAATTCCGCCATTAATGAAGACAATACTGTCTATATATAAATATATATATATATATATATAGAGAGAGAGAGAGAGAGAGTAGGAGAGATATATATAGATATATATCTGTTTTGTAGACTCTTGTATATGTATAGATACATTTAATTCCGCCATAAATGACGACATTACTTTTTAATTATATTGATAAATAAATACAATATTCGCAATCACCTTTAGAATATAGCTGCATTTAAACAAAGTAAGGGCATACAA
This sequence comes from Mya arenaria, assembly GCF_026914265.1. Classification (NCBI taxonomy): domain Eukaryota; kingdom Metazoa; phylum Mollusca; class Bivalvia; order Myida; family Myidae; genus Mya; species Mya arenaria. The sequence goes on from NC_069126.1 coordinate 71,693,234, forward strand.
CATCATGAAATATATGGGTATATAATATGGTACTAATACATACATGAACTTTACTTTTACTTACACATGGACAATGAATTTACAATAAACCAAACTTGAACTATCACAGTAGTGATGACTATCCCCGAAGACTATTTAGCTTGGGCAAATAACAAAATACATAGGGGATATCATGATAGGACGCTTTTCTGCTGACCTGTATCACGTCGAGTTCGGTGTGTAAACACGTATCCGCCGAGACAAATAAATAATTCCAACCTGATACATGTCACCAGAAAAGCGTTTTATCGTAATATTCCATTTATTATGTACCTGCCTTTTTAATTCTCCGTTTTATTTTTCGGTTTCAATTTTATTTAAATTTACCGCCATCTATCAAATACGCGTATGAATTCAAATGTGTTACGTAGTTTTGTGTAATGAAGTCAAGGGAGGCTACTACAGCGAAACGAAGTCAGAAGTTACAGAATTCACTTTATTGAGCAAAATATGAATAAAATATTTAGTGTTTCGCAAAATTAACAAAATTCATAATGCGAAAACAATTATTAAAATAAAAAAACGGCACTTATTTTACTAGTATACGCTTATCGCCATTTCCTGTAGACGTAACGCGGCCATTTTTAACAATATTCGTGGGATTTTTTGACGATCATAATACGCAAAATTCAGGGAAGTTCGTGAGTCAATCGCTAATTCTATCGTTGACGGGAATTCGCCTTCTTCTTTGTATTGGAGAGCTGCTCATATGCATTATGATAAATATTGATATTGCAACAATTTATGAACTTCGAAATGGCAAACAACTAGTTCACTGAAGCAGCTGTCTAGATAGACTGGAATTGTTTTCTGCCTCGTGCTTATCCTCATGGATTTTTGAAGAACATGAGAGCCATGTTCCTGAATATATACACGCTTCTGGAGCGTGAGTAAAGTTAGATAATTTAATGTATTAAAAAGATGGCGGGTTTTTTTTTTTTTGGTCACGCTATTTTTAGCAACGCGAAAGTTCGAGATTACACACTGTACTCGCATGATACGAAATAAATAAACAACAGTATTATGATACGATTTTTTCAATACGGTGTGCTGTATTTTCACTGTTGGATATGGAATAGGAAATTGATAGGCATATAATAAAAATTACAAAAGTGTTTTTGAATAATATACGAAGGAAAATATTTCTTATATGCAACACTATCAAAATAAAATATTCAATTTACACAAACCGGTAAAGTGATGTTTTAAAGGCATTAACTTAAACACGCACAGAGATCTTGTCAACCTACATCTTGCCGGCTGTCGTCTACTTATGGTGTTAACTTATGCCAAAATATATCGGAACTCAACACCATGGACCGAACATTAACCACTATCAAAAGTGAGGTTGTTAGAGCAAAAAATACATTGTTTAGGGCCGCGCAGAAACCTTGATGTTTACACTAGGGGCCGGGTATTAGGCGCTACGCGTCGTTATCATATGATGGTCAACAACGCAATAGAGTTCTAAATTCACACCAGGAATGACAAACTTATGAACCCAAAACCATCAATTACCACCATGTGGACCGATATAGACACACTGACAAGGTTGACAGTGACCTTGACCTTGAAGGTTTGGACCTGGATCTTAGACGCGACAAGTGGTTATCTTATGTTGGTCACTTTTGGCGTGTTCCTTAAAATAGCCATAATGAATGACAAAGTTATGGGCAAGACAGAAAAGCCGGATGTACGGATTGACGGGTATGATGAATGCATGATGAATCATATATGGCCCCTACTTCGCAATCAACAACATATGTGCAATCCTAAATAAGTAAATACATATGTTTCAATAAAAAAAAGTTTCAACGTTGCACCTGTTTCATAAACTTCCCGAAAATGAACCTCTAGTGGTTCAAACAGTTCGAATGATGTTGATTATATTAATCGTTATTTAAGGATATTGTTGAAACTTAACTAGTATAAGTTCCATGTACATGTTAAAAAAGCGATCACAAGAGTTTACAAAAGTACATATATATATATACAAACAAAGGTTAAAGGTGCCAACGTACAATTTCAGCATTTTGAGAAAAACGAAAAATTACGAAAATATTGAAATCCCTTCTTTTTCCGAAAAAGCTATTGTCATATTTTGCCAAGTCTAACTTAAATGACCATTGATTGTCACGTTGAGGACGTAAGAAGACAAAATATAAGTAAAACACATATTTTTTGCACTATAAATTAGATACAAATGCTCTTAGATATAAATGTGTTGGTGTAAAAGGTGCTATATGTAGTTGGCACTGTTCAAAAAAATTGTTACAAAAAGTTAAAGGTGCCAAGTACGGATAGCACCTTTTGCCGCTATTTTAGTTTATCAAAATTGAGTACTTCTAGAAGTAGAAGGGGCCAAAATGCAGTTAAACCCTTTAAGCACTATAAAGAAAACCTGATTATTATAAAACTTATTCAAATATATATATCTTTAGATAAAATAAAAAAAATATCATGTGGTTCCTTTATTTAGATGTTTAATGCATATTGTAACACAATACGAAGTGAGATACACTTTAACACTAAATATTTTACATTTATCTTCGTAGAACAGTTCTTCATTGTACACACAAACTTTTGTTATGCACTTGCTTCATCACACTCAGAAATGTCGTCGTTGTTGACAATCCATTCGCAATTTTCTCGCAATGTTAACATCTCACTCTTTGTCCGTCTCATCTCTACTGTTCATACGGTTTCGCTTCAATCCAACTGACGGCACCGCTATATATGTTTTACTCGTCGTTTCCATCCTTTGTCTCTGGTTGGCGTACTATGATCCACAGAAACTCCTGCATGAATATTTTGTGTGACATAGGCATCACTTAGATTTAAACAGCTAGATTCCTTTGACAAACGTGAACGCTCGCTCCGGTCAAAAATATTATGTTATTATGTTCAATAAAAACCATGCAATCCAATGTTTTATTCAAACTGCATTGCTCTTAGTCGCAAAAGTATGGACTATTCCGCTAATGAAGTGGCTCCCGGAATTACCGCACATTGGCGCCTGTTCTCTAAGTAATTGGAAAACCAAGACTGTAGATGACTTCAAATGCCTTCTTTTACGAGTTTATGTAGTAGACCACGATGCCAAATTTTGTCAAATGCTTTACTTATATAAAAAAGTTATCTCGTATTTCAAGACCATTGTCGAGAGCTTGACAGAAACTATTATAGAGGTAGGTAAGCTGGTTGACAGTAGAATCACCTGGCAGAAAGCCGGATTGGGATCGGGTAAAGAAACGTGTTTCACGAAGAAAGTTGAATACATGTTTAAATATAATTATTTCAAAAACCTTCTCCTTAGTATTCGAAAGACAAATTTGGCAATAGTTTGATGAGTTGGAAGGATCCTCCTTTTTTAAGGCAACGCGAACATTTGAATATTTCCAATTAGATGTAACAACACAATAAGTTAACGAATCATTAAACACATCACATAAATTTTGACAAAGTTCTGCAGAAGCTTCAAGCAGAAAACGATCAATGCAATCAGGCCTAGGTGCTTTACCAACCGAGGGACTACTTAAAGCATCTTTGACTTCGGAAGGTACGATAACAATCGAATCAAGTTTAGCTTCATCATTAGTTAAATCAAGTTCAGATATTAGTTGTGTTGAATCGTCAACGTAAGCCTGAAGGACAAAGAAATTATAAAGGAGTTCGGCCTTGCCTTTGTCGCCTGCAGAAGTGAAGGGTTGAGAAGTAGTAGAATGTCTCGTGATTTAACCGGAATGATAACTGACTTTAGTGTTTTCCACCAATTAGAACTAAGTTCACTGGAATTGAGTTTCGAACAAGTGATCAAATATTTCAATTTTGAACTCCAAATTTAGAGCGACAACTTCATAACGCAATCCGCGAAACATAGTCCAATGTATCAGATTATTAGAGCGGTTGTCCTAATGTATCGGATTATTAGAGCGGTTGACCTTTCTATCAGCTCTTTTGCGTTGTCGAATTTTAATTTTAATGTCATTATTCATTCAAGGAGGTTCAAAAGGAATGATAGTTATTATATTGTTGAAAATACAGCTGTTGGAAATATCAACAATTGATTTAGTAAAATTAGAAGTGAACAAATCAATATTGTATTCCAAATTAGTGACCAATCCCCATTGTCAGATTTCCATATTCTACGACGAGTGATTTTCTTCACCAGTTTATGGTATCTAATCATTCCAAAAAATAGGGCAATGAAAACTAATGTTTTGATCTAGAAATGTCTCTCCATCTCAACTATGGACTAAGGAGTTTGAGTTAGAAACAAAAAAGAGATCGATAGTAGATGAATACTTTTCTGCAAAGTGTGTTAGAGTTGAGATGCATTGATCAATGGCAAACTGTTGTGATAAGGAGTTGGTTTTGCGACCCGGACTATTAACTGAAGTGTTCAGATTGAAATTACCTGTAATGATAATATCTTCAACGCCTTTTTCTCTTGCTAAACCTATAGAATCTTCAATGAGGCTATAATTGGTAGTATCATGGTTAGGAGGACGATAAAATACACCGATTTGTACACGTTTAGATTTGCGTATCTTTATTTCTACCCAGAGACGCTCAAGCGCAATTAACGTCAAATAATTCCGTTTTTTTTAATTTATACCGTCTCTAATTAGCTGCAACACCACCATATGAATTTCCTTGCCGATCACGTCGAACTGGTCATAAAAGCTAGGGATTAGAATAAAATCGTCTATGATTGCATCAGATAACCAAGTTTCAGAAACGGTTAGGATATCGAAGGAACTCAGGAAGCTCAGTTCTCTATATATATTCAATTCTGGTAGAAAACTTTGAATATCATAGTGCATAGTGACAAGGAAGTGGGAACAACACAAGAAAGTTGATAGCTTATTGGTCATACCACTATGTAAACTACTTAGGGAAGTGGCGTGTCTTGAACTAGGAAATTGATAATGGTTAATGTCCACTGACAGTGAAAGAATAATATGCAACCAAGTTCATACAACCATGGAAAACATAAATCGCATCAGTGTTTTGTTAAACATGCATTTGTACAAAACGTTTTACATGCCGTGCGAATTAATGTCCAATTGCACTGCGATCGCGTACATTGATCAAACTTAACTTGGAATCTTTGACGTGCAAGAATACCTTAGTAAGATGTAACTTTGACATTTAACAGTAAATAGTAAACACCTGCGTCGCTTTCTAAGCTCAGTAGGAAGAAAAGATACACAGTAAGATGGAAACGGCCGTTGTACCAATATTTAACATTTTGGATGTTTATTTTTGTTTGCATATTCATGTAATTAAACTTACAGCAATGAAATTTGCTAATACCAATTACGACACAATGTTCAAACAAGGTACGACCAAGTTATTCTTCACTAGAACATAAAATGCCAATAGTCTGAAGTACGAACAAACAGACGAAAATCTACTTGGATGTTCGAAGCGTAGTCAAGTATATAATGTCAAATATAGAAATATGATGGTCTAAGAATAGCAATGACATGTTTATAGTAGACATTAAATTTGAGTGTTCATGTACATAGCATGCATATGAACAAAAAGCATATGTCTTCGCCACTCTTAAAAATATGTTTTTCTATGACATTCGTGAAATAAAATACGAACTTACACTGAAATAAACAAATATCCTCTATTTATTGCTTACTAGCTTAAGTCATGAAATAGCTTGATATAGCTTGATTTGAATTGAAGTACACCTGTATTCTATATGTTTTGCCTTCCTTAATGACGCTTCGAAATTGATGTTTCTTACAAAACTCTTAGATTCTCTTGTCAAGACAACATTTTGTTCTATATTCATTTATAATTCTACTGCAGTTTTTATGTCAGAATATATAATACCCGTTTTGTTTAAAGTCCAGTTTGAATTGACAATGATGTTTTTACAAACATTTTGAGTAAACTATTGATGTTTATCTTTTGAATGGATTGTTCATCCAGTAATAATACGTTGTCTGCAATGCAAAATCTCCAAATGTAAGTAAATTAAATATATATACTTATATACTAAAATGACGTCATATAGTCATAAAATGACAGTGCAGTGTGTGTTTGTAGAGCCGTCCTGTGAGCTCCCAAAATTTCCTGTCATTTTACCCTTATTCTGTCTCGCGCGATAGTTTGTTTGTACAATCTGTTGGATATATAATTTATCGATTGAATACCATTTGGTTTTCTTGTTAAACAGATATCAGTGACTTATTTACATTTCCCTTGTTCTGTTGCTTACCTTCATATTTGAATCCTACTATTTTAAGAATGTTATTTATATGTACTTTAGATATGTAATCAAAAGTATCTGATTTACAATTCTAAAATTCCATTAAAAAAAGAACTATTCAATATATCTAGTCACTTAATATTGCAAGAAATGAAGTAGTCCGTCCCATAACGGTTTTGTTGCTATAAAATAAAATGTTTTGAAATAATGTGCAGACTTTCCTTTTTTGACCGCCAACACTTGTACACAATGTTGCATATACCTAGCTTGGATGCTTCTTGAGTTATCTCAGGATATATTTTTTTCGGTTGGACGTAAAAACATTTACACTATTTTTGTTGTCATAATACTCACAGAGTTATTATGGTAAATCATATGAATGAAATAATTTCATTATCGCCTGCTATTCACACACCGTGTCGTGAATGTTGCTTTTAAACTTCACGAGCTATCGCTGATGCAATCAAAAAGTGGTAGTTTCACTATTGTCGATGTCATAGCAGTCTAAACGTAACCCAGCAGGACTACTTCTTCAGATATTGCAGCCTTAATTTTTCCGGACATATCGACGGTCACACACAAACACAGACGGACGGACGAACGGATGGTAAACCTATAGTTTCCTCCATTAGAACCAGAGGGTGAATAAAAAGTGTTATAAAAAACAATTTTCAGGAATGACGATACAATTAGATCTTACAATGATGTCAACAAATTTCTGTATCTTTGTTGTCTTATTTCTGAGATGTATTGGATTTTGTTTTATTTTCTCCTTTGCAACCTCACTACCCATGGGAGGCCCTTTACGCAAAGGTGCAATCGCCAAAGACGTAGAATTTTGTTCCTAGTGGAGAAAATATGTCTTTAAAGTTTATTTTACTTGTGCTTCAGTGCAACAGTTCATTAACATTTATCCGTAAACTTATGTAAATGCATTTATGTTACAAATAATAACAGTTAATGCAAAAGGTTTTCAAAAAGAATGAACATGGTATGAATACTTTGACCAAATTTAACTGGTCGCCTTTTACTGAATATATATCTGAAAGGTCGAACTTGAAAAAATGCCATTTAAATTTAGTCAAAAAACATTTTTAAGAGTTTGCTCCATGATATATGGCATCGTAATACATAGTTACTCAATTCCCCTTAGTGTCTGAGAACAGTCTTCGTTGATAAGATTTACCTTTTATGTGTTTTTTATTTAGGACTGTTGAGATAAGAGTGAGGTTTGTGCACGTAAACTGGTTTAAACTTTTTTTACATTTACTGACCATTCCAAGGTGGTACCTAAAAATCCTTGATAAACATACATATTTTTTATGTATAGTATGTATGCACTCTGCTGTTTGTGGAGTTTTGTGCTGGTCTTCCATGTTTCTTGTTTATTTTTTTTATTTTTTTTGTGTTCTTTCGCTTTTACCCAGTGCCATTTAACCGGTTTTATGTTTAAACTTTTTGCTACTGAGGTTGTTTCAATAGTTTTTCACATAGGTTTTAAGACGGGTCGTATTCCAGATGAAGAGTGAAGCCTGCGCTTCGTTGTTGGCATTTGACTGCGGTGGGGCATATCAGTTTATTTATCATATAATTGATGTGTTAATATTCGAAGAAGTTTGTATAACAAAGACAGACAGTTGGTGTAGCTGTAGCATCGATGTTATGTTTATGCATTTATTTACTCTTATGTTTTATAGATGTGTAAGAAAGCAAGTGTTCGAGCATTCAGCTTCAAGAAAACGTTTGAAAAATAACATTACCAATTCCCTGATAAAAGTTTATTTCCATTTTTTTATTTATTCACGTTCAAAATGTACTCTCAATATCAAATTATTAAAGGGAAATAAAAACAATTAATTTTAAAAAGCTATTAATTACACTCCTTAGTTTGCAGTGAAAATACTTTAACTGTGTTTAAAACTCAGCCCAGACGACGTTTCAACGATCTTTTAAACCTTATAAAATGAAATAATGAATTACTATATAGTTATAGTATCAAGCTACTAATCAGTTTGAGCCACCCTACGAACATTACTATTTTCATAAACTGTAATTATTAGACAGTTCTGACATAAAATGATTCCTTTGTTTACAACATCTTGATCACACGTGCAGAATAATCCAGAAACAATGGAATAAACTCTCAACATACAATATATTAAGCAACAACTTACATTTTACAAATAAGCGCACCGACGCGTTATCCGCCGCTCCATACTGGTTGTACCCTGAACATGTATACACTCCAGCGTCCGAACATTCAGCCTGTAGTACATGTGTAAGTTGATGTACACCAGATCTTGTAATTATCATTTTAACGTCTTTTGTGAGAGCCATATCCGAGCCGGGGTCACTTTCTAGCGAACATCTCATATAGTTTGATGAATGTTCATCAATTTCTACAGATGCGTGGGAAACGTTGTTGAGTTGCAACAGCAAATTTTCCGCCCCATCTTAAATGGAATTACACTTGACAGATAAGACATCAATAGTGTTGTGTTGCACGTCATGTTTAAAAACTGTACATGTACTTAATAACTTTGTCACTCTCTTTGCATACCGTTTGTTTGTGTGCAATGTGTCTAAGTTGAAGCTCAAATGAGCTAAATTTACCAGTTTCGAAGGGAAAGTAGACAAAAAAAATTAATTTGGTTCGTCAATATTTTAGCATTTGACTACTGTTAGATAATTGAAACCTCAAACAATAACTCAATAAAACCTAAAAACACTTCTTATTGTGGCATACCATTAAATGAAAACAACAGAAATATCCAACAATTTTTTAAAGTGTCTGGAATTAAGTATCTAAAACATATTATTGTCTGCGTTTTTTCGTTGACACAACTAAGAGGAGCAAGAGCAAAGGAACATTGCTGTGATCGTTTTGTTGTTGTTTTTTTTTAATCTGACCAGCGGTTTATAAGGATACGATTTTGAAAGTTGTCCATACAGTTATAAATTTTTAAACTAGCCTCGCACGCTGTCGGCAAGGTTGTTTACGAACCAACATAATTTGAAGGAATTTGATAAAAGACCACCTTCGGAAATTTTCATATTATTTTATAATGTGGCCAACGGTTTCTGCGAAAAAAGATTTGTTTTTCCTTTTGGTTGCCATGGCATCTAGATTTCAACAGGGAACCGTATTATTTTATGGTATTTAGAAATATTCCTGTGAATTGTGTATGCATCTGGCCTTCTTGTTAAGGTGGTGAAGTTGTTTGAAAGAAAATGTTGACGACGGTTAGTCACAGCAGCTCACACTTGAACACTTAGTGCTCAGGTAAGTTTTAAAAGAAGAAAATATAATTTTTTAGACTTTTCGGATCAAAAGCTTACTTTTGCACAAACTATAAAAACAGTTTAAATCGCTTCAATTCAACTTACTAAGAAAATGTGCTAAATATACGGGATGTTTTGAAGTACTTTTGTAAGATGGGTCCCGAAAAGAAGTAGAAACCAATTAGTTATTCTTTCAATTTCAATGTCACTAAAGCGTTAATCTTTAATATGTGTGAAACCTTGTTTAGTTGCAATACTAAATTAGCCTCTCCAATAACTGTCTTAATTTCACAAAAAGCTTGTCTCTAAGTAGATATTCGATAATTTTTGCCCTCGGGTGATTTATACAATGCAATCGCTTAACATCTTTTTCTGTGAACAATAATAAAAATCGTTGTTCAGCAAACTAAATGACCTACAACTGCTACGGACACAAGGACCAGATACAACGGTTATCACGAACTTACTAAAAATAAACAAAATCCTGACGACGGGAAAATTATCCACTTACAGTGAACCACAGTTTATGAAATAACCAAACAAAACAATCCTCACTTTCATCAAGTTATAATTTACGTGTTATCTTAATTAACCCCATGAATACAGGCAAGTTCAACGGCGTCAGAGAAATACACGAATAAGGTATCAATCACTTGAAGTGTAAGTATACATATAGGGGGTATCTATATGAGTATCTTTTTTCATTGTTTGCCTATAACAACATTTAAAACATCATGTTAAAGCTAAACCGAACCTTAAGAAGCCATAAAACAGAAACATAACCCTATCATATATAAGAGACAATGGTATACATATATCAAATAAGATTAGTGAAGTTAGTGATCCACTGTCAAACATGACAACTTTACTCGAAAGTATTGGAAAAGAACTCATGCTGGACATCACAAACGCGTTTTTTCTTTACGATTATGATGTCGCTAATACAGAAGCTCGAGTTAGTATCGGATGTGCCATTTAAAAGAAACATTATACAAGCTCAAGTTGTGTGAATCCCGTACATTAAACAGCAACCTTATGTTTGGTTTGCCCAGTTTTGACCATAATTTCAATGTCGTTTTGATTTTCATGATCCTGGTAAAATATACTCACAACGAATATCCAGAAAAAATGTTGCAGTGTCGTACTGTGTGGTTGTCGCTAATGGCAACGTTGGCACGAGAACACTTGACACCTTGCACGTGTAACTGGCCTCGTCACTGCGCTGCAAGTTTGGAATAGTCAAATTCTGTGTGTTCTGTTTGACCCAGGAGACGTCTGCTACGGATTTCGTCCACTCAAAGTCAACAGTACGAGGGTTTCCCGGTGTGTATAAACACTGGTAATTCAGGTTTTCCCCTCGAACTTGACTAACATTTTGCAAATTCCCCGATTTTGGGCCATCTGAAATATTCAACGAAGACTAGGACACACAGGTACAAATATAAATTAAACTTGTCCTAAGATGTAAAGAATATCCTCACTTCATTATTGTTGTAGCATGTAAAAGTATACACATATATGATAACTAAATGACTCTGAACAGTAATTGATAGTCGAAGTTTTGTTCGTTTAAATTAATGCACACTTGTCCAAATGTTTCGTTCCAAAAATACTTCTTAACCTTTATTAAGGGAAGTAAGCTGTCAACGCCAACGTACAATATCCTGATATCAAATACATATTCATTTGATTTCATTTCTATTGTTCTTGTTATTCATAATATTAAGCAATAGCATTTTACCGGTATTCTTGCTTATCATGTTAACATTTGCGCACTGTTATCATAACTAGATTGGATTGACCCGTTTGTGTGTCGAAATAAAGATTATTACCATTGTCTGTAAAGAAGTCAACCATACCGTGATATTTCTAAATTTAGATAATTTAATACGAACATTTTAAAGCACACAATTTTTTATCATTCTTATTTTTTTATGTTACAAGTTTATCGTAGACCCTCTGCATTTATATAAATCAGGTCATATAAGGAGAAGTCATACAAAAATCATACAAAGGATAATTTAATACACAATGAAGAGTCGGAAGAGCCACATGCTTATGACTTGAAATATCAAGATAACAACACTCAATGATACGTCAAAACTGACCATAGTTTGTCAATACCACTTATTATTATTATTGTAATACGTTTATAAAATCCCATTAGAGGATACATTGTTTACGCTGTAGAATAACAAAAACCTTCACAATGCATAAGCCCGTTCGTTTCTGAATCACAAATTTGACAGTATCCGGTGTAAAGACTTTATGCTTTACATTTTGGTACAACGTAGAGATGCTTGGTTGACGCGAAAAGTATCACGAAAGTAAACGTACAATTTGCGTTTCTCAACAACTCTAAACAATAACCCGAAAACAAATTGCTTTCGCATTATATTGATAATACATTATTCATTAATATTTAATATTTCTTTTATAAAACAAATCGTTTTCAATGTTATTTATATATCCACATTATATGCCTACAATAATATTCATGATTTTGATGTATTTGTTAAAAGGTTATACATTCACATACTAGGCATAATATAGTATGCATAACAAACAAACGGTTTGAAAATTCGGCGAGCACTCATTCAATTTTTTGTTGCACGTTTAACAATTAAACAACTATTAAAACCTGTTAAAGATATAGCGGGGTCGCCTGTAGTGTTGAAAATAATTGTGATTGTCAGCTACGAATGCGAAGACTCTATTTTTATCAAAACTTGATCATTAATGATATTAAAAGTTATGAACATGCTTGAACTAATATATACATTTCTTGCATTCTGAACGGTTTTGGGGGATTAACTTTGATAAATGGTAACGATTTGCAATCATTTCAAACATTTAAGTCAAACATTGTTATTTTCCAATAATGAGAGATTCCCGTATAAAATCATATTAAAATGAAGTGAGTGTAGAAAGTTGAATAGTAATACTAATCTTAATGATTCATATGTTCAAAGCAAGTTCATTTCATGTCAGAAATAACAAACTATTTGTGTGCTTGCTACAACAGAACAAATTGTGTGGTTATTAGCAAAAGCAAAGTTTTTTGGATGTTTTATTTTGATTGACGTCTTTTTTATTCAATATGACACTCTCGCTGTAGTATTGATTAATTCTGAGTTATGCACAAAGTTAGCTGCTTAGCTTAATGACAACATGAACTACAATAAGTGCATAATGCGATATCATAAAACTAAAAGGAATTTCACATTACACAAGACATCAATGTGTAGTGCAGATGACGTGTTCCCCCGCACTGTGCCTTTGTACGTCGTCTGCATGTAGTTTTCCGCAAGGCATGACACCGACTGGCTTGTTGTTAGACCCCCTGTTAAATTTAAGATTCCCGCCTGTGAAGAAGGGTGGCCTGTCCATGTGTACGTAGACGGAGGAGAACTATCTGCCGTGCACGACAACCAGAAGGCCTCGCCGGCTAGTACCTTGAGTTCTTGAGTTATACTCAAGGATCCAGTTATACCATAATGGTATTGTAATGCGAAACCATGCGGGGGTCCTAAAAGGAAATCATAATTATAAATAGAATATGTATATAGCAAACTTCGTTTCTATGTATGATCAGGAATGTAAGGTTAAGGGAGTAGTAGTAATTTTAAAACCTTTGTACCACCACGCAAACTTATCCATAAATTGTTTCTTAGAAATTTCCCCAAATTCAAAATTGCATACGTACGCCAAACATTTATTTGCAAAGTTGAACTTTTGCTTCTATTAATAGGACTCCCGTTTGTTTCGGTCATTGTGTTGTACGCCGTGCACTGGACGGTGGTGTTAACATTGAAGCTGCTTAGAGACAGCAGCTGGCTGTTTGTCTGCGATCCAGACCAGGTGTAAGTATGGGGAGCCGGGTTGGCGGCGGCTTCACATGCCACTGATGCTCCGTCTCCACGGATAATGGCAATAGTATTGTCGGTGATGACTGAGCCAGTGGTAGTTTCGTATTTGAATGACGGTAGGCGAGGTGGATCTGAAAAACAATCGGTATCTTTTCGAGTCATAATTTGCAAGATACGGCGCCAGATTAAGGTTCTGTGAAACAACCGTCAAACTACTATGGATGTACTTTCAAATGAAGCACACGGGTTTTATTAAAAAAAAATTAAGTGTGAACGGCAACAGTAAAACATGTTATGGTATTGAAATAAATGCATTTGAAATGATATTCTACTTTGTTATGCAAGAGTGCGATCCATGAATGAATCCCATCAGTAAACCCTCCTATAATAATATTGAAGGCATGTTTACTTGCGTTCCAACAACATTTATTAAAAAATATCTGCATCTAATCGAATTGCTTATTATTTCGGTGCACCTTCCACGTTGCCCTGATGTTATAAATCAACAACAATTAGACAATTATTTCGACATGATTGCTTGGAGGATGTGAGTAAAACATCAACTCTTCTATATAAATTCATTCAATTTGGACAATCTGTGAATATGGGTTTATCTTGAATATGTATGCAAAAAACTACAGAAACAAGCTCAGTAGCAAAAAGTTTAAACATAAACCCGGTTTAATGGCACTGGGTAAACGCCAAAGACATAAAACATAAAATCACAAAGTTAACAAGAAACATGGAAGAACAGTACAAAACTCTAAAAGCAGCACAGTGCATACATACTGTATATAAAATGTACGTATGTTTATCAAGGATTGTTAGGTACCGCCTTTGAACGGTCAGTAAAATGTAAATTTACTGGGGGTTTGCCACTTGATACTCCTTTACATGAAACTTTGTTCGATGATTGGATAGCAGCGACAGAATAATACTAGATAAGGTATGTAAATAAAAATAGAGCTTTTTGGGCGAAACGTTAAAATTTGGCGCTAAACAGAAAGAAGAAAGTAATTATAAATTCAATATGAAAATTTTATAAAGATAGGTACAATGACATTGTGAGTGATGGGTAAGTGATGGTTGAAATTTGATGGTTGTGCGTAACAGGTATGTCGCATTAGCGAAAAAACAAGGAAATGTAACTCAAATGAGACCTTCATCTTTGACTAATCAATAAGATATTAGCTACCGGTTATACACACGGCGAAGGAGTAGGCTGTGTACAGAAGAGCACGATCATCAACACATCATTCAATGTTGAGAATTTTCGTTTCAAATGATTTAATATCATGCATATCATTTGAAGACTAAATGAGCATACATAAAAACATGGATGCATCATAAGAATATGACCAGAGTAAGAATAAGTATAACAAGAGCAGTCATAGACTGCCATATCACCCGCCGAAATAAGTAAAGTGTATCCTTTGCATTTGACAGAGTATTGAACATAGGCAGTGACCTTAACAAAACAGAAATTGGGTTATGAGTTTCGTATTATTTTAGTAACAGTTGTATAGTTGTCTTCTAGTGTGCCTATAGTGTAAACAATCGTTTTTGTTATTGTTGTTTTTTAATTAGGGGGATTTGGCTTCTAAAATATAAGTAGCAATATGATATGGGTATGAAAAAAGTTGAAGATATGGCACAGTTTAAGGAACAGAATAATTAACATTACAATTTATCTAGAATTGAACACAGGTTAGAAAATGGTTAATGTCAGGTTATAATATAACTTGCGATGTAGATATGATCAAAAGTATGCAATAAGTGTGGAAAGATTGTTGGATGAGTTGATTTATGTTGAACTCGATAAAGCATGTATATTAGCAAAGGACAATAACCAGAACACTTATGCAACCAGAGCTGTGGTTCCCGAGCAATGCTCTATTTAATAAGACATATCTGTATATGAAGTTTGACGTCAATACCAAAGATATTTTGACTAATGCTCCGAGCAAACATGAACATGACGCAGTGACGTAATCATTGTACGTGCGCAATACCAACGGGAAATATTATAATAATTATCAAAATTGTCCCGAAAATTATTTATGTACCGATGTTCAGTCGTCCTATTAAATAACCAAAAAACAACATGCAAATAATATTTCAAAATTTCAACTTTTTCTTTCAACCCATCATTGAACAAAAAGAAAAACGAACAAACATACAAAGAGACACAAAGACACACAGACAGACGCATTAGCGTACACTGGATCGTCCGACATTGCGGCAACTTGGTCGAGCTCACCGCACACTAAGTTGACAAAAATATTGTGGATTTGATGGTATAGAATACAACATCAAGTACGTTGAATCTATTTTGTGGACGGTGAGTTTGACCATTGAACTACTGACACCAAGAACAAGGGTCATCCGCTGGTGAAGGGCAACCGGCCAATAACCCAGCAAACATTCTATATCGGCCCGATGTCGGCCCGAAATGGAACACTTCATCGGCCCGACATCGGCTTTTACATCGGGCCGATGTCGGATGTGCAACACGGCTCGACATCGGGCCGATGTCGGCATATTGTAAAGAACCGACATTTAGTTAGCATGATGCCGAGATCCTATTTCGTCCCTATTCTCATACAGCTGGATTGCCATGCTCAGTGCCAACAGAACATGATAGTTTAACACAAGATTTTGTCTCCATAGAGAAACATAATAATGCGATGGAAACCTACCATAAACTTACAGCCATATTATATACTCAAGAATTCCTACATAAGAAAATAAACTTTTTGATCTTACAATTTTTTTTATTATCATTGATTAAAATATTCAAACAATAGGGTTATCACAGAATGTGGATAATAACCCTAAACAGTTTTATCAAAATGTACAAGTTATGATACACAGACATGCCATAATACACATAGACTGTTACTGTATAAATAAACAATTAAAATAAGACTTGAAATAAGAGTTATTTCATTGATCAAAACATAAGGTAAAGCTCCTGCATTACAAATTAAGGGTTTTTAACTATAGATTGTTTTGTTTAAATCATCCTGGTGTTCAAAAGATGCACTCAGACAACTGCGCCTGCCTCATTTCCCTCTTTATTTCCGTTCCACCATCTCTGTCCGATGCTGTCCTCATTCAGGCGGCATATGTCTCTCGTACCTCTCCCGTGAGAAACGACAGAATTTCACCAGAGCCTCTGGAATAAGTGCTTGTACTATTAATACAGAGGTAGAGATAAATTTTTCTCATGATATGGGTATTTACAAAATACATTTACAAAGAGGTATGCTTAATTTTTAATTGGGTTTTTGTTAAATGTAAAATATTTGTCTGTTGTTCGTATAAAATTTGCTTTCATCCCTTCGTATACATCGATTTCTGGGCGATCATATACTTGAACAATGCTTGAAAACAAAGAACGGTTTATACATGTAGATATGATGCAACTGTCGGGGATCTTGTAGTTACTGTTGTGATGCTTGCAGAACAGTCCTGTCATTGCCACTGTCACATTTAAAGGCCTTGGTGGTGTTGTCACTGACATTTATTCATCATCATCTGATTAAAACACTCTTCCTCTGAAAATGCATCACATTTTGTTAAAGTAACAAATGCATTAATCGGTTATCCGGATCATTTCTCCAGTTAAGGTAAATTTAAAGGTTGGCAAAGTCAACTTGCTTTTCTTGAGTGTTAAGTAGCTAAAATCACCTACTTTTTATCAATACTCTCCATCTTAATTCATTAACAGAATGATGTATCATGAATTAATTTGCTTCACAAAACTTACATAAATGCAGAAACACCATCCTGACAGACTAAAGGTTACGAACATAGTATGAAAAAGTTTAATATAAATGGTAACATAGCGACATAAAGACCTACCTCCCATATGATCGCCTTTATTCCTCATTTTCAGAATCCCAATTTGCAGTTGTCCGCTCTCTGCAACTTCGATCTTTCCCCATTATACGATACTGTAAAATAAAATGTTTGTCATATATGATTCATAATTGATAACAAAATGTTCTTTTTGAAAATGTCTTCAATGAAAGCAGATAAATTTATCGTTCAAACCCAACCAAATCATCAATGTAATACTTTGCTTTTGTGTGCACGTGATTTCGCGCGCTAATTTAATGTTGCTTTTAATCAAACTGATAAAACAACAAAGAAAAATAGTCACGAAAATGTATTACCCGAATTTCTTTTCAACATATTTACTCGAAATAAAAGTATTTATTACTTTCGAGTATAAAACTAAATATAAAAAGAAAAGTAGTATACAAATCCTTATATTCAGGCGCTCAACAACGATTCAAACAGTACTTACCATTGATGAAAACCAAAAATATGATTTGACTTTCAACTTCTCTTTGAAATGACACAAATACCGCAGTGAATATTAAACTAAAGGAGTTCGTAGATAATAATCAAATAAATATGAACTGTATCTTTTAATTACATAATTAATTAAAAATAACAATATAAACTTACAATGGTTTTATTATTTAATGATAATGAATATAAATATTTATTAAAAGGGGAATGAACTGCTAGTGAAAGTGGCAACAAATGCATTGCTCTCCCTTGAAGCAAGACTACGTATACATCGAGCCAATATCGGCCATTTAAACATTCAAATCTAAACTGTATGGTATTATTATGCATACAATGTTTCAGTCAATATGCCCATATCGGCAAACACTGGCCGACATGCCGATATTCAGCCTACATCGGCCCGATATGGTCATGTTTACTGGGAAAGTTCCATGGGTATCGTTCAAAAAGCACTCAAAATATTGTGCGGAATCTTTTTTCATAACATTGTATCACATCTTTGACCTTTGGCACATTGACCCCAAACACTGGGGGGGGGGGGGCACTGGAAAAGGGTAAATAAAACATACCACTGTAAGTTCAAGGTTCTAGTTTAGTGTTCAGACAGGAGTTGGTCTTCCTTCCTACTTAAAGACAGACAGGCAGATATTTGTAAATTTATATGCCATTTTACAAACATATTTCAGGAGAGTCCTTCATAATATTCCCCATATACCAAAACATATTTACGCAGACGTCTGGATTTAGGTAAGCCATTTTTCCATATTGGAATATTTGTAAGCCGGACGTTGTGCTCTTGCATGACTTTGATCAACCAATACGTTATAAATTCATGACGGGTGATTATCTTGGTCTCTTAATACTATTTTACCGCGACTAACGACATTGTTGTAAGGTAGCAGGATAACGTGAACTCCATTGTTGATGTAATAATGAACGCTCCGGACGTATTACCGCGATGTTCTTACTCTTTTTTAGTTGATGAAGTTTTCCCGTATGAACAACGCTAAACTTATGAAAATTAAAAGGTTAAATAGTTGAAAAACAAACAAAAACATGAAAAATACTCAACGTCGGCAATTTACCTTTTTCTTTATATGTCTTCACGTTCTTTGTTTTTGCGCGATAACGATTGAAATAGGATGTCATTTGTTTCATGACGTCTGTCGAGAATACAGATGTAATTTCCCACTAAGTTGATGTCAAGCTTTTTAAGGCATTCTTTTGTCTTTTCCCTCGCAGGTTTATACTACACATCATCTTTATTGCTTTTTTATGGGAAATGTCCATCCAAAATATTTGTTTATGTTGAAACTTCAATAGTTTATTAGAAATGCATTGGAGGATTCGCAAATCGTTTATAAATGCATGTATATGAAATTCATTAAACTGAGAAAAGGTTTTAGGAAATGCGACATCAATTATGTATGACG
The DNA here is from genome assembly GCF_026914265.1 of Mya arenaria. Classification (NCBI taxonomy): domain Eukaryota; kingdom Metazoa; phylum Mollusca; class Bivalvia; order Myida; family Myidae; genus Mya; species Mya arenaria. The sequence goes on from NC_069126.1 coordinate 71,712,412, forward strand.
GTTTTCGAGTTAACCTATCAATTTTACATTAAAATATAGCTATAATTCAAATATATCATATCATTGATAATTAACTTATTTATAAGCAAAACAGAACAATCGATTTTACATTCATGTTAATTCATTGTTTAGTACACTTTTTGATATCAAATTATCCCACCTCAGATAAGTAGATCCAATAATTTAACCATGCTAGAAATTCTTATCTTGCCCACGGGCAAAGATAAACTCCTTTTTCATGGTCATCACATTGTAATAACCTCCTTTTTTGAAGACTGTTGTATCATAGAAACCTTATCTTGTTGCAATATTTAGAATACTTAATAATTATTTCGCGCTTCAAATGTCACCATAAAAACGTTTTCATGCACCTTTCAAGACGTAATGCTTCACTCTTCTCAGAACTATTTAAAGACCGATTTGACTACTAACATAATCTGAATCACTGCGCGCATATCCTTGACAACCACGAATTTTCACATATCCATACGCATTTATTTTCACTACGCACAAAAGAGTTACAGCAAAAAAATAAATATTTTTACTTAATCATGATCTTAGATCAATTGTCAATACAATAATTGTTCAATTACATATCTGCTTCGAATTTAAATTAGTCCCAATTGACAGGCCTTGCAATTTGCAATGCGATTCTTTTATATTTTATTTACGAAATAGTGGGTATACTGAAAACATCCCGATGTGAGCCTTGCGAAAAATAAGAAATAAATGCCCATGGACAAATTTTTAAGGTACCTTTTACTCAAGTGACTTTTAGGCTGGTCAGTATTTTGCTAATTTCAAATCAAAATAGCGTATAATTTATACTCACATAATACAATTATAGAAGGCTTTGTGGAATTTCTCTTCTCTCCCACATTGTTTGCTGAACAGTATATCTGGCCATTCTGGTCAGCTTTTAACGGGGTAAACTTTAGTAAGCTTTGCGTCACGTAGAGCTTGTCCTCCACTTGGTACGTGTTTGTGGAGAGCGAAGTTACGTCTTGCACCTGGCCTGACCTTTGGATGAACCATTTGACCGAGGCAGCAGGTAACCCGCCCGATGTTCGGCACTGCAGTGTTTTTGGGATATTCTCTATCACGTTGATGGGGTCGTCGGTGGGAGATAATGTCACGTCAGTGATCCCAACTGTAAAACAGGAACTTGACGTGAAACATATATGAGGATATAATCAATGGATTAAAATTAATGACAATGAACGTACACTGTATGACTATACTTGTAGCGGCAAAGGTGGCCGTATCAATCAGAGATGATGAAACAATATTGTTTATATAACAAAATATACAATAAGATGTTCTCCAAGATTTTTTCCTCTCTCGCTCAGTCAAAAACATTAGTTGTAAAACACAAGTAATGGTCACAATTAGGCATGTGCATGTGCATTGAATAGCTTGGATGCTATTGAAGCAATTTCGCTAAAACCGTGTTTCGAAATTGTTTCGAGAAATCCTACTTGTTATTTCCGTTTGATCGGTTCTTACCCCCTGAGGATTTAAAACAACAACATAGTTAATTGTCTTACTTATATCTGACGACTTTTCTTCCCCTAATTATCTAGTAGGTGGCGCTGTTTTAGCGCTTTCATTGTTAAGCGCGCCTCCAGCCGAGCGGTCATTGTTAAGATATTAAATTTGAAAAATAGCGTCGGTTGGTGCGAGATTGAAGAACGCGGTGGATGTAGAAGGTCCGCGATCTAGATATAAAGGGTAAGCTATTGTCCCGGGAATTGCTAGAACTTACTCCAAGAGCAAAATCGACAAAGAAATCGAACAAATTTGACTTCGACGATCTGCTGAAAGAGAGGGACATTTTACGATGGCAAGTAGAAGAGAAATAGGCCCATGGAGAGAAGAAACGTCTTTTCAGCGAGATAAATGCGTTCAAACAGCAGCTGGCTTCTTTTTAACTTGGACGTGGCCATGATGATGTTCCGCGACAACAGGAGATAGCCACATGTGTAACACCTTCCAAAAAGTTGAAATCGGGTAAATCTGCGAAATCAACTAATATTTCAGTTCGTCACCCCCCAGTTATGGCCCCATGCGTTTGTATCGGCTCAATTCTCTGGCCATTTAGACATTGACTATAATGACTTGAGAATGTCCCAGTCTGTGGCTGGCTTTTGTTCTCTTTAGACACATCTATGTTCTAAAAACACTGCTGGTGTGAATGGGGGATTAAGTATAGATTACGTCGCCTGAAATCGCTCATGTGTTTCGCTCATACATACCCCTGGAATTGTGTATTGAACATTCACGATGAAGTTTTACTTGGACTAGAGAGAGGGAATCGAGTCTGGGGCGACAGTTTTTCTGATGTTGAAAGTTTAAATTCATTGCTGTAGAGGCCCTGTGCCGTCCGTAGACAGGATACCCGTCGTAGTGATACTTCCAGCTGGAATAATAAAGAAGGACGTTCTTGGTTCTGTTCTAAGTATCAGCGTGGTGAGTGCAGTGATTCCAGTCCACACACTGTGTACATAAGAGGAGAGAAACGTTCCGTGAAGCACATTTGCGCTACATGCTACATCAAGGATAACGGTTCCCGGAAACATCCGGAGAAGTCCGACGAGTGTCTTTATCATTCTGATGAGAAGGACTGCTAAAAAACAAAGGTTGCAACCAGAAATTTGATATTGTGATGGGAAATGTGACCATAAACTTTGTGACACTTCAGAGAGCCCGCATATACTTTTTCTGAAGTGCCGCTCCCATCCGTGATCCGCTCGAAGACGTACGTTGATGGGCAGCATAATGGAATAATGTCTTCCACCAATCACTGGATTCGTGTTCATGACTGATTGCTGTGTGAATTTATCATTTTTCAAAGTTTATTTTCATTTCTTTTAACGTTTATGATAATAATATATCAGATATTGTTACTAATTTGTTTCGTATAATTTAGTTCTATATGCGTTTAATTCCAATATTTTGCATTCAATTAAAAGAGATTTGCACAATTCCAAGAATTTGCTTATCGATCTGTAAATAAGTGTTTGTTGAAACTTGGCTATATTTTAATGATGATGTAAAGAACAAATACAAAAGACATGTTATTTCTTTTTGTGTAAATATAAGAGACAAACGACATGTTATTACTTTTGGTGTAAATTACTTTTGGTGTAAAGATCTGTGGCAGTCAAAAAGTTATTACTTTTGTGTAAAAATCAGTTGCATACGACATGTTGTTACTTGTGGTGTAAAGATCGGCGACAAACGACATGTTATTTCCTTTTGTGTAAAAATCAGTGGCTGACGACATGTTATTACTTTTAGTGTAAAAAGAGAAGCAGGTGATTCGCTATAACTTGCTGGTGTAAAGGTCTGAGACAAACATCAAATCTCTGCTGGTGTAAAATCATAGACAGACTACATGTTTTTAATTCCTGGTGTAAAAATCTGATACAGACGACATGCTTTTACTGCTGGTGCAAAAATCAGAGAGAGATGACATGTTATTACTTGTTTTATCTAACAATAAGAGACAGGCGATATGTTATTACTTGCTTATGTGTAAAGATCAGTGAATGACGACATGTAATAACTGCTGATGTAAAGATCAGAGACAAACTACATGTTTTACTGCAGGTGTAAAGACCACAGACAGACTACATACTGCTATTGCTGGTTCAAAGAAAAGATACATACTACATGTTGTTATTGCTGGTGTAAATATCAGAGACAGACTACATGTTTTACTGCTGGTGTAAAGATCAGAGACAGACTTCATGTTTTACTCTGGTGTAAAGACCAGTGACAGACTTCCTGTTTTACTGCTGGTGTAAAGATCAGAGACAGACGACATGTTTTACTGCTGGTGTAAAGACCAGAGACAGACTTCATGTTTTAGTGCTGATGTAAAGATCAGAGACAAACTACATGTTTTACTGCTGGTGTAAAGATCAGAGACAGACTACATGTTTTACTGCTGGTGTAAAGACCAGAGACAGACTTCATGTTTTACTGCTGGTGTAAAGATCAGAGACAGACTACATGTTTTACTGCTGGTGTAAAGACCAGAGACAGTCTTCATGTTTAACTGCTGGTGTAAAGTCCAGTGACAGACTTCATGTTTTACTGCTGGTGTAAAGATCAGAGACAGACTACATGTTTTACTGCTGGTGTAAAGACAAGAGACAGACTTCATGTTTTACTGCTGGTGTAAAGATAAGAGACATATTACATGTTTTACTGCTGGTGTAAAGATCAGAGACAGACTACATATTGTTATTGCTGTGTAAAGATCAGAGAATGACGACATGTTATAACTGCTGGTGTAAAGATCAGAGACAGACTACATGTTGTTATTGCTGGTTCAAAAACCAGAGACATACTACATGTTTTACTGCTGGTGTAATGACTAGAGACAGACTTCATGTTTTACTGCTGGTATAAAGACCAGTGACAGACTACATGTTTTACTGCTGGTGTAAAGATCAGAGACAGACTTCATGTTTTACTGCTGATGTAAAGACCAGAGACAGACTTCATGTTTTACTGCTGATGTAAAGACCAGAGACAGACTTCATGTTTTACTGCTGGTGTAAAGACCAGAGACAGACTTCATGTTTTATTGCTGGTGTAAAGACCAGATACAGACTACATGTTTTATTGATGTGTAAAGACCAGAGACAGACTACATGTTTTAATGCTGTTGTAAAGACCAGAGACAGACTACATGTTTTACTGCTGATGTAAAGACCAGAGACAGACTACATGTTTTACTTCTGATGTAAAGACCAGAGACAGACTACATGTTTTACTGCTGATGTAAAGACCAGAGACAGACTTCATGTTTTACTGCTGATGTAAAGACCAGAGACAGACTACATGTTTTACTGCTGATGTAAAGACCAGAGACAGACTACATGTTTTACTGCTGGTGTAAAGACCAGAGACAGACTACATGTTTTACTGCTGGTGTAAAGACCAGAGACAGACTACATGTTTTATTGCTGGTGTAAAGACCAGAGACAGACTTCATGTTTTGTTGCTGGTGTAAAGACCAGAGACAGACTACATGTTTTACTGCTGGTGTAAAGACCAGAGACAGACTACATGTTTTATTGATGTGTAAAGACCAGAGACAGACTACATGTTTTACTGCTGGTGTAAAGACCAGAGACAGACTACATGTTTTACTGCTGATGTAAAGACCAGAGACAGACTTCATGTTTTACTGCTGATGTAAAGACCAGAGACAGACTTCATGTTTTACTGCTGATGTAAAGACCAGAGACAGACTACATGTTTTACTGCTGGTGTAAAGAACAGAGACAGACTTCATGTTTTACTGCTGATGTAAAGACCAGAGACAGACTTCATGTTTTACTGCTGATGTAAAGACCAGAGACAGACTATATGTTTTAGTGCTGGTGTAAAGATCAGAGACAGACTACATGTTTTACTGCTGATGTAAAGACCAGAGACAGACTACATGTTTTACTGCTGATGTAAAGACCAGAGACAAACTACATGTTTTACTGCTGATGTAAAGACCAGAGACAGACTACATGTTTTACTGCTGATGTAAAGACAAGAGACAGACTACATGTTTTACTGCTGATGTAAAGACCAGAGACAGACTACATGTTTTACTGCTGAGGTAAAGACCAGAGACAGACTACATGTTTTACTGCTGATGTAAAGACCAGAGACAGACTTCATGTTTTACTGCTGATGTAAAGACCAGAGACAGACTTCATGTTTTACTGCTGGTGTAAAGAACAGAGACAGACTACATGTTTTACTGCTGATGTATAGAACAGAGACAGACTTCATGTTTTACTGCTGATGTAAAGACCAGAGACAGACTATATGTTTTAGTGCTGGTGTAAAGATCAGAGACAGACTACATGTTTTACTGCTGATGTAAAGACCAGAGACAGACTACATGTTTTACTGCTGATGTAAAGACCAGAGACAAACTACATGTTTTACTGCTGATGTAAAGACCAGAGACAGACTTCATGTTTTACTGCTGATGTAAAGACCAGAGACAGACTTCATGTTTTACTGCTGATGTAAAGACCAGAGACAGACTTCATGTTTTACTGCTGATGTAAAGACCAGAGACAGACTACATGTTTTACTGCTGATGTAAAGACCAGAGACAGACTACATGTTTTACTGCTGATGAAAAGACCAGAGACAGACTTCATGTTTTACTGCTGGTATAAAGACCAGTGACAGACTACATGTTTTACTGCTGGTGTAAAGACCAGAGACAGACTACATGTTTTATTGCTGGTGTAAAGACCAGAGACAGACTACATGTTTTACTGCTGGTGTAAAGACCAGAGACAGACTATATGTTTTACTGCTGATGTAAAGACCAGAGACAGACTTCATGTTTTACTGCTGATGTAAAGACCAGAGACAGACTTCAAGTTTTACTGCTGATGTAAAGACCAGAGAAAGACTTCATGTTTTACTGCTGATGTAAAGACCAGAGACAGACTACATGTTTTACTGCTGGTGTAAAGAACAGAGACAGACTTCATGTTTTACTGCTGATGTAAAGACCAGAGACAGACTTCATGTTTTAATGCTGATGTAAAGACCAGAGACAGACTATATGTTTTAGTGCTGGTGTAAAGATCAGAGACAGACTACATGTTTTATTGCTGATGTAAAGACCAGTGACAGACTACATGTTTTACTGCTGATGTAAAGATCAGAGACAAACTACATGTTATACTGCTGATGTAAAGACCAGAGACAGACTACATGTTTTACTGCTGGTGTAAAGACCAGAGACATACTACATGTTTTACTGCTGATGTAAAGACCAGAGACAGACTTCATGTTTTACTGCTGATGTAAAGACCAGAGACAGACTTCAAGTTTTACTGCTGATGTAAAGACCAGAGAAAGACTTCATGTTTTACTGCTGATGTAAAGACCAGAGACAGACTACATGTTTTACTGCTGGTGTAAAGACCAGAGACAGACTTCATGTTTTACTGCTGATGTAAAGACCAGAGACAGACTTCATGTTTTAATGCTGATGTAAAGACCAGAGACAGACTATATGTTTTAGTGCTGATGTAAAGATCAGAGACAGACTACATGTTTTATTGCTGATGTAAAGACCAGAGACAGACTACATGTTTTACTGCTGATGTAAAGATCAGAGACAAACTACATGTTATACTGCTGATGTAAAGACCAGAGACAGACTACATGTTTTACTGCTGATGTAAAGGCTAGAGACAGACATCATGTTTTACTGCTGATGTAAAGACCAGAGACAGACTTCATGTTTTACTGCTGATGTAAAGTCCAGAGACAGACTACATGTTTTACTGCTGATGTAAAGACCAGAGACAGACTTCATGTTTTACTGCTGATGTAAAGACCAGAGACAGACTTCATGTTTTACTGCTGGTATAAAGACCAGTGACAGACTACATGTTTTACTGCTGGTGTAAAGATCAGAGACAGACTACATGTTTTCCTGCTGATGTAAAGACCAGAGACAGACTTCATGTTTTACTGCTGATGTAAAGATCAGAGACAAACTACATGTTTTACTGCTGGTGTAAAGATCAGAGACAGACTACATGTTTTAATGCTGGTGTAAAGACCAGAGACAGACTACATGTTTTACTGCTGATGTAAAGACCAGAGACAGACTTCATGTTTTACTGCTGATGTAAAGACCAGAGACAGACTACATGTTCTACTGCTGATGTAAAGACCAGAGACAGACTTCATGTTTTACTGCTGATGTAAAGACCAGAGACAGACTTCATGTTTTACTGCTGATGTAAAGTCCAGAGACAGACTACATGTTTTACTGCTGATGTAAAGACCAGAGACAGCCTACATGTTTTACTGCTGATGTAAAGACCAGAGACAGACTTCATGTTTTACTGCTGATGTAAAGACCAGAGACAGACTTCATGTTTTACTGCTGATGTAAAGACCAGAGACAGACTACATGTTTTACTGCTGATGTAAAGACCAGAGACAGACTACATGTTTTACTGCTAATGTAAAGACCAGAGACAGACTACATGTTTTACTGCTGATGTAAAGACCAGAGACAGACTACATGTTTTACTGCTGGTGTAAAGACCAGAGACAGACTACATGTTTTACTGCTGGTGTAAAGACCAGAGACAGACTACATGTTTTACTGCTGGAGTAAAGACCAGAGACAGACTTCATGTTTTACTGCTGGTGTAAAGACCAGAGACAGACTACATGTTTTACTGCTGGTGTAAAGACCAGAGACAGAATACATGATTTACTGCTGGTGTAAAGACCAGAGACAGACTACATGTTTTACTGCTGATGTAAAGACCAGAGACAGACTACATGTTTTACTGCTGGTGTAAAGACCAGAGACAGACTACATGTTTTACTGCTGATGTAAAGATCATAGACAAACCACATGTTTTACTGCTGGTGTAAAGACCAGAGACAGACTACATGTTTTACTGCTGATGTAAAGACCAGAGACAGACTACATGTTTTACTGCTGATGTAAAGACCAGAGACAGACTACATGTTTTACTGCTGGTGTAAAGATAAGAGACATATTACATGTTTTACTGCTGATGTAAAGACCAGAGGCAGACTACATGTTTTACTGCTGGTGTAAAGATCAGAGACAGACTACATGTTTTATTGCTGGTGTAAAGACCAGAGACAGACTACATGTTTTACTGCTGATGTAAAGACCAGAGACAGACTACATGTTTTACTGCTGGTGTAAAGACCAGAGACAGACTACATGTTTTATTGCTGGTGTAAAGACCAGAGACAGACTACATGTTTTATTGCTGGTGTAAAGACCAGAGACAGACTACATGTTTTATTGCTGGTGTAAAGACCAGAGACAGACTACATGTTTTACTGCTGATGTAAAGACCAGAGACAGACTTCATGTTTTACTGCTGATGTAAAGACCAGAGACAGACTACATGTTTTACTGCTGATGTAAAGACCAGAGACAGACTTCATGTTTTACTGCTGATGTAAAGACCAGAGACAGACTTCATGTTTTACTGCTGATGTAAAGACCAGAGATAGACTTCATGTTTTACTGCTGATGTAAAGATCAGAGACAGACTATATGTTTTACTGCTGGTGTAAAGACCAGAGACAGACTACATGTTTTACTGCTGATGTAAAGACCAGAGACAGACTACATGTTTTACTGCTGATGTAAAGATCAGAGACAATCTTCATGTTTTACTGCTGATGTAAAGACCAGAGACAGACTACATGTTTTACTGCTGATGTAAAGACCAGAGACAGACTTCATGTTTTACTGCTGGTGTAAAGATAAGAGACATATTACATGTTTTACTGCTGGTGTAAAGATCAGAGAAAAACAACATGTTTTTTGCTGATGTAAAGACCAGAGACAGACTACTTGTTTTACTGCTGGTGTAAAGATCAGAGAAAAACAACATGTTTTACTGATGGTGTAAAGATCAGAGACAGACTACATGTTTTACTGATGGTGTAAAGACCAGAGACAGACTTCATGTTTTACTGCTGGTGTAAAGTCCAGTGACAGACTTCATGATTTACTGCTGGTGTAAAGATCAGAGACAGACTACATGTTTTACTGCTGGTGTAAAGATCAGAGACAGACTACATGTCTTACTGCTGGTGTAAAGATCAGAGACAGACTTCATGTTTTACTCTGGTGTAAAGACCAGAGACAGACTACATGTTTTACTGATAGTGTAAGACCAGAGACAGACTTCATGTTTAACTGCTGGTGTAAAGTCCGTTGACAGACTTCATGATTTTCTGCTTGTGTAAAGATCAGAGACAGACTACATGTTTTACTGCTGGTGTAAAGGACAGTGACAGACTTCATGTTTTACTGCTGGTGTAAAGATCAGAGACATACTACATGTTTTACTGCTGGTGTAAAGATCAGAGACATACTACATGATTAACTGCTGGTGTAAAGATCAGAGACAGACTACGCATTGTTATTGCTGTCTAAAGACCAGAGACAGACTTCATGTTTTACTGCTGGTGTAAAAATCAGAGACAGACTACATGTTTTACTGCTGGTGTAAATACCACAGACAGACTACGTATTGTTATTGCTGCGTAAAGACCAGAGACAGTCTTCATGTTTTACTACTGGCGTAAAGATCAGAGACAGACTACATGTTTTACTGATGGTGTAAAGACCAGAGACATACTACATATTATTATCGTTGGTGTAAAGACCACAGACAGACTACATATTGTTATTGCTGGTTTAAAGACCAGTGAAGGACTTCATGTTTTAATGCTGGTGTAAAGATCAGAGACAGACTACATAATTTACTGCTGGTGTATGGACCAGAGACAGGCTACATGTTTTACTGCTGGTGTAAAACCCAGTGACAGACTTCATGTTTTACTGTTGGTGTAAAAATCAGAGACAAACTACATGTTTTACTAATGGTGTAAAGACAAGAGACAGACTTCATCTGTTACTGCTGGTGTAAAGACCAGTGCCAGACTTCATGTTTTACTGCTGATGTAAAGACCAGAGACAGACTACATGTTTTACTGCTGGTGTAAAGATAAGAGACATATTACATGTTTTACTGCTGGTGTAAAGTCCAGTGACAGACTTCATGATTTACTGCTGGTGTAAAGATCAGAGACAGACTACATGTTTTACTGCTGGTGTAAAGATCAGAGACAGACTACATGTTTTACTGCTGGTGTAAAGATCAGAGACAGACTTCATGTTTTACTGCTGGTGTAAAGATCAGAGACAGATTACATATTTTACTGCTAATGTAACTATCAGTGACAGACTTCATGCTTTTCTCCTATTGTAAAGATCAGAGACAGACTACATGTTTTACTGCTGGTGTTGATGTAGACCAGAGACATATTTCATGAGATCAAAGACAAACTATATATATGCATGTTACCACTTATGGTGTAAAGATCAGATAGTTGACTTGTTATTACTGCTGGTGTAAATATCATAGACTACTGGTGAAAATATTGTGTGCGACAAATTCCTTACTTTTCAGTTTTTTTCCCGCTAGTGTATAGTTTAAGCATTTAAGCATTAACTCATTTTGTTAGGCGCGTTTTTGGACTGCGTGTATACAATACCTTTGTATTATTCACATTGCAACCTCCTTTTACGGCCAAAATTTATTAAACCATTATTTCATTTCCTGGTTTTGTTTTTTTTTCTGTGCTCCAGCTTAAATGCTTTGAGCGTCTATGATAACTTAAGTATTTAGACCTTAATACGATAATTATTAAGCGCTCTCTGACCTCACTCTTTTCCCATAAATCTCTGATAGGTGGCGCTGTTTTAGCGCTTTCATTGTTAAGTGCGCCTCCAAACGAGCGGTCATTGTTGAGATATTAAATTTGAACCCGCCCTCCCATTGTATAAATTTAATTTATAGGTTTTGTCTCATTATTTTGTTTCTATACGAACTGTGGATGCTGTGCTAATAATTGTGTGTCTTGTTCAAATGATTGTATTGAATATTAATGATGCGTATAGTTTGTAATGTATCATATTTTTTCATACTTTGTGAATATACTTGTGTATTTCATAGCGTGTTTTGAGGCTGCATGTATACAATATCTTTGTATAATTCACATTGCAGCCTCCTTTTTCGGCCAAAATTTATTAAACTATTTTTTTATTAATCAAAACAGACCTAGAATATTCTTAACAGTCAAAACCTTTGTTTCAAAATGTATCTCATTTCAACCGAAAAAAAAGGATTCGAAAAATTTATCGTACTAAATGAGCATGGATAAGATGAAGCCAAAAACTTCCTTTGTTCCTAATGTAGCAATTTAGGGAAAGTTTTATTACGTTTTAAAAAAAAAACAAAACATTTATCATATTTTATCGTGAAACGTGGAAACTATCACCAGCATGTTTCTTCATTTTATGATCTGGTTCGTTAGTTAAGGCAAGGCAATTTTCAATGTTATAACTTGTCGACAAGTTATCAGGCGATAAGTTCCACGACGGAAATTATTTGAAAGTGACCTTTGAGCGGGGGTCATGATATTGTTAATATATCCGAGAGCAAAAAAAAATCACACACACATTTGAATACATAAACCTGATTTGTTGGTAAATATAAATCACTATTCTAATAAATAATTCATTATGTTGCCGTATTTACAGTTAACATAAACTTAATGAAAGTTAACATGTTGTCACGGAAATTATCAAACGACAGACGATCGAAGCCATACATTGCCTCGTTTCTCCAACATATTTCAAATTGATACTTGTTGGAAAAGTTTGATTTATTCAACATTTTGACAAACCTGATAAAGCTGGCATTTTTAATCCTTATACGATCTGTGTGAGGTGAAATACATAAAATTGTCAGGTTTGTGTTATGTCATAGATTGTCAAAGCTTTTAATATTTTATAAAATGTAACTATAAGTATACAGACTCAAATTTCCAACGTGTACCACACACGATATAGACATTCTTTGATATATTTGTTTAATCGAAGACATGCAAATAACTCATTGACATTGTATTTATCGAATAGAAGAAAATTCCATTCAATCAATAACTATCCAATATTCAAAAAACAATCAATCTTCTTGATTTCGTGTGATTTCTTATTTTAAGCCAAGCATTTGTGAATGAAACGTACATAACCGTATCTTGAATCAAAATACCAAACATCTGCCCATTCCAAATATGAGCATGTGTCCCGGCTAGGCCTAATGGAACACCTAAGCTGTCTGATACATTCAATTTTCATTGTATGCGCATAAACTTCATACTTAAAGCAAACCCTATAACTTTTTGATATTAAATAACGTTTTTTATTCATACACGAAATTACGAGTATCGCCTTTTAGCTTTATTAAGAAGTCAAAACTAGCACCGGTCCATTATTTAGATCAGACGCGTTGTATAAAACTCCTGTATATGTAAAAAAAAATATTTTATGACAAGTTGCATACGTTTCAGTAAATATAGCTATTGATATTGACTATACAAAGTATGACAGAACAAATAATATTCAAACAAACACGGGCGATGTAGATTAAAACCTAAATCTTATAAGAACAAATAGAACAGATTACCTTGCACTGTAATTGCTATTTCCAGGCTGTTTGCTTGTGTTCCGTCGACTTGAACTTGGCAACTCCATCTGTCCCCGTTCTCCGTCCTTGACACGTTCCTAATTGTAAACGTGAGTCTGTTTGTAGCAGGACAGGCGTAGTTGTATAGTGTGGAGTTTGGTGCGAAATCAACAAATGGAGGAGAACAGTTGTTGTCACCAGTTATGTAGATCGTTCCGATAGCGAAAGCAGTATTATTTATCCACTTATTCCATATTACAAATTCTGTGTTTGTGCTCTGTGTTTCACAGGTCAGTGTCAGCGGACTGTACTGTGTCACGGTGGGAGAGGTCGGAGATAAGGTTGCAACCTCGGCTTCAGCACCTTGAACTTCAAACAATATAAAATGTTAAAACATGGTGAGATTATTCACATAAAACATTATGCGATTTGGTAAACTTACTTCGTTAGTTAAAGTGACACTCTTATTCACAATCAGTATATACACATGTATAACAAACATAAATTTTGAGTGATAAACCTTCAACTTCTTCCTAAATAATGCATTTATGGACAATATTAATTACTGAAAACAAGTTTATAACCGTTTATTTAATAGCTGAAACTCAAAAATATTAAATGATAGGTGAATGCTAAAAGATTTACGATGATCTACTATCGTCTCATAATGTAGAAATATCATGCTTATTGCACCTTCTTTCAAATTAAGCACAGTATCCTTTATAAGAACCATTGTTTTCGACATTTATTTAATCCTTTTAGTAAATTCAAAACAATTGTATTAAATATGGTAAATCTTACATGGGAGTAAAAGTGCATCTTTAAAGTTAAATTGTAACAGCCAAAATTATCACGGTGAAGATTAAATAGCGTCTTTATGTTTTTATTCGACAAAACTATATTCACATTAGCATTATCAAAATGCATTTTTTATTATAGAACAATTAAAAAATTAATATTTATCAAAACAGTATGTTTTTGCATTAATAATTAACATTTAACTTATGATATGTATTGTTTTATCTATTCTACTATTACACTTTGATTTTAACGTATATCTACGAGGTGGATCCATAAGGGTCGTGGGCATTGAAAATAAAATCTAAAGTTTTCCAAAATGGAGGTTTTGTCCCGGAAAGTCTGATAAGCATATTTTAGATAATCCATACGATGCCTAATTTATAGTCACAATTGTTTTACAACAGTGTCATCGTCGGAAATCACGATATTAATTCGGTTACCCTTCATAAACACCATGGGGCAATTGACTAACAAAATTTCGTCTCTATGAATAGGCATACGTCAGGGGAAACAACTCTTCTTCCAATAAATCCGCATGTTACAATTAATAACCCTTCAATTGCACAGGAGTGTTGTTTGTCTCCACAAACAAGCAGTCAAGGCCATGGATACATAATTCGTAGTGAAAACGCGGATGGAGTCACTCGCGGAGCATTCCTTGCGGAACCAATAAAACTGTCTCATTATTTATTTATGATAACGAGATTTTCCTAGCCAAATCGCCAACATGGTGCAACAGTGTGTTTTGTTGTTAGTTTGCCAAATATTTGGTTGTCCGGTAAGCGTAGTGGTTAAAGCACTCGTTTATCACAAAGGTGACCCAGGTTCGATTTCTGACCTGGGCGCATATCTGTTCGGTTTGTGCCAGGTATTTGTCTAAAGTACCAAAAGCAATATATATATGGTATTTTCCAAATCTTCTGAAAAAATAAATAAAATACCATTTGAAAGTCTTTACCTGTACTGGTTCGTTCAACATCTCAATAAATTTTGTGATGTAATGTTATGGGGATGATTGAATTCAGAAATCGTTACTTAAATGTTATAATTAACATTTAAACTGGAACAAAGGTTTATATAAGTTGTGCTACCTCAGATCTAACTAGACTGGTTTCCGAGATATTTACATTACTTTCCACTGTAAGTGAATTATCTCTGGTGAACGAATCTTGTAAGATTTCCAAATCATCATCAGGAAACCAATGCCGTTTGTGGGTTTTCATTTGTTTTCATTAAATGAACTTTATTTCTCCTATATTCATCACCATCTGAAGTTTGAACAGTAAATTACATTTCACTAAGTTTGGCAATGCATGTTGCCGGTTTCCACAGTTTACCCATATTCTGAGTAAATCACCAACTTGAATTGGCTGTAAAGTCTTCGCGATCTTATCATATAACCTCTTGTCTTTCTGTTTCTGTTCAAATAGAAATTGTTTGACATAATCATGGTCAGGTATTTTGGGTGTGACATTTTTCTTGATAGTGGGTATAACTGATCTCATCTGTCTGCTCATTCACAACTGTGCTGGTGAGTATTCACATTGCAATGGTGTTGCTCTGTATTCCAGAATACCTATCATAGTATTTTGACCATCAGATATTGATTTTGACAAAATGCATTAAACAATACCAAAATATTTCTCTGCTAATCCATTCGACTGGCTGTGATATGGATCAGTCATAATATGTTCAAAATTCAAATCGCTTGCAAATTTCTTGAATTCATGACTGACATTGTCAGAGACAACTTGATATGGTAAACCAAATCTACCAAATATTTTTTTTATTCTATCTATGACAGTTTGACTTTTTGCATTGGGTAACTGTTTTACTTACAAGTAATGACTATAATAGTCCACCACAATTAGATAGTCTTTTCCTTGGAAGGAAAATAAATCTGTTCCAACCTTATACCAAGGGTGTTCAGGGACATAATGTGGTTCTAAAGGCTGTTTTGCATTAAATGAACTTTTCTCTAAGCAAGGTGGGCACAATGAAATCATTTCTGTGATCTTAGAAATTAACCTAGCCTAGAAAAATAAATTTTGGGCTCCTTGCAAACATTTTTCTACGCCTATATGTCAAACATGGACATTTTTCAACATTTCCTGCCTAATGGATTTTGGGTATGACAATCCTATCGCCTTTCATTATAAGACCATCAATATAATATTATGTCATTTCGTCTTTAAAATTGCAGAACTACTCTGTAACCTCTGCAGGACAATGTGCTTTTTTGTTAGGCCAACCAACCATTATTGTATCTCTTAGGACCTTTGTCTAGTTTTGTTTCCCTTCTTATCATATTTAACTTCCTATCAGTTATAGGTAAGTTTGTCATGACCAGATGTCCTTGGAGGTGCATACCTTCCGAGTTACTAGGGAAAGTGTCCTTTACGGATTTTCTACTTAGAGTATCAGCCAACGGTACATTATTTCCGTTCTTAAACTCTAATTTGATGTTATATCTTTGCAGTTGTAACATCATTCTTTGTAACTTAGCTGGGGCCTGGTATAATGTTTGTTTTTTCATGATAGAAACCAATGGAAGATGATCATTTTGAAATATGACCTCTCTGCCGTAGATGTAGTACTCAAATCTACGACAACCAAACAAAATGGAATACATATCCTTTTCAATTTGAGCATAGTTTTGCTTGCTTTTTGTCAATAATTTTGACGCGTTTGTCACCGGACGTTCATTTTGTAACAATGTGGCACCTAACACTACTTTACTGCTGTCGCACTGCAAAGTACAAGTCTTCTTTGGATCAAAATATACAAGTACAGGAGAACCTGTCATTATGTCCTTGACCTTTTGAAAAGATTCGTCATGTTTTTCCAATGGTAGTAAACATTCTTCGCACAAAGCTGCCTTAAAGGACTTGTGTTTGGCGCAAACTTCGATAAGTAATTGACCATGCCCAAAATTGTTTATAACTCAGCATTGCTTATTGAAGGGCTGATTTCTGCTACAACAGATACTTTCGATTTGTCTGCTTTAAGACCATCACATGTTAAAACATGACCAAAATATGAAACTTCACTAACACTAACATGAAGCTTATATTGGTTAAACTTGATTCCCATTTCTCTTGATCTATTCATGACCACTCTCAAATTTGCATCATGCTCCTGTTTGGTCTTTCCAAAAACCAAAACATCATAAGCAATAGCTACAATCTCTGGCAAACCTTCAAAACATTCGTCAAATTTCCTTTGAAACTGATCTTGTGACAGACAAAGACCAAACGGTAATCTTTTAAATCTGTATCTTCTATTTATGCTGTTGAAAGTAGACAAAAACGAGGACTTATTTGACAGTTTCAAATTCCAATATCCTGAGCTGGCATCAAGTTTTGTGAAAAACTTCGCTCCACTAAGCTTGGGTTACACATTATCAAGTGTTTTCATTGAGTAATGAGGTCAAAGTATTGCCCTGTTTAAATCCTTCAGGTCTTAGCATATTCGAACACTGTCTGAATTTGGCTTTTCAACCACCACCATTAAATTAGCCCAATCTGTTGGCGTTGTGACCTTGGTAATGATATCACCATCAACCATAGACTGTAACTGCTGTTGAACCTTTTCTTTGAATGTTACAGGAATGCGTCTAGGAGAATGAACTAAGGGGTGGCATAAGGATCAATCTTTATCTCAACCTCACCAGAAAATAGACCTATGCCATAAAATACATCAGCATAATCTTCACTAAGTGAGACTTTTCTCACTGTCACCTACTGTGTAACCGAGTTTGACCAAACTTACATCTTGACATGCTTGTAAACCTAGTATTGCAGGGTATCTAGTTTTCACAATGAAAACTTATAGGGTCTGCTTGAACTTTCCATACTGACATAATAGAAAACATACACCTGCAACATTCAATGGAACACCATTATAGTCTAGTAACTGATGTTTGATGTTGACCTGGCTACCAGTGTCCAACTTGAACTCAACTGGAAATTTCTGAGGACGTTGGCAGTTATCATGTTCGAAATTTACCCCATGCACCTTTCGCGATTTACACACACTAGCATGATTCAGCTTTTTACACTTGAAACAAGTTTTGCCTTTTGCTGGGCACGGCTCACTGCGAGAGTGTTCAATACCACCACGTTTCGAACATTTCCTACACTGGCTGCCGGATTTGGTCTGAGTAGCAGGGCCTTTCCTTTTCGGTCTCGCTCCCTGTGTTCACGCTCCCTGGAATTCCTTACGTTGGAATCCTTTCTGCTTTACACCGTGGACTGGGCCCTCCGGTGGAGTCACGGACATGGACTTTAATTGCTCATGCGCATATTCTGCGCGATTTGAATGGCTTTGTCAATGGTAGGTTCTGCACCTTTGTTTATCAGTTTTTCTATGATCTTTGATGAGGTGATACCGAATACTATTCGATCTCGGATCATTCCCTCTGCGTTGGTGAAATCGCAGTCATTTGCCAGAAGTTTCAATTGTGTTACAAAATGTTCGCTTGTTTTGTTTCCTTGTACTTTATTGGTAAACTTGAATCTGGCAAAAATAGGATTCAGTTTTGGTTGCACGTATTCTTTGAACTTTGTAAAATGAACTGCGATGTATTTCTTCTTTTCTTTCGTTAAAGACCAAGTATTGTAGACATCGCGCCCTTTTGTTCCTATCCAAAGTAAAAGATAGCTAATGCGTGCCTCCTCATCTTTGTCTTTTAAAGGACCCGTAAAAATTTAATGAGCATGTTGTTCTGACTGAGTGAGACTTTTCTCAATAACAGGGATTACTCTAAATTCAAATGACTTTGTTTCTAGCGGTGAATAGTAAGCATATTTTGAAAACCTTTCTCGATCAACATAGACAAAAATAATGCTAACACGTTGAACGAAGATTTAGCCCCTTAACAAAGGAAGGTAAATTCAAATGTGTTAAATCAATTTTTGAAGAGGAAATTTTAAACAGTATTCGAACATTAAAATAAAATTGTTCGACAGGGACTGATGGTAAAGACATAAACATTTTCAAATGTACTATCTATAAAACAATGTCCTACCTGCACATACTTTTTTAACGGGAATTTTGAATGTGGTAAATTTCCAGAGAGTTGGAGTGAAAGACAACCAGAAAGAGAGAGGGACAGAAAGAGACACACATACACAGAGAAGAGAAAGACCAAGGAGACCGAGGAGGAGAGAAAGGCAGACAGAAAGAGAGAGAGACACACACAGAGAGAATGACATACAGAGAGAGGAGAGAGAGAGACAAAGAGAGAGAGACACACACACAAACACACACAGAAGAGAAAGAGACAGAGGGACACACACACGCGCGCGCCCGCGCACACGCGCACACACACACACACACAGACAGAGAAGAGAGAGACACAGAGAGACCATGGGAGAGAGAGAGAGAGAGGACAGACAGACAGACAGACAGACAGACAGGTAGACAGGTAGATATATAGATATGATATTGTACTGAATATTAGAAATATAAAGTTATTAAATGCATGTTGTCTTTTCTCTGTTGAAATGATTTTACATTATAATGCATTTAAAATATTTATATTATATATAAATACTTACGATACTTATAGTATTAGCGTATTTCGTTCATTAGAATACAACGTACATTCTCAGCCAATGAAATAGCAGATAGGCATTCATGAAGTACTACGCTTTATTATTAAGAATTTCATCTTTCGCGCGTGTTTAAAGGTCCGCCTATTGCCAATCATCAGATACACACTCCCCGCGTCAGAGTTTTTGTTTACGATTTGTCAAGCAATGAGGATGTGTTCTAAGTCAGTAAGATGACCTGAAATAAAATGTTGATGATTTAGAAGGGCTTGTTCACTCCGCCCATTCTTAATCATTAAAGTCTTAATTCACGTCATCAAACTAATTCTTTAAATCCATATATTAAACAAATGGATTGTTTTGAAATTTAGAATAAGATTCGTTTTCAGTAGTTTGGGTTCGAACTAGAAAGCATATCTGAAATACAAATTCACCAACACTCTTTCAAAAGTAAGATTTTTACTTGACGTTGAGCAACACGGAATTAGTTAACAATTTTATAGAACACTTGAGTATAAGAAAATGGCCAAAACAAAATATATACATACTACAGTGTGTGTATATCACGTGATTAATTGCGTCGTAAATGCTACGTCGGAAGGCAATATTTTGCTTCTAATGAAGACTTTAAACAAAGATAACTTCACTATTTCTTCACTCTTTTTAATGAAACATAGCACAGTCTACGCAGATTAGGGAGCCCCATATTCGGTCTTTTACCAGAGTTTGATTGAGAGTCTAGTTTCTTAAAACACTTTTAACACTCGACAAAACTTTTCTTAAAAATACGGCCGTCTGACGGAGCACTGTCAAAACATGATTTTGGAACCAAGTTTGTCGAAGTGTTTGATGAAACTAATAACCTTATCAAACTTAGGTAATAAAAGGTGGGGCTCTTTAAGCGGCATAGACTGCCATTTGTTTTGTTTAAAATGGGTTAGCAAAGGAAAAGTTTTCTTTCATGCTTTTCGATGAAATATGAAGTTTTATCAGTGAAATAACAACAGCGAAAATATCAATTTGATATTTTCACTGCAAAATAAGGAGAGAAAATATCAAATTTCAGAAAATCCTTTGTCGTAACTTCCCCTTGATCAAAACAGAACACTTTACTTTCAGCCAGAAATTTTGGCAAAAAATGTTTAAAATTTAAAGATCTGTTGTAATAAATTTAAATAAATATATATTTGGAGATTAGCAGCTTACCGTTTATTACCGGTTATCCCGTTTTTCAAACATTTTCTTCATCTTGAAGCTGATCAAATGTTCGAACATTTGCTTTCAAACCAAACCAAACAAATTACAGGCGAAAACAACTGTTCGAACATAAATATAATTTTACTAATCGTTCAAACGATTTTGAACTGTTTGTCGTTGTAATACTTAAACGAGCTTCCCGGAAAATTCACACAACAACTTACAGATAATCTGATTTTTTTACCCCACCCGCCTCAAAATGTGCCAACAAACTAGTGTGGCATTCACTCTTTACCCGACCCCTCTTTACCCGAAAAACCAACCTGTTTTCAAGCGAAACAGACTATTGTCTCTGACAATTAGATGACTAAATATTCTTGTATCATGAATAACAGTCTGAAACCAAGGAAAATGTGTAAAATCCAATCAATATCCGCATTCGTTTTGCTAACACATATGACCTTCCAAACTTTCATTTATAAAATGGCGGTGTAGTAATTTGGTTATGTATTAATACCCCGCTTAAAATACGTTTTCGTTATTTTTTGGTACATATTTGCACTTCAATTATCACTGTTCATAAAATATTTTGATTATTTAAAACGAGCGAATAATATAAATAATATATACAATATATAATAATAATTATAATAATAAACAGCAGACCGGAAATAGAAAAGTTGACAGCTATAATTTTGCGTTAAGGGCGCCCCACGGGTAGCGGCGTAAATAACACCCTTTTCAAAAAGGAGTAATTCAGGATTATTATTATTTTATAAAACTCCGAAAATAAGCTTAAAAGAAACATATCTTTGTTCAAAGTCTTCATTTTAAGCAAAATGTGGCCTTCCGGCGTAGCATATATGACGTATTTATCACGTGGTATACACACACTGTACTTACGAATACAAGAAATTTACTTTCAATTAAAAAAGAAAATACGGCGCGTGACAAGAATGTTGAGGGATTAAAGACTAATAATTTAACAGTCATCATTTAATTTGATTACAGTACACATTGCAGTAAGGTTGATTTAATCATATGGGTCAATAAGGAGTGTTCAAGAGGCCTAATGCCACTAGCAAAGTATAATATGTACAAAAGTTAAAGTAGAGTATGTGCCTTTAATCATGTTTCGATTTTGATATATGTGTTCACCTATATACTCGGTAAGATGCGCGGTTTTTTAGT
Source organism: Mya arenaria (assembly GCF_026914265.1). Taxonomy (NCBI): domain Eukaryota; kingdom Metazoa; phylum Mollusca; class Bivalvia; order Myida; family Myidae; genus Mya; species Mya arenaria. The sequence continues at coordinate 71,734,256 of NC_069126.1, forward strand.
AACCGTAAAGAAATTATTGAAGCTGCACTCTTGACAATTATGGCAACTTTTTTGCTGTCTTTGAATCAGCCAAATGTTGCGCAAATGTCTTGAAACCGGTGATACACGACTGCTGACAAAAGATAAGACAAAAGTTTCTTCCTATTCACGTTCGAGAATTGATGTTTGATGACTTAGAGTGTTACTGACGCTTTAAGAAAAATGAAATTTGAAAGTGAGCGCTGTTCTATTGTGAATTATCTTATATCACCGAATTGAATGCATTGATACCAAAATCAGCTGATTCTGAGATGGAAACTACAATAAATGTCAAAACCGTCAAGCTGTGAGAGTGCAACAATTCTTAAACTTGTCGAAAAGTATTTTCCTATATTCTGCTAAAAATTACAAACTGCTATGCTTTCAAAACCACATTGGATGTGTGTGAACGAATACGTCTAACGCGTTTTGGAATTTGGCTATTCTCTTTATTCAATTGTAAAATTGTACATTAATATAACTATATTTACATGTAGCTTATACAAACGTGATTAAATATAGTGTACAAAGAAGAAATATTTAGATGTTAGCAAATAAGGCAAGTGATTCAAATGATTACCTTTTAAAAGAAAATAACATCCAAAGAAAAATAAACCTCCGTGAATAATATCCATGCCTTTTGGCTTTATCAACAGTTGTTATTCCGTTAGTATATGTATCGTCATTCTATCGAAGTAGTCAACACTGTGTAAAACTTAAACCTAGTCTGGAGTACCTTCCCCTAACACTATCGTTATCAGGTAATGTATGGAATATCAGTAAGCAGGGAACCAGACTAACTTAAACCTAGCCAACTACCATACGATGTAAATTTGAACGTACAAAATGAATTAGAACGGCAAACAACTATGAGTATAATGACAAAGTTGACATTTTGCACTTAGGTACATTATAAAAATCGAAATCAGTAAGTGATAATATTTTCCCATTTTCTCCATCATTGATATATGAAAGTATATTTGTGGTATTAAAGCGATCAGTGATGGACATACAGAGTGACCTTTTTATTTTTTCTCAGTACTTCAGCGTTAGAAGTTACTCTATTTTGGTGGAACACATGGATAAAATGCAAATCAGTCTTCTTCCAGTAGTGTTGAATTGTTTACTCACATAAGCAGTAAAGCTTATTCTGAGCTTTTCCCATCGCCAACCGTGTCCGGCGACCGTCCGCCCGTCGTCTATCAATAATTGCTTTAATCGAAATCTCCTTCTAAACCGCATAGCTAATTTCGATGAAACATCACGGGGGTGTTCCCTGGATAGTGCCTTTTCAAAATTGTTTCAAGAAATGAATTCCATGCAGAAATAAACAAAATGTTAATATACTATAATAAAACTCCGTAACACCTAGAGCTCAGATATTTGGTGTGTAGCACTGTCTAGTAAACCTCTAACAAGAGTATTAAAATTATGCCCCCAGAGTCAACATTGACAACGCCCCGTGTGCACCTGTTTTACATAGAGATATTTAGCGAAACTGTCAACAGTTTTTAAACGACATCTCCTCTTTCAACGATTGGCAAATTTTGATGAAACTTTACCGGGATGTTCCTAGGCATGTGCTGTAGTAATGTGAAATAGACTATAGGTAGATGGTTTGAATTGTCTAAATGTATTCAGTTGTACTGTGATGCTTGTCGAGAATAAATGTGTGTAAAGCTTATGAACTCTTAAGTTATTTCATTTGGCGACGAGGAAAGTAGAAAATGGCTGTGTACGGAAGAATAAAATAGTTTTGCTATGGGGAAGAAGATTGGAACGGGTACATTGAAAGATTGGAATATTATTTTATTGCAAATGCAATTACTGATGCGGACAAGAAGAAAGCGATTGTATTATAAGTGGTTGGTGCAAAAACATACAAACTGATATGTAATTAAATTTCACCAGTCAAACCAAGTGACAAACTTTTGCTGAATTAAAAGAACTTGTTCAGAAACATCATCATCCTAAACCATCAGAAATAGTACAAAGATTCAAGTTTAACAGCCGTGCTTGAAAAAGTGGAGAAATTGTATCAAACTTTGTGCCGGAATTACGTAAATTGTCGGAGGATTGCGATTTTGGACAGACACTAGAAGGAATGCTTCGTGATCGACTCGTTTATGGCATTAATGAAGACAGGATGTAGCGGAGATTACTGTCAACCAAAGTTGGATTTTATAAAAGCGTTGGATATTACGACAAGCTTGGAACTTGCGGGAAAAAGTTCTGCCACTTTACATAATCAGTCGATAAATGGAAGTACTGTGAATAAAGTTGGTCAACATAGGCACAAGCCAGCAAGGACTGCTCCCAACAGGCAACCTGGAAAAGCAGGTGGGAAGCCGTGTTATAGGTGCACAGGTATAACTCATGGACCAAATGACTGTCCATATAAGGACTGTGTTTGCTACAATTGTTCAAAAACAGGACATGCGCAAAAAGCTTGTAGAAGAAGCAAAAACAGCTTCCACCAAAACAGTTAAAAAAGTGACCAGGAAAACAGAACTTTGTGGAGGACGATAACGATGATGAAGTGTACACCATGTATAACTTTGGTGATCAGACAAATCCATATAAGGTTAAAATGAACCTTAACTCCACAACTGTGTCATTTGAGCTGGACACGGGTGCTTCATCAACGATAGTTAATCGGGAGACCTTGGAAAGTTTGAAAGAATCTTCATCTCTTGAGAAAACTAGGGCAAAGTTGAAAACATACTCTGGAGAGTATTTAACAATCCTTGGGAAATGCAATGTCAACGTGAAATACGAGGACAAGAACGCTGTATTGCCGATCATTGTGGTGAATAATGATGGGCCAAATCTCCTTGAAAGAAACTGGCATGAAAAAATAAAGCTTGACTGGGGAGAAATATGTTCTGTGAAAGTCAGTGGGGCAACTGATGACAGTGATTTGAATGCGATTTTGAACAAATACGGGAGCGTATTCAATGAAGGATTAGGAAAAATAACTGGCGTGAAGGCAAAAATCTACAGTGACGTGGATGCCAAACCAAAGTACTTTAAAGCACGACCAGTACCGTATGCTATGAAAGAAGGCATTGAGAAAGGGCCTGAATGTCTACAAAATGAAGGAACAATAACCCCTGAAGAGTTTTCTGAATGGGCAGGGCCGATTGTACCGATTATCAAAAGTGATAAATTGATCAGGATATGTGGTAATTATAAAGTAACAATAAATCTGTGTTCCAAGTTTGACAATTATCCATTTCCCAAAATTAACGATTTGTATGCTATGCTAATTGGTGGGAAAAAGTTTTCAAAATTGAACATGTCACATGCGTACTTGCAATTGGAACTTAAAGAACATTCGAAGAAGTAGGTCACCATAAATACGCACAAAGGCTTATTTGTGTACAATCGAATGCCTTACGGCGTTAAGTCTTGTCCAGAAATTTTTCAGCGTACCATGAACATAAGCTACAGGGACTGTCGCATGTTATTATGAGAGTTGATGACATTTTAGTCACAGGACGCACACGCAAAGAACATTTGCAAAATCTTGAATGTGTGTTAGAACGGTTACAGAGGTATGGTGACAGGCTGAACCGAAACAAGTGTGTCTTCTTAGCAAACGAGGTTATATAACTGGGACACAAACTCACAGAAAAAGGGAGTTGCACCACTACCAGAACAGGTAAAGGCTATATAGGAAAAGCCAGCACCCAGCAACAAGAAGCAGCTACAAAGTTATCTGGGAATGATTAACTTTTATCATATGTTTCTTAAGAACACACATATTTAGACGCGGTTATATGCGTTACTTGTGAAAGGGGCAGCATGGCTTTGGGACAAGAACGAAATTCAGGCATTTCTGCAATGAAAGAATCTCGTGGCATCTTCAGATTTCTAAGTTCATTTTTACCATGAAAAACAGCTACTGTAGGCCTTTGACGCATCGCCGTATGGAGTTTCAGCGGTTTTGTCACACAATAAGAAGGACGGTCCCGAGAGGCCGATTGCGTTTGCTTCAAGAAATATACCTGCAGAGAAAAACTATTCAGTTCTTGAAAAGGAGGCATTAGCATTAGTATTTGGAGTGTAAAAATTTCACCAATATTTGTATGGAAACAAATTTGTATTGCTTTCGGACCATAAACCGCTACTGGGTTTACTGAAGGAAACAAACAAATTCCAACAACGGCAGCCGCAAGAATGCAGCAACGGGCATGCACGTTGGCAGGTTACGAGTATGTTTCTCAATACAATGCATGACCAAGCATTGGCAATGCTGATGGTCTAAGTCGATTGCCGAGACATACAGAGGTTTCCGAACCGCCAATTCCAACGGAAGTCGTGTAAGCCATTGAATAATTGGATGAAAAGCCTGTAACATCACAACAGGTCAAGCTATGGACGCAACGAGATCCGGTTATGTCAAAAGTTGCTGTGTTTCTGCAAAAGGGATGGTCGGAGGAATGTCCAAATAAGGAATTAAGACCTTATTTTGCTGTTAGAAATGATTTTAACATGCATGATGGATGCATTCTTCGAGAAAATCGTGTAATTATACCTACACGTGGACGCGAAACGATGTTGGACACGTTGCACGAAGGACATTCAGCACAAACAGGATGAAATCCTTAGCCAGAATGTATGTATGGTGGCCTTTTTAATGGACACTGAAATTTAAAACCATGTTAAACATTGTTTATTATGTCAGACAAACATAAACATGCCTGCAGAAGTGAAATTGCATCCGTGGGAATAGCCGCAAATACCTCGGGTGAGATTGCAAAATGTTTTTGGTCATAATCGATGCTCATTCGAAGTGGATCGAAGCATTCGATACGAACAAAGCTACTTCAGAAGTGACAATTGAACTATTACAAAGGACATTTGCTACATATGGACTATGCAAGCAACTGGTCACAGACAATGGAAGTGCATTCACTAGTTCAGAGTTTGACGAGTTCATGAAAAAGAATGGCATAAAGCACATTCGATTTGCGAGTTACCACGCAGCGAGCAATGGTCAGGGAGAGCGAGCTGTAGAAAAAAATCAAAAGTGGGTTAAAGAAGCAACGTCATGGGACTATTCGGAAAAAGTTGGTAAAGGTGTTACTTACATATCGAATCACTACGCAGACGTCACTTGGCGTGTGCCCGAGTGAACTCTTTTATGAAAGAAAATTAAGGTCAAGGTTAGATATGGTAATGCCAAATTTTACTGAAAGGTTCAAAATAAACAGGCAAAAACCTATCCCGATGCACATGCAAAAGACAGACAATATCAAACTGGGGAAAAGGTCTTTGTGTGGGAAAGTGTTCATGGACACAGGGGACAGTTATTAATCAAACAAGCCCGGTTTCATATGAAATTGAAGGAAATGATGGTCGTTTGTTGAAAAAACATGTGGATCATTTGCGTGACCGACACTGTTTTGTTATCACAGAAGAGCCTGAATTGGAGGGTGTTATACCCCCAAATCCAAATCCAGCTAAGCTCATGCAACAGAAGGATACAATCGAGAGTATGCCAGAAGTGAAGGATTCGTCAACCATCGCCGATACCTCAATAGCAGCGGAACAACCACAGCAACCACCAAATCTACAACTACAACAACAGCAGTATAAACGACCACAACGCGAGAGCAAACCGTCAATTTGTTACAAGGATTACGTGTGTTAAAAGGTTCTTACAATATGGTTGTTGTTGTGTTTCAATGTTGGTATGTAATAGAAACACTTAAAGTTTTTACTACATTTATTCTACAAGTGTATAACATGTGAGTACATCAATCGTCTAGATCATACTGCCTCTCTGATACTTCTAGGGGTTCCACCTTGGTGCCTTAGCAGGGCGGTTACTGATTTGCATATAGAGGCAGAGCTTTTATACTCACAACATTACTGTTGTGTGTTAAAAGGGCATAATAATCCCTAACCATCCATTAGTGTCAAGTATCATACTAAGCTGATATTTTCTTTCATAAATTGATAGAATTAGTATATATCAATATTTAATTAGGGATGCAAACGAATATTCGAATATTCGATCGAACCTTTGGTATTCGAATCTCAAAATCGGTATTCGAATATTCGATGTTTTTGTTGAATTAATACATAAATAAACTTTGTTCCTACTGTCCCTGTAATTTTGCATTTACTGGCTGTAAGACAAGTGACATTAATCAAAATCAGGGGTTCCACCTTGGTGCCTTAGCAGGGCGGTTAATGATTTGCATATAGAGGCAGAGCGTCTATGCTCACAGCATTACATCCCATCTTTTCTCAGATTTAAACTCTCAACATCTGCCAAAGATTAATTTAATATTAAAAACATAATCAATCATTAAAGTTTACCCACATAATAGGCAATTCATTAGGAGAGTAGTTAATGTTCTTGCAGTTTACGAAATGTGGCATTATGGCCAGTATCGGATAGAGCTAATGTCCAACAGTGTCAGATTTATTGCTGCGGCGAGCACTGATTGCTTGATTCACCACAAGGGTTTTGAAAACAAATTGTCTGTTTTTTATTACACTGGTCGTTTTCTGAGATTAATAGCATGTCTTTGGAAGGATTGTAAATTCCAAAGAATTCCAGGTAAGTCAGTTTTCGATAGAAAGTTAAGTCTGTTCAATAAATTTAGACTGGTCACAAGAATCTGTATATAGATAATCTGGTCTTACTTTTTTTGTTTTTTTTAGAATAAGACTTACACTGTAACATATTAAGAGATTTACACTAACATCAAAATGTCATGATTTTAAATGATGGGTAGACAAGTATACACATAGTAAACGAATATTCCATTTCTTAAACATAAAAAGAATGCGCAAACATATTGGTAAATTAATTCAAATACATAAAGGGATTATTATGCCCTTTTCACTATAAATCACTTTTGCACAAAGTCTTGGAAACGTTCTGAGGGGTTTCGAGTGCGCGTTGAACGTCTTGGTTGTGAATGCTCTTGTTCGCCCGTACGTACAGTGCCAGGACGGTAGAAGTCGTCGAAGTCGTCCTCGCTGTCGGAATCGTGTAGCCTTATCAGCTTGAAAAAGGACGAATTGCGGGTGATTGACTTGTCTCCTCTTTTCGCTGTTATTATCGAACCGTTTATATTTGTAATTTTATATGGCTGACTGTCGAAAGGTGTGGAGAACTTGTTTGCTTTGTGTACAGTGTCGCCTACGTTAAATGTTGCCGGCTTTGCATGCCGTTATGCGTCCGCATACGATTTCATTTTAGCTTTTTGATTTGCGTAATTTTCCCAAGCTTTGATTTGCACATTTTTCTTTGAAGGTTTCGATGGTGCAAATGGTAATGTTATTCTAATCTGTCTTCCAAATAAAAGTTCCGCTGGACTTTATTTTGTAGTCGCATGTGTTGTAGCTCTATAGTTGCGTACGAATGCATACATGTCTGTGCGCCAATCTCCTTTTTGAGTTTTTCCTGCACGAATTACTTTTTCTATTGTTTTCATGAATCGCTCCCATTCCCTGTTTGCTTGAGGCCAGATATGGGGTTATTTTTCTGCGTTTGAACCAAATTGTTTTGAAACTTCTGCACTATTCATAGGCAGTCCATTGTCAGTTCTCAGTACTATAGGTAATCCATATTCTAAGAATATTTTGTCAAGCTTCCCAATAACTGATTTTGCACTAAGAGATTTTATTATTTCAACAATTGGGAATCTTGAAAAGTCATCAATCAAAACAAGAAGACATTTTCCATCAGGAAATGGTCAACAGAAATCCATGCTCAATGAATCCCATGCCTGTTTTGGCATTTAAGTCATTTGAAGTGGTTCCTTGGATATTTTTATCAGTTGCTGCGAGACAAAGAATACAACTGTTACACAAGTCCTCAAACATTTTGTCCATTTTTGGAAAGTACATATTTTCGCGCAAAAGTTGTTTTGTCCTAACTATTTCTGGGTGTCCTTCGTGTGTTATTAAAATAACCTTCTGTTGCAACTCTTTAGGTAACACCATTCGATTTCCATGCAAGAGAACTTCGCCGTTTTCGAACCTCACAACTGTCAGTTCATTTTTCACACGTGCAAGTGTACCGTATTGTTTTTGTAATTCGATTTCCACGAGGACTGTCTGACGTTTTTTGCATCACCTGTTAAAGGTTGTTGTCACATTATGTCCTGCAACGTCATCGCTTTTGGAACATCATGGTACGTAATGAAAGACAGATATTCTTCTGCAATTTTTCCTGCGTTGCTTCCTTGAGTCTTTGTGACATCAGGGTGCCTACTTAGGTAGTCTGACATGTTTGATTCACCTGGCTTGTATATGACATCAAAATCATAGGCTTGTAAACTCATTCGCCACTGTTCGAGTCTGGCTGGTGGCTTGGACTTCGGGTTTTTGTGTATGTGTTCAAGCGCTTTTGCGTCTGTTACGACGGTGAACTTGTGTCCAAAGAGCTATATATGTCAGTGTTCAATATCCCATACGATAGCTAAGTTTTCTTCTTCGGTCTGAGAGTACCTTTTCTCGATATCTGTCAGTGATTTGCTTGCATAGCTAACTACTTTCCCTCCTTGCAGCATGATAGATGATATGCCTACGGGGCTTGCATCTGCAACAATTTGTGTTGTCAGATTTGGATCGAAATATGTCATTACAGTTTCGCTGCTTAAATCCGATTTGAGCTTGTCAAAAGCTTTTTGCTGTCTTTATTCCCAAACGAATTTGACATCTTTCTTCACGAGCATACGCAAAGGTTCTGTAGTTGTTGAGTAGTTTGGTATGAATCCGGAGACATAGTTTGTCATTGCGATGAAGCTTCCTACTTCTGATGCGTTTTGTGGACAAGGTGTTTTTTGGATTGTTTCACATTTTTACTTCTCAGCAGAAAATCCGTTTTCACTGAAAATATAGCCGAAGAATTCAAGCGTTTTCTTGTTGAATTCACATTTCTGTTTGTTCGGTGTGAGTCCTTTTCCCTGTAGACGTCAAATGGCGGCTGCCAGTCTACTGTCGTGTTGCTCCTGTGAATTGGATTATGTCATCGCTGATGTTTTGTACACCTTCAAGTTCTTCAAGTGAGGTCCGCATTGCATTTTGGAAAACTTCTGATGCACATATTAATCCATATTTTAGTCCTTTGTAATGTCTCAGGCCAACATGTGTAGTGAATGTGGTTATGTTGTGTGATTTCTTTGAGCTTTCAAGTGTCACGTAACCGTCGTTACGTATCAACTTTAAAGTGTTACGTAACATAAAAGTTACGTATGAAACACTTTAAAGTAATTACCAAAAATCAATAATAGAATTCAAAATTTATTTGTATCAAAAAGTAAATACTCCATATTTGTATCAAAAAGCAAATACTCCATCATGGGATCAAATGTAGATACACTTAGATGCTGACAGTTCGTGATAGCCGCTGGCTATTAGACCAATTAGCGTGACAGTTCATGACTATAGAATACATCCCTTCGTCTGTAATAAGATATTAGATATGCATACCTGTCACAAACTGGACGAGATCAGCAGTATATATGAACGCATGTTACTCATGTTAGTTAGATTAGATTTTGGGCGTGGACTGGACATATGGCCCGTATGATACTTTATTATATACTGATTATTATACTTAGAAAGAACGGTGAACAATAAAGACTTAGAACACTTGAACAGTTGTTGGTTGGTTACTGAACGAACTATCACGAAAGTTAAGTGAGCGTTGGCGTTACGTGACACAAGTTGATGGTATCTTTGATTTTAATCCAATTTTGAGAATAATTTTTAACCATTTAAGTCCACAATTAGATCGTCAATTGTTGGTATAATATGTCGAGTCCTTTTAATGGCTTCGTTAGGAACGCGCATGTCTACACAGATACGTATTTCATTGTTTATGCTCTTTGGTTTCGGTGCTACGACAATCGGTGATACCCAGTCTATTGATCCATCTACTTTTTCGATTATGACCATGTCTTCGAGCCTTTTGAGTTCAATTTCCACCTGTTTTCGAAGGTGAAATGGTATTCTTCTATGAGGCTGCACAACGAGTTGAACTGTTTTGTCTACAAATAACTCAATTTGTGTGTCTTTCAATTTCTCAATGCCTGTGAATACCTTCGGGAATTTGTCAAATATTTCTCTTTTGCTTGTCATTGAATATATTTCTGGAACGACTTGCAGTGACACTGATGTAGAGTATGATAACAGATAACCCACTGTTTCCTTTCGTTACGTATATCATGGCTGTCGTAAACTTGTCTTGGGTTTCTATCATTGCTTGAAACTGGCACATACTTTTGACAGATTCATTTGAACTATATGCGTATACTTTCGTATCCGCTTTGTTTAATTGTGGCTTCAGTTTCATGGCGTTGTTTGCTTTTATCGATGACCCCGTGTCTACGAGAATTTTTAAGACATTAACCTCGACTTTGATTTTGATTGTAGGTCGCTTGCAGGATATGTCTGGCTTGTTTGAATTTATTGCAAGTCCAAATGTAAATTCGTTGCTGCTCTTATCATTGTCCGAAATTTCACTGTCTGAACATGTATCGGTACCTACTGTTCGCACTGACTTTGACTGTTTGTGCTTTGAACGACAAACAAGCTCAACATGATTCGATTTCTTGCAAAAAATACATATTTTGCCGGCAGCGGGACATTGGCCATTCATGTGCGGATATTCCTTACCACTGTTTCTGCAGCGTCGTGTTTTCTGTTGCGACTGACGATAAGTGTTGGTAGACTGTCGTTGTTGACGAAGGTTTGGTTTTTGCATTTGCCTGATTTCACAGGTGTTGTAACTGTTGTTGTGGTTGGCTGATTGTTCTATCTCGCTTGCGTTTTTGTCGGATAGTTCTAGAGATCGCGCTTCTTTGATTATTTCGTCTAAAGACATTTCTGATCTGAGCGCTTTGCGCCTAAGTCTTGTTGGCGTACACCCTTGTATGATTTGTGACTTAATTTCCTTGTCTGTGTTTGAAAAGTCGCAGTGTTCTCCAAGCTTTCTAAGTCTTGTGTGGAAACTGTCTAAGTTTTCGTGAGATGCTTGCTTTGCCTGTCGAAACTTGTACACTTCGAATTCAAAACTTTTCTTTGGTGCAAAATACTGGGTTAGTGCTTGCTTGGCAGCGTCAAATATTGACGTCTGGAAGTGGTGTAAACATGTCATAAAAACATCTTCACCAGCGTAGTGCAAAAGTAACGCTCTCTGGCGTTTAGCGTCCTTGACATCCATGCCGACTAGCATGATTTCCAGTCGGCCTAACCACTTTTTCCAGCGACTGTCCACTGTTGTTTCAATTACATTGAATGATGGGAATACTGGTATTCGTTGAGTCATTTTTTGGTAAATAATCAGTCCTACTAATTAATTACACAGCACAGGTTGTTCGTTTACACAGTTAATCCGCTTTTCATGTGTTTCACACATCTCATCCTCGTCGCCATTGTTGTGTGTCAATGTAGGTATGTAATAAAGACACTTAAAGTTTTTACTACATTTATTCTACAGGTGTATAACTGAGTACATCAATCGTCTGAATCATACTGCCTCTCTAATACTTCTAGGGGTTCCACCTTGGTGCCTTAGCAGGGCGGTTATTGATTTGCATATTGAGGCAGAGCTTTTATGCTCACAACATTATAGTTGTGTGTTAAAAGGGTATAATAATCCCTAACCATCCATTAGTGTCAAGTATCATACTAAGCTGATATTTTCTTTCATAAATTGATGGAATTAGTATATATCAATATTTAATTAGGGATGCAAACGAATATTCGAATATTCGAATGAACCTTTGGTATTCGAATCTCAAAATCGGTATTCGAATATTCGATGTTTTTGTTGAATTAATACATAAATAAACTTTTTTCCTACTGTCCCTGTAATTTTGCATTTACTGGCTGTTAGACAAGTGACATTAATCAAATTCCAATTGTTTTGGGTACATTCAAATGACCATGCCAATTAAGGGTTTAAGAGATCGGCCTGTATACCAATGTGTTATCTTCACTACTATGAAGCTTGGCGATATTGCTCAAACCGCACTGATGATATGAAGGACATCTGCTAGTTATGTGCTTTATTTCATGTTTCGAAATAACGCTCTTGCCTTGAAAAGTAATTGAATAGTTTAGCGTTTAAGAATATAAATTATGTCCTGTATTGTTGTACAATACATAAGTCAAAATCGACGTTTGGTCATGGTGTCGTTTTCTATAAACATATTTTGTAAACAGCAATCCCAGAACGGGGCTGCAAGTTCCACGTTGGCGCACATCGTCATTTAACCAGTACGAAATTCCCCTATCTTATTTTGCCGAATATTCTAATATCAATTTTGGCATTTGTTTGAAACCCTAATATTCATATACTAGTGTATGCTATTATAATTAATAACCATATATTCCTCTGTGTATGTTTATTACGTTATGTGAATGATTGCTTGAAATGATCGGCATTTCTTTGTATATCTACTAAAATTAACAGTGGAATGTTGGAACACTATTATTCACAAAAAAGCTAATCTTGGACATGTACATTTACAGAGTGTTTGACATTTTAATTAGTCAAAAAACACATTAACTTGATAACGTTCTGTTATTGGAGTATAATTGCCAAACCCAGGATTCAACTTACAATTGTTATCAAAGGTTATCAAAACAAGACAATTTTATTTCATGGTAATTCAGGGAAAACTTTTCAATGGATTCATGAATGAACACTTCATTTAGGGGGGAAGGATGTAAATAATAGACTAATTTCTACAGAAAATAATAAGGAAGATAAGGATTTAAAGATACTAGCAAGAAGTGCTGGTCTAGATCTCATGATAATTGAATTCTTGATATAGGATAAAGTATATTCTCCTCATTTTTAAGTTATATAGCAATGTTAATAAGGTTGAGAAATGTTTGAGGAATTAGTTATTAAGTGTTGTGGGAAGTTGATTCACAGTATGAGAAATAGTCGGATCTCGACATAAGCAGAATCTGCCATCTATATTTTGAGGCATATGTTGGTTTCAGAGCAAAAATGTGAAAAGTTGAAATATATTTGTGCAACATTTTTTTTGTTAATTTTCCATTTTGAAAATCAAAATCATAAACAACCATTACGTGCTGTCTTCGATATTACAGATAAATTTGACTATATAATGAGAGATCATGTGTTGTACAAACTAAAGATGCATTGTAGTGGAAGGGCAATAAAAGAAATAACATTCAGGGACGAACGTTCAATAATAAGTTTAACAGAATAGAAATTATTTATGAAATCGCTTTTAAGCATCCGTCAAGTAAATCATAAGGATATGCACTAAAGGTTGGAATACGCCCGTGTTCTTGATCGAATCTAAAATGTTCGTGTACTTTATCCAAAAAAAATTGCTCATTTTTGCTTTTTGAAATGACTATAGGAAATGAAACCGTAACCTCTTAAACCTACAAAATGCAGAAAATTACTGCAAGTATGATAATATTATGAATTACGTACGGCTAACCCCAATTTAAGTAAAACATTTGTCAGAAACTGTGTACTTCAAAAAATCGGTTGGTAAATATATTCATGAAAAGTTTAAGATGTTAGAGAAAGTTCTATATCAGCGTGGAAAGTGTCCTTTATTGCGGGGTCTATGGTCTATATATGATAAAAAGCATCCCAGTATTCAGAAAGTTTTCTTTAAATAAACGACTTCGAGACCTGTTGTTTACCACTTTTGCCGTGCACTTGACCAATACTCGTAGGTCACGTGGAGTTTTCACCGTAGAAACTGTTGAATACAGATAGTAATGTGATATTTATCATTCTTTTTATTTTCGAACACAAAGCATATTTGTTAAGAGAAAGGGTTGTATCACGTTGTAGCTTACAATTTGTTAATTTGCTAGTATTAAGCAAGAAGATTATGTCTTGTTATTATGTAGCTTATTAATTCCTATGTTGTTAGAACTAGCCAAAATCGTAACGTATTTGTTCTGCCTATACATATATATTTACTAATATATGCTCTAAAAGGACTTTAAATGTCAACCGTCTTTATAGTGTTAATTAATTTAAATAATCATGGATTATTACAAACTATATCATTGATATAGATGTAATATAATGTTGTGAAATAAATTTGTGTTCTGTATGTTATATTTTTACTGTCAAATTCATAAGTTTCTTCATCCAACTAGCTTATAGTTCGTATATGAAAAATCGCAAAGAAGCGATGACGCTATGGGAATAAGTTCGTTCTTAAATGACGCAATACATGTCTTTTAATAAGCTCCAAACTACTTCACAATCAGATAGAAAAAGAAGCAAATACATATTGTTTAACTATTAGTTTACAGCCGATGAGTTACATATATAGTTCTCTCTTTTAACACTTTGCGATTCATAAATATTCACTGATTATATCGTACAAAATGTATTTGCTTTTTTTTAGTGTGAAGTATAAGAAAAACACAAAAAAATTATAACATAGTAAATTTTAACATGTAGATATTTATAACTTGTATTGTATAACACATAAACATCTTAAACATTTTTCTAAAAGCAGGCACAATAAAATTGACACAACGTCGCATTGTCAGCACAGCGTTGAGTAGTGGCAAGATATGATAGTTGGTCTTGTTTGTTTGACAAAGATCGCAATATATTTCACCTAGTGAAAACTAAAAGCTATGTTTTACGATTGGCGATGCCATAGTAAATAAGTACTTTTGTGTTCACGAGCAATCGTAACAACTCGGCCATCTCCGGCATCCTTCGAGATAGACCGCGTAAATAGTAGTAGGAATATACGAAAGTGCGATGCGGCCGCCGGCGATTAACACCGTTTTCAATAAAAAAAGGCCCATTGTAACAACAAGGAAATGGATATTGTCAAATTAAATGTGCTAGTTTAAGAGAAAACATTTATTGTTACATCAAGAAAGTTCACATGGTTAATTTCGATGATGATAAGATGTTTATTTATACCTGAAGCACACTGTTTCCTCGAGATAAATCGTTGCACACAGAAAATGTACTTGACAGTAAACGAACTGGTCATAGTTCATGGCATGCATCAACCAATACTTCGGATTTAATGTATGCATGGACTAAATGTCAGCATTTTCTCAACCAGCATACAATTACCTGATGAGAAGTAAGTTTTAAGTCATAGTTTGCTTGTACGTTTTTTCAGCTTTCCTTGCAATTAAAACAACATTACCAGTCTGCAAAACACATTGATTGCATTGTGCAGAACTCTTGGCCCCAATCAGCTTTATCAGTTGATAGCCATGCATGCCTTTTATTTAGCATTATTGGGTTTGGACTGCCAGCCTGAACATTATTTTTGCAATCAGTTCTGTGGAGGTGGGTTGGGGTGGTGGCTATCCACTCAGTTAGTTCAACGGGCAATGAACCATACAAAGTGCGTGGGAGTGCGGCCAAAACGTTGTGTTAGCTAAGTAGGCAGAATTTGACTTGTCTTCAAATAGTGTTTGTTTACGGCACATGATGCTTCACATAGAGCTCACTTTTCCCCCTATGCTCTGGATAAACCCTCTCATTAAAATTTGTATACACAATATATTTGACAGTAATTGTTAGTCTTAATATCATTGAATAAATTGTCATTTTTATTAAAAAAACAACCAAAACAATAACTCACAAGATACTTATTTGAACTTTTTTTGGTAAATGAAAAAGCCTAAAACAAAATATTCAGCCATGTTACTAAGTTTTTCAGCAATGTATACCAGACTTTTTTTCAATAATACTAAACAACCTATTTTGAATAATAAGCCTTTAGATCACTGTTCAATCATAATGACTCTTTTTAATGTCCGACTCCATAAAATGCAAACACGTCTAATTCTAGTTACTATCGGTATTGATCAACATGTTCCTAATTTTTATTTTTAATATAAGCCAAGCAATAACGGAGCCATCTGTATGCAATCCACTGTAATATTGAGTATAATTTGGGTTCTGCTCCCATTTTAAAATTTCATTTTTGTGCTAAGCCCTTTTAAGTGCATTAAGTATTTTTGGATATTTCACAATCTTTCTGGTGTTTAACCCCCATTCATGAAACAACTGAATGTCACAGTCTTAACCATACACTCACTATACGAGATCTAAAGCATAACCATTAGTCAGAGTTAAAGATATTTCTATGCATTTTTGTCTAAATATATTACAAGTCTCTTTGGCGATAACCATGTGCCTCTTTGAGTATTTGGCTTGACCTTGATGTTTTTATTACATTGTGTGAATGATTTTTTGCCCACAACAATGATGATGACACTAATCCTATGCCAAAACCTCAATACTTTTTTTTAAACAAAAACACCGAATTTAAGAATAACTTTTATTACATCATTTTAGTCAATATACCCATACAATCAATGACATAAAAATGTACCTGTAAAATCACGAGTCATGTTATGTATTCATTAAAGTCAACTTAATAAAGAAAATAAATATTGGTTGCAGTAAGCAATTGCTCATCACTTCTAATAAACATTCCAACAGACTTAAAAACAAATCAACACAAATGATAAAACTGTTTGCAAGTCAGCTAGTATTTTTTAATCTGACACCTTTTTGTCTGATATGGAGCCAATAGGCAACTATTGTGCAAATGTCTACAAACCAGTGATATGAGGCTGCTGACATAGTATCAGATCACAGTCTCACAGAACCCCCCCCCCCCCCCCCCAGCTTTTACTGCTTTTACTGACAGTCACTCACAGACTGACAGTTAAGATTGTTTTTAAATCAGTCATATATGGTTAAGCGTAATAGAACAGATCTCAATTGTTTGGAAAAGTGCCGATTTTTTTTCACTATTGCTTAAAGCCGTATATTTGTGTACATTTAATTTAAAGAATCACATCCCTTACTCCTTTGACACCAATTGAAAGGCTTTTGAGAAATGACCAAGAAGAAGTGGCAATCTGTGAGGGAGCAGTTTAAATGCTGTGTATTAATATTTTGAAAGACATTTATTTATCAAGTGGTGAACCTCCACCTGGACCAAATTTAAAAAACGATGTAAAATGAAATTGTTGTGTTGAAATTCCACTATAATGTTGAAATTTTAAAATGTTATTATTTGTTAATTAATTGTTCAAACATGCAGGTACATATTTTGGCTAAAACCAGTAGGGTACTTTATTGATTGTTGCATTATTGTCCGAATTTCAAAAAAAAGCACAACCATTACCTCATCTGCCATTTTTCTTAAGAACAAGCCGGAAATTCAGAACCGATCACACCATTAGTACCATACTACCTTCTGTAAATAACAACAAGATTAAATTTAAATGTCCTCAATTCATGGGCACAGCAAAAATGTCATCATTTTAAAATGTTTCTGCATCACCACCACTTGATGTTATATAATTTAACCTTGAATGAAATGTGTGCTGGTTATTGTGTTCAAACCCATTTTGTCAGACCACTAGCATGATGATCCACAGTGAACAGTAACTGGCATCCAATTTTGCCATTCCATTGAGCTGATTGTTACCAACACAATTAGTAAAGTCAGATTCAGACGCATTTGTATTTCAAAGAAATAAAATAAAGTATTTGTGTTCTTGGTATCTGCCACTGATCACTGGAGCTCCAAAAACCATGGCCGACCAAGGTGATGTTCAACACAGAAACTTGAATTATGATGCAGATCCCAACAGCTGTCCCTGGCTTACTCCAAATAGTTGCCTGTGGCCTCAGCTGGGTAAAATCAGTCTTGATCCTGAAAATGAAAAAATACAACATTTTATGGGCAGCTTATCACGTCATGGGACACAATACAACTATTAATCATGATTTGTCGACGATATTCCAATATAATCTAAAATTCCACTAGGGTTATATAATTGCGTCAATTTAAAGTAAGCCAGGGGCAGCTGGTTGGATCTGCATCATAATTCAAGTCTCTGTGTTGAACATCACCTTGGTCGGCCATGGTGGACTATTTTCTTATAATCCGTATTATTGCCGAGGTCAATTCCTGTTGTCTTCTGGCCGAAGTGTTCCGATTGGTTCACGAGGTAAAAATTTTTGTGATCGTACAATGGGATGGGTGAGGGGGTGGGGGACTTTTCAAACAATAAAATATATCCAGTGAGAGAATGTAATAAATAACTTGAGAAAAGTGTGTCTAGAATCGATCTATTTTGGCGCATTTGAAATGTGATTTTAACGAATCATGATACTTTCCGTAGTATGTCTTCATACTCATACTCATTCGGGAAAAGTTCGATATATTTCGCAATGTTTTGAGTGCTCCAATAATATCGAATTATATAATCTATTCGTAAATCATGATGTAATTAACATTCAAGAGGAAAATTGAAATCGTCTTGGTATTTGGGTTCATGGCCATTTTTATTTATCATGTGATCTAACCCTAAAAACTGGAAGTAAAAGTTTGCATATAGCAAACTATTATATGTTTGATTTTAATTGTCTTGCTAAACTTCATACAAGATGAATAAAAGTAAGTTCATCTTTCAAACCTAAAGTAAAGCCATAAAGAATGAATTCCCATTTCGTCTTGCTTTAGTGAGAAATAAATAAGGACGGTTGATATGACGACATCTTACCGGATTTGACGCTACAATTTATAATACAGCAAATTTCATATAAAAAAATTGCGTTTTCTTTGTTTTCTTTTAATAAGATGATAAAGGATATCATTTTATATGCATTCTACTTGTCAACAATATTAAAACGGAAGTATCTGTAGTTTTATATTGCTTCGTGTAATATATTTCTGCGATACATGTTACGCGGGAAAGGAAATTGTTTTGTGGTATTCGGCTCATCGGTAGAGCAGGTGAAACAGAAATGCCGATTTTTACAATATATGTTTATGAAAAAAGCACGTGATAAAAAGTATCTGACACTCGTCATCATGTAATACACATATATTTAACTCGTCAGGAATATGTGTAAGTATTCTCGCCAAAGGTTCGCTTACTAACATATTTCTATACTCGTTGAACAACATCGTATATCATATTTGACGATTCGTGACAGATCGTATAAATACATCATAAATATCATTTCCCTTAAAGGCCTAGTTTAAGCCTTCTATAAGTGCCCCCCCCCCCCACACACACACACCCAAAAAACTGTGTATAGTACACAACCTCTGTTTATTGATCTAAATCAACTTGCCTTGATCCCTCTTATCAGATCTCCGATATGCTGTGCAGTTTTAGAAGTTTTATTATAGAAATGGACCCTAAATGGTCCTGAGCCAATAAACGAATACACAGGAAATTAGCCCCTACTGTGACACAAGTGCAATAAGCAGGAGAGGCACAGCAGGGGATTATCATGCCAATGCCATTGCTTGCTAAGGAGGTTGATGGTTTCTAAAGAAGGGAATCGTTGCTGAAAAAATAACTGGTTGCTAAGGAAGTAACTGGTTTCTAAGAAAGACATTGGTAGCTATTCATGTAGGTAGTACTCACTACCTTAGAAGGTGACATACCCCAAATAGCAAGGGCTTTGTATGATATGAGAATATTTTTAAAGATTTAACTTTAAGATATAATTTTATATAAAACCAGGAAACACCAGGAGTGCGACCAGTTTTACCCAAAGGACCATTGCATGCGGGTACATACTTAATATTAAGTGTAGATGCTTTCAGATTTCCAAAGATTTTACTATATCAAATAAAAGCGCTTAAAGCGTCGAATGGCTTTCGGCCTGCAACGTTTTGTGAGTATAGTCATGTAATTGTAAAACATAATTATTAACATAAAACTTGAAAGATATATGCTCGCTCATAATTTCCTTCGCAAAAACTTTTAGAATTTTGTTTTAATTCTCAATTAGATCATGTAGTTTAAGTCACTTGAAATGTGGAATACGCCAAATAGTTACTTATATTTAGGTATAGAGTAATACTCAATATCATATAAAACTTTATCTGGAGCTTGGGTTTTATAAACAATGCACTGCCACGGATAAAGCATTTAGGAAGTTTTAGTAAAATGAACTCTACAATTCAAACTTGACTGAGGTGTATTTAGTTTACTTCCTGGTAATGCTGTGGTGACTTTATTTTAAACCACCTCAAGGTTATAACAACTCTAAGGTTCCGGCAATTTAACCACATCGATATTTTTACATGAAAAACAAACACACTGATTCGTTTAACACATTTTAATTTTTTATTTTTATATGAGAACTAAACACAACTAATAATCCTTTTCATTATCTTTAAACATCCATTTTACAATCACTTTTTATAACTTTTAATAATTCTATATTCTTTTATAACACTTAAACATCCTTATTTAGTTCGGTTTAGTCTAAAAAAACTTGCTACATACACTACAATATGTTGAATATTGATATCGCGTGATTCGCGACATATGCCAGCTTAACCAAATGCGTCCCAATAAAGTGCATTGGACATATTAATTATGTTTAAGGCTTTCTTCTACAACGACAAATACATCTGGATCGAATCATCCGAATACTATTTATTCCCTGTATGTTTGATGTACATGTATCTTAATAATGCCCTCAACCTTTGTTACAAAATGAATAGATTACTCATTTATATCAGTGTTTTTATATGCATATGCATATGCATATGCATTATGCTATATGCTTATGACATGGTCTGAAATTACTGAGACAAAATGAGAAATATTCACACACTTTCTGTTTCATTCGACAATACATGACAATGACACAAATTGTAGCAGGTCGATAGCCTGTCAACGCTTTATGCGATTTGATTTGAATGGAAAAGTGTATAATATGCATTCACTATTGGTTAAAGGTTGTTAGTATGAACTTACACAAGAGAAAAGGTCTTATGCGACACACATTTAACAAACACAAGTACAAACTAACAATCCTAATAAAAATGTCAATTAAGAGCCAATTTAAGCAATTTGAAACATAGAAAATATTCTTATGGAAGACCTTTAATCACCAAATATAAAATTGTAGGATAAAATGAAGTATTATAATTTCATTTAAAACATTATGGTTTGATCTCTTACGCCTAATTAGCATTTAATTGCATCATTATACGATCCATATTTTCCGGGTTTTAACGAGTTCTCAGAGTTTATTTCAGGGGAATAAACCTGTCCGAATGCGATGACCCAGATATTATTCTTAACTACAATGTATATGTAGATATAATCGGTCCTCGGCCGCAGCGAAATCCAAACACAGGTATATAATACATGTATTTAATTGATTCAATACGCGTTCATTTTGAATCTATTTGCAGATTCTGCTTTTTATATTGCGTTCTGAAATTCGCAGATATTAAAATAATTGCTTTTTGTACAATTTGAATTGCGTTATATTACGCAAAACGTAGCTTATTCGAACTATATTAATCGCATAACATAGATTGAAACTCCTAACAGCGCTACTTTTAGTTAGCTAATTAATAAGCAGAACGCAGCCCGTAGCTATTGAAGCAGATTGCTTACTAGGTATTTTCGATGTAAATGTTAATGTAAATCAGGTCATTGACCAACGCAGTTCTATACGGGTTGATACGCCGGTGCGCGCATTAATTCGCCAAAGGTTAAAAATGTTATGTCGATCTGCCGATGCAATTTCCGAGATACGGTAATAAAAGTCTGCCGGCCTAGCGGCCTACAGCCTAAAAACGATGGACTCCCAGGGAAAGCATAATAACACTCTTGGTAAATAGTCACAACTTGAGGCTAAATGAACAAACCAATTATCAATCGTCTTGGCCTTGAGGTTCCAGAGAAGGTATTTTTTTCATAACTTTTTAACTATTTAAGTATATAGAAAACTTAGCGAACAATCTTGGTAAAGAACCACATAATGAGACAAGAAAAAAAGTGATGCATAGCATCAAGTCGGCGCAATAACATTAGAAGAAAAATGTGCATGTAGATAACCAAAAAAATAGTTATTATTTCAATGATAATATGTTGGGTATACATATGTTCGAAGGACATTATGGTTGATAATATTGTTACAATAGTTAAGATGCCCGGAATTATTTTTCCAAGCTAATCCTACGGTACAAACTAAATTATACCAAAAATATACACACGTTTTTCGGAAGATATAAGAGACATTGGTCTAATGCATGAATTTCAATAGCATGAAATTCACCTTTTATTTAAACCGGCATGGGGAAACCCAGTTATGTGAATTCCGGGCTAAATATATAGTGTATTTTTGTTTTTGTGAACACACTGTTTACTTTTGAGTAAATAGAACGGGGATAAAAATACTATACATTCAGAGGGAATTATCTGGAGTTCATTCTTTCGAATGACATTTTCAAAACAAACATTATCAATTAAAGTGTAAAGTTTTATAAAACACACTAAACTTTACATTTTTATCATGCAACGTGGAAAATATTGAAAGCGTTGTTCTGCAATTTATGAACTGGTCACTAAGTTGGAATAATTCTAAAGTAATTTCAAATACAACAAATATCAAAGGTCTGGAATTAGCGGATTCAGAGATGAAGATTGACAAATTATTATTCGATAATATATAGAAAATCTCACACCCCTGGAATAGGGCAATTTTTGACCACAGGGCTACATTTTGAACAATATTGCTAGCAGAAGAGGAAAAAGACAAGAATTATTTTCTCCGTCTTAATTTGATATCCACTGAATAGATCAATAAAAAACCAACAAATAACAAAACCCGTGGACGTCAAAATAAACTGTATGATTTGGATTAACGTGATAATGTCATTTGTGTAAATGTATACGTAACAGATTATAACAAGAGCGCCGTAATCCGGAGCAATCAGGCTTGAAGCAAACCGTAAAAAAATCCATGTCTGGTACTTCTTGCCTAAAAACAACAACAACAGCAACACACTTTTAAAGCATACTTGTTTTGCACTTTTATTATTAAATAATAAATACTATTCAACAAATGCTTTCTATAAGCTATCGAATTTAAAGTGTTTTAAAGATGCCTACTTCGATTCAGGTAAGAACTATATATAGTACTTTATAGTATTTTTTAAATGTTTTAGCAAATTCCCTAGGCCCTTGTTTCGTTACGTTTATGTGGTTTAATTAAAATTTAATTAAAGGGTTTTTACGGTTATAGACTTATAGATTCACGAAGTTTTATTAAATAAGAAAACATATTGACCATGTAAATACGCTTATATTTAAGGAATTTATTTTATAATAATATAATTTATGTATTGCTACTGAATAAGGAAGGGCTAGCCATGAGAAGTTCAACCAAATGGGAGACGTGAATAATAAACCACAGTGAGTGAAAAGGACATTTATTCAATGTCAAAATTAAATAGTAAATACGAGTTTGACATCCTCGTAACATATTATTCACGACTTGCATATTGGGCGTCCAAACAACCGCCATAAGTGTAACAACACGACGCCCAAAGAGAGGAACTTGGCATGGCGATGCGTTGTAGATGCTGTTAATGATGGTTTGCTTATGACAATGGGAACCTAATCGGTGTGAGTTCAATTCTATCATTTACGAAAACAAAAGTTTTCCTATATAACGTGAAAAATAATAACAACTTCATTGAAATCAAACTCCAACAAAACAATAATTTGACAACGTACTTGTTACAAATGCTACGGCATGGGCGCGTTAGATAACATAACAACACCATACATTATGTACAAGTTACAAGCATAAACACGTGAATACAACCATGAGTGTTAGGGATAAAACGATGATCGAGTATTGTCAAAAGTCGATTATTTGTGTCCGAGGTCGACGATAATCGATTTCATTATTCCATAATCGATTATCGCTAATGTACGGCTAAGGGAAGTAACCGTGTTGTGTATGTACCGATTTTCTTTAAAACGGTAAACGGTACGGACTTATACGGGGTTAGACGGCAATTTATTCTCAATTATTTTAGAATTAAGTTATCTCCTAAAAACATTTTACTAAATTATCAATTGTAACCTAGAATGTATAACAAAACAGCATATAAAACATAACTGATTGTAATATGTTTATTCATTTAAAGACATGTATGTACAAACCAATATAGTTTTGGATATATTTGTAATATATTCACTTGTTCCGTTTCGATTATATAATCGACGATTGATTGAAATGGCTCGTCCGATTATTTTCGATGATCGATTATGACTTTGGTCCGATTTTCAATCTCTAAATTGAATGTAATAAACGATCGCTTATAAAATTGAGTAAAATATTATACACAACATTACTTCTGGCACATTCCCCCGTTTTATCACGGTACTAAGGTTACACACATAAAAAAAAAATACAAACTATTTTTTTTTATAAAAACCCCGCTTTTTTACGATGGGCGACACAGTTAAGATTATATCTCCTTTTCGTAAAGGTAGGTAACAACTACATTGTTAAAACATATTGAAATAGGACCTCCGCCTCGTAACGGTAGGTAACACTGTTAATAAACATATTGAAACATGACCTCCGCTTCGTAACGGTAGGTAACACTGTTAATAAACATATTGAAACATGACCTCCGCTTCATAACGGTAGGTAACACTGTTAATAAACATATTGAAACATGACCTCCGCTTCGTAACGGTAGGTAACACTGTTAATAAACATATTGAAACATGACCTCCGCTTCGTAACGGTAGGTAACACTGTTAATTAACATATTGAAATATGACCTCCGCTTTGTAACGGTAGGTAACACTGTTAATAAACATATTGAAACATGACCTCCTTCTCGTAACGGTAGGTAACACTGTTAATAAACATATTGAAACATGACCTCCGCTTCGTAACGGTAGGTAACACTGTTAATAAACATATTGAAACATGACCTCCGCTTCGTAACGGTAGGTAACACTGTTAATGAACATATTGAAACATGACCTCCTTCTCGTAACGGTAGGTAACACTGTTAATAAATATATTAAAATATGACCTCCGCTTTGTAACGGTAGGTAACACTATTAATAAACATATTGAAACATGACCTCCGCTTCATAACGGTAGGTAACACCTTAATAAACATATTGAAACATGACCTCCGCTTCGTAACGGTAGGTAACACTGTTAATGAACATATTGAAACATGACCTCCGCCTCGTAACGGTAGGTAACACTGTTAATGAACATATTGAAACATGACCTCCGCCTCGTAACGGTAGGTAACACTGTTAATAAACATATTGAAACATGACCTTCGCCTCGTAACGGTAGGTAACACTGTTAATGAACATATTGAAACATGACCTCCGCCTCGTCACGATAGGTAACACTGTTAATAAACATATTGAAACATGACCTCCGCTTCATAACGGTAGGTAACACTGTTAATAAACATATTGAAACATGACCTCCGCTTCATAACGGTAGGTAACACCTTAATAAACATATTGAAACATGACCTCCGCTTCATAACGGTAGGTAACACTGTTAATAAACATATTGAAACATGACCTCCGCTTCATAACGGTAGGTAACACTGTTAATAAACATATTGAAACATGACCTCCGCCTCGTAACGGTAGGTAACACTGTTAATAAACATATTGAAACATGACCTTCGCCTCGTAACGATAGGTAACACTGTTAATGAACATATTGAAACATGACCTCCGCCTCGTAACGGTAGGCAACACTGTTAATGAACATATTGAATAAGGACCCCCGCTTCGTAACGGTAGGTAACACTGTTAATGAACATATTGAAACATGACCTCCGCTTTGTAACGGTAGGTCACACTGTTAATAAACTTATTGAAACATGACCTTCGCCTCGTAACGGTAGGTAACACTGTTAATGAACATATTGAAACATGACCTCCGCCTCGTAACCGTAGGTAACACTGTTAATGAACATATTGAAATATGACCTCCGCCTAGTAACGATAGGTAACACTGTTAATAAACATATTGAAACATGACCTCCGCCTCGTAACGATAGGTAACACTGTTAATAAATATATTGAAACATGACCTCCGCTTCATAACGGTAGGTAACACTGTTAATAAACATATTGAAACATGACCTCCGCTTTATAACGGTAGGTAACACCTTAATAAACATATTGAAACATGACCTCCGCTTCATAACAGTTGGTAACACTGTTAATAAACATATTGAAACATGACCTCCGCTTCATAACGGTAGGTAACACTGTTAATAAACATATTGAAACATGACCTCCGCCTCGTAACGGTAGGTAACACCTTAATAAACATATTGAAACATGACCTCCGCTTCATAACGGTAGGTAACACCTTAATAAACATATTGAAACATGACCTCCGCTTCGTAACGGTAGGTAACACTGTAAATAAACATATTAAAACATGACCTCCGCCTCGTAACGGTAGGTAACACTGTTAATAAACATATTGAAACATGACCTTCGCCTCGTAACGATAGGTAACACTGTTAATGAACATATTGAAACATGACCTCCGCCTCGTAACGGTAGGCAACACTGTTAATGAACATATTGAATTAGGACCCCCGCTTCGTAACGGTAGGTAACACTGTTAATAAATATATTAAAATAAGACCTCCGCTTTGTAACGGTAGGTAACACTGTTAATAAACATATTGAAACATGACCTTCGCCTCGTAACGGTAGGTAACACTGTTAATGAACATATTGAAACATGACCTCCGCTTTGTAACGGTAGGCAACACTGTTAATGAACATATTGAAACATGACCTCCGCCTCGTAACGGTAGGCAACACTGTTAATGAACATATTCAATTAGGACCCCCGCTTCGTAACGGTAGGTAACACTGTTAATAAATATATTAAAATATGACCTCCGCTTTGTAACGTTAGGTAACACTGTTAATAAACATATTGAAACATGACCTCCGCCTCGTAACGGTAGGTAACACTGTTAATAAACATATTAAAACATGACCTCCGCTTTGTAACGATAGGTAACACTGTTAATAAACATATTGAAATATGACCTCCGCTTCATAACGGTAGGTAACACTGTTAATAAACATATTGAAATATGACCTCCGCTTCATAACGGTAGGTAACACTGTTAATAAATATATTAAAACATGACCTCCGCCTCGTAACGGTAGGTAACACTGTTAATAAACATATTGAAACATGACCTCCGCTTTGTAACGATAGGTAACACTGTTAATAAACATATTGAAATATGACCTCCGCTTCATAACGTTAGGTAACACTGTTAATAAACATATTGAAATATGACCTCCGCTTCATAACGTTAGGTAACACTGTTAATAAACATATTGAAATATGACCTCCGCTTCATAACGGTAGGTAACACTGTTAATAAACATATTGAAATATGACCTCCGCTTCAAAACGGTAGGTAACACTGTTAATAAGCATATTGAAACATGACCTCCGCTTCATAACGGTAGGTAACACTGTTAATAAACATATTGAAATATGACCTCCGCTTTATAACGGTAGGTAACACTATTAATGAACCTATTAAAATATGACCTCCGCTTTGTATAGGTAAGTAACACTGTTAATAAGCATATTGAAATATGACCCCCGCTTCATAACGTTAGGTAACACTATTAATGAACATATTGAAATATGACCTCCGCTTCATAACGTTAGGTAACACTATTAATGAACATATTGAAACATGACCTCCGCCTCGTAACGGTAGGTAACACTGTTAATAAACATATTGAAATATGACCTCCGCTTCATAACGGTAGGTAACATTATTAATGAACCTATTAAAATATGACCTCCACTTTGTAACGGTAGGTAACACCTTAATAAACACATTGAAACAGGACCTCCGCTTCATAACGGTAGGTAACACTGTTAATAAACATATTGAAACAGGACCTCCGCTTCGTAACGGTAGGTTACACTGTTAATAAACATATTGAAATAGGACCTCCGCTTCATAACGGTAGGTAACACTGTTAATAAACATATTGAAACATGACCTCCGCTTCATAACGGTAGGTAACACTGTTAATAAACATATTGAAACATGACCTCCGCTTCATAACGGTAGGTAACACCTTAATAAACATATTGAAACATGACCTCCGCTTTATAACGGTAGGTAACACCTTAATAAACATATTGAAACATGACCTCCGCTTCATAACGGTAGGTAACACTGTTAATAAACATATTGAAACATGACCTCCGCCTCGTAACGGTAGGTAACACCTTAATAAACATATTGAAACATGACCTCCGCTTCATAACGGTAGGTAACACCTTAATAAACATATTGAAACATGACCTCCGCTTCATAACGGTAGGTAACACTGTTAATAAACATATTGAAACAGGACCTCCGCTTCATAACGGTAGGTAACACTGTTAATAAACATATTGAAATTTGACCTCCGCTTCGTAACGGTAGGTAACACTGTTAATAAACATATTGAAATAGGACCCCGCTTCATAACGGTAGGTTACACACTAATAAACATATTGAATGCATGGGAGCAAAATGGCGACCCCGTGCCCCTAACTGGTATTAGGCGCTGGTTTCGGACGGATGTACTTTAGGTATGCATTAATACGCCAACGGCCAAGTTGTTGAATCTGTGTTGCGGGCATATGCAATAGATGGATGTGAGTAGTGCATCCGATCCGCAGAGAATGACTCGTATAACGTTTTTGGTTCAAGATTACATTTTATAACGCATTGCCTTAAGACCTGACGAAACACAGATGTAGTTATAGGAATGCCATGAGGATTATGAAATAGGGGGTCCTGATAAGCGCATGAGCGGCGTAGATAATGAGTTAAAGCGCGAACCGGACAGAGTGAATTTAAAGGCTGTCGAGACAAGGGAATCCTGGCGCCCCTACTCGCGGAGTGTTTATAAGCTTGTAACTCAACCAGAACGCCGGATGCTTTCCCGTTTGCGTATTTAAACTGAATGCCTGCCTTTTGGATCAAATTGTTTTACCCCTAACTTTGATAATGCCAGTTCGCCGAAGCGGAATAGACCGAAAAAAAAAATTAACAAGTATGATAGCTTTATATATCACAGCATAAAAGCCGTTCACGCAAACAGATGGTAAATACTAAATAATGTTTTCCAGGTCGTTGAGGCAGAAAGCGAGCCGCTTGTCTTCTGCACCATTACGCCGAATATCGCGTAACAATTTTTGTACTATGAATGCTTCAACCGGATTATTAAAGTTTTGAATTTTATACACATATGCAATAGCTGATACATATGATGTGACTGTGGAAGGATTGAGCTGACGATGTTGGCAAGTGGCAATACATTGAGTAAGATGTACCACTGGTACGGGCAAAGGAGCGCATTGAGGGAAATACAGTTGGTGAGAGGCCATGATTTCTATAACTATTCAGCGTGGAGGGTGCCAGAGGCGTATTAAGGAGAGTAACACACTGTTGTTCAGAAAATTGTGGCCATGTTTTCTGGCACCGGAGTTGAGTCTATGTCCATGTGGGACGCTAACTGACGGAACTTGACGACTTGAAGGCGAGAAAGTAAATCAGGTAAACCA
The DNA here is from genome assembly GCF_026914265.1 of Mya arenaria. Taxonomy (NCBI): domain Eukaryota; kingdom Metazoa; phylum Mollusca; class Bivalvia; order Myida; family Myidae; genus Mya; species Mya arenaria. The sequence continues at coordinate 71,763,726 of NC_069126.1, forward strand.
AAACCATAATATTCTTTAGACGTTTGTCTGTTAGTTATATGTGTGACAGAAATGTTGTCAGTGTGTAACACAATGCAACGATATTGTTACTGTTGACCCCATAAGTACAATGCCAAAACAATAGGAAACAAAAGGGTTCCCGAGTAGAAAACGGGTTATATTGGCAATATTAACTGGAGTGACCACTTGGTTTTAAAGACTTGGCTTGGGATGATGTGGGCGTGGATGAATTTTGAATGGCGTGGGCAGCGAGCAGTTTATTAGATTATGTGGAATGGAATGTTGTATGTTGTCCTCTGCAAAACCCACACACTTGGGGCCAGGACATTTGGGATTATGGCATCCTGCGCGCTTGTTGTGATTTCAGCATGTGTTGTCGATAAATTGTCTTACTTTGAATGAAGTCGAGTTTTTACCAGGACGAAAGAGTCGAAACGGCTGTGGCTTTGCAGATACTGTGTTGAAAGAGGTACAAGCCATTAACCCAAACTCTGTGTGTAACCTGTCCCATGGCAAAGGTGCAGATGCTCGAAACTGGGTGTCGTAGAAAGCAAATGAAAAGCCTGGGCGCCTTTAAGCGATATCCCGAACTATATCCATATATTTTATTGACTGCGAAGGTTCCAGTGGATAACTGGGACAACTGTAGTGTAATTGGGGCTTCTTTGTTAGTGTCTGTGTCAAGACAGCAAGGACAACTACTACAAGGATACTGTGGTTGACATGCGTTATTGACGCCGCATCTAAAAAATATCAAAACCATGAAGTATCGAAAGGCCTATAAATGTGCAACATCTGTTCATGTTAAGCGTATAATAGTGCACAATACGCAAAGAAAATGTGATCGCATTGTGCACCACACAAAGTAACAGAAAATTGTGCAAACCGCACTAAATAAAGTTGACCCGCGCCACACCGTGGTCGCAATGTGCACCGCACAAAGTCATAAAATGTGCACCGCACTAAATCGATTTGAGCCGCGCCACACCGTGGTCGCATTATGCACCGCACAAAGTCAAAATGTGCATACTGCACTAAATAAAAATGACCCGCGCCCCACCGTGGTCGCACTGTGCACCGCACAAAGACATAAAATGTGCACATTGCACTAAATAAAATTGACCCGCGCCACACCGTGGTCGCATTTTGCACCGCACAAAGTCATAAAATTTGCACCGCACTAAATAAGTTTGACCCGCGCCACACCGTGGTCGCATTGTGCACCGCACAAAGTCAAAATGTGCATACTGCACTTAATAAAAATGACCCGCGCCACACCGTGGTCGCACTGTGCACCGCAAAAAAGTCATAAAATGTGCACTTAGCACTAAATTAGGTTGACCCGCGCCACATCGTGGTCGCAATGTGCACCGCACAAAGTTAAAAGTAAATATTACTCATCGCACTAAATAAAAATAGACCCCACTAAAAACAGTGAAACCATGCCACACCGTGGTCACAGTTAAGATATGCGCCACACGAACGACAAACAATATATACAATTTTTTAAACTTTCAAGGTGTATTTTTAATTAATCAAACTGAACAGACATGCATAAAGCTTGTCGTAAATGAATATACTTGTCTAAGTTTAAAATTCTTAGTAAATAAAAGAAATGCAAAGCTATTCTCAAACTTTTGCGTATTTTTTTAAGCCAGTTTAAATTATTTAACGTAACTTGCGTATCACTTGGTTGTGGTACTGAAGGCTGCAACCATGGCTGCCCAATGATTTGACAGAAGTTTGAACTGCCCGTCTCTGGAAAGGTGGCAACCATCCGAACTGAAGTGTTTTGCCTTCGCCTCTGCTGACCAAAATCCCTTGAAGCGCTATAGATATGCACGACCAGGAAAACGGATATGAAGATTGATGTTATGTTGTATATTCAAAGCATCCGGTCGATCATTGAACCAATCAATGTCACCTGGTTAATGGTTTTGCACAGATGCTGGACATCGATGAAACACTTGGCATACAACGATCTGTGCAATGTTCAAAATATTAAGTGCACTGTCAACTATATCACACGTTTGACTTGTAATGCATTGCACGGGTATGTAAGAATTATACACGTCATTAGTGCCAATCCGGCGAAAAGTCGCCAACTGTTTCAGTTTTGAGAACGGCTGCTGAGGTCCCAGGAAAGCCATCCGCCATAAGCCGTCCGTGTAAACCGAAATGAAAGTTAAGCGAATCCTCCACTCGAATAAAAGTTTGAAGTCGAGATACAAAAGAATGTCCGAAAAGTTGAACTTTCATGGGCGCAGCCATATTGAATCGGTTATGTCCTTGCGACACACATGTAGTTCAAAGACGCTTACATCCACTGTCTGAGTAATCCGTTTTCTAAATAACGCAAACCGTACAATATATCACAAAGTTGAAAGGCATCGGTAGGTTGCCGACACTATATTTCATTCCAGAATTGAGACGAAGCAATTCCTATTAATAATGCGTAAAGTATAGACCTTCGCACACAATAATATCGGTAAAATTATGCAAAATATATGCTCAAAATTCGCAAGCACGTATCTCTAAATATTTTTTCTAGAATGGCTGAAGCGAGAGGCTAGCGATAGGCCGATACACACCACGTGACCACCGGTCACGGCTTGGACCGCTGATAAGCCACGTACACACTTCCTGACCACTGGTCACGGCGTGGAACGCTGATAAGCCATACTTAAGATGTAATCGGTTCAACTCGCAGAATTAGCTAGGGGTGATTCAGTTCAACCCGCAGATCCATAAAATATTTTATGTCGGCATAAAATTATATAAATAAGCAAAACAAAATGGCATTTTTAAATTCATGCATATTCATATGCTAACAAAACAGTAAAACTTTTCTCCGATTGCTTCGGTCATAGATACATTTATGCATTCAACATTCATTTGTATATTGGTTATTTGATTTGTATGAGTATGTGCAGTGATTCAACTGTAACACTTATTAACAAGTATGTATTTGTCTACATGTGCCATGGCCTTCTGGATATTCTGTGAATTAAACTTGTCATATAATCTGTCAAAATCATATACTCAAGCACAGCTAACGACGGGTGCCGTGGTATTATGCATGTGACCACCTTATGAAACATGCAAACAAAAAAACAGTAGTGTTGTTCACCAATCTCTAGAGCCTCAAATCACATTTTAGAGAAGTTGCGAAACTAGATGTGTATGTCTTCGTATACATGTACATATTAATGTATTGTAATTGAGGCTAAAAGGTGTTTGCAAAATTTCTTTAAAGTGATTTATGGATAAATGATAGAACTCTTGTTTCACTGACCGTTCCAAGGGAGTAACCCCTAATTTTGTATATATTTTGTATATTGTAAATATATATGCTTTGTTGGATATGTTATGTCTGTCTACGCTGTTTACGTTTTATTGAGGTTGTATGTCTCTCGTTGAGTATCATGATGGTAGGCCTTAACCATGTGCATTTAAATAGTGTATTTATCAAACAATTCGGCTACTTGTCGCTTTTTTTCGTGTTATCGAATCAACTTTTCATATATGCATGAATTATTTATTTAGACATTCAGGTATTTTCAATATCTTGTTGTTAAAGAACTAATGGAAGATTAGGCCCAAAAACTAGTTGTAAGACAGTCCTGTAACTCCGAAGACAAACAGGTCTCAGTTTTATTCCCCGTACGAAATAAAAGGGCGGATTCCGGGCGGAATCGAGGCGGAATTGGCACGGAATCAGTGAATTCCGCCTGAATCATGGACGGAATCATTATTCCTCCCGATATCTATACGTGTTTCTTGTAAATTCTGGGCGTAAAATTATTGGAAGTTCCAGGCGTAAACAAATTACGGGAGTATTTATATACTTGAACATTTGTGTGACACAGAAATTTCGTACTTTGGTTTTTCTATGCAACCTTTGGGGCGGAATATCCTATATAACATTTTAGTGGAGCGTAATTTCGAACTAAGCCATATATTTTCAGCCAAAAAATCCAAAAGATTCGAAAGTCATGAGAAATTATTGAATATTTTTTTGTTCCCTTTATCGTTTACATTTCACATAGAAACGTTAAAGATAAACATCTTCTGTTAGTATCTGTACATCGCATACTCTTTGTAAAATAAAAGATGCAACAAAAACATAAAACTACAAAGGTAAGTCAAAAAAAATACAGAAAAAAACATGACCCCATGATTTACACTCAGTTTTCATGAACTTTAAAGTCAACTTAGAATGTTACTTATGACACTTCTTGGGATATTACAACATCAATCACTTACAGCAGTTGAACTAAACTCGGCCCACTCGGCTATACATCATTAACTTCCATTCGATTCGAGACCATTGTGTACAAGACTGTGTTGACTCACCGATAAGCCTCCAGGGCTATCAATGGGGTACAAGAACCAGTTGTTAATAAAAACTCACCTTATCTTGCGCCAATCTGGTCAGATTTCCCTCTGAGCACCTTAACCTTTATTCATTTATTCCGGTCATGTGTTTCTCAAGATGCCTTCACGGTGTCACGTAACGCTACCGTTCACGTAACTTTCGTGATAGTTCGTTCAGTAAACAACCAACAACTGTTCAAGTGTTCTAAGTCTTTATTTTGTTATGTACCTTCTTAAGTATCATACGGGCTATAAGTCTAGTTCATGCCCAAAACCTACTCTCTAACTAACTGTCTAACATGCTTTCATATATACTGCTGATTTCGTCTAGCATTTGACAGTTGAGCATATTTAATTTCTTGTTATATACCAAAAGAACGTATTCTATAGTCATGAACTGTCAAGTTAATTGGACTAATAGCCAGCGGCTATCACGACTGTCACCAGTTGAGTACATCTACATTTGATAATTATGATGAAATATTTGCTTTTTGTTACAAATAAACTTTGAATTCTACTATTGATTTTTGTTATTACTTTAAAGTGTTTCATATGTAACTTTTATGTTACGTGACACTTTAAAGTGTTTATACGTTACGTGACATTCGTCCGATTTTTCATAAAAGAAATATTTCATCATGGGAATTATTTCATCGTACATAATATATTTTAATTTAATTTCACTTCGAGGTCCGAAACCCGAGGAAATAAAAAAAATTGTTTTGTTTTGCCACCAATAACCATTGCGTTATACTTTTTATCCCAGTAATATTTTTAGTATTTTTTTTTTCCAATAATTTTTTTTCAATTTAACAAGCGCCACTTTAAATCTAACAAGCGTCGACGCCAATTTAAATCAAACAAGCGTTGAAGTTCAACGCGTTTCCGCCCTTATCTTATTTTTAGGAAGTGTCATAAATAGGTGATAATTACTTCGGTAAAGATCGGAGAAACTATCATTACTTAAACCCGCAGGGTTAATTGGTGTCAAAGCTTAAAGTTTAATTGCTCGTGAGGATGATGACACTTGCTAATGATTAGGTGTCAACAGGAATGTTGTTAATGTAGACTTTTGATCAGAGAGAAATACTCTTCGGTATTTAAACTTGAGAAAAACCTGTCAACTATAATAAGTAGATGATCGGAAACAAAAATTAAAAAGAATTAGTGAATATGAAGGTACGGTTTTTGTTTTGTTTTATATGAACGATGAAGAAAACAATAATACCTGCAAATAAATTATACCCGAAAACAAATATGAAAAATAATCAATAGAAACAAGCACAATACACTAAAGCAGAAATAAAAGTCATAAATGCAGCCAACACTTATAGTCTCTAATCGACACTGTTGATGGATGGTGACCGGGGACGGTCACTCGAGCATCCGGTGCACGTCCATGTAAGCGACAATACCGGAAGGATGGGCGAAGCTGCTGGTCCTTGGGGCGGCAGCTCGAGATTCGCAGTGGCACGTGTCCAAACGCTTTGGAACACGGCCGTTTTCCTGGTGAGGGCTCTCACCGACCTGCGAGAAACTGTGGCCTCACAGCAGCAGACGCAGACATGGACCTGGCGTTGGGCCGCTACACGGTGAATTTCCGAATGTACTTTAGTAAAAAAGTCCATAAATATATAAACAATTCTTATGTGCAAGTCCATTAATGATGTCCATCACTATTGTGGTATCGTCGGCTGACGATCTTTTTAGTGACATGTCAAAAAGTCATGGTGGCTGTCAACAATTTTAATTGTGGCCCTCAGGGTTTAAATCCATCCGATCCAAGCAGGGATAAAGTCTTTTGATGGCTTCGGACAGCGGGGTTGCAGCCGACGTTGATTGGTTGCAGATATCCGGTTTTCAGGCCTCGCCTCTGATTGGGCGAGAGTAGATTCCTCACCGGTCTTGTAGACCACCTGACTGTATTGTGGGTGGGGTTTGGGACGCGATCGGTCAGGAATACATTTGAGAAAGGCAGAATGATATTTACAAAGAATGAGAACGGTCACACTGACAAGCAGAACACCAGCTGCTATGATTGTAATTAATTTCCATAGTGGCCACCCAGAGGATACGTCAAGGACAGAATTAGGTAATTAAATTAATTTATTCATTAAAGCTCTTAAGGGAAGTTCGTGTATCTGTTTCAATTCATCAGGCATTTCAATTTTTGAGAAGTTAGTAAGAATCTTATGGAGAGGTTCACAGATTTGAAGTGATGTGAAATTGGGAAGTACTTGATAATGTTCATAATTATTTAATAGCAGTCTTGAACTATTTGTAAACCATGACCCCAGTGTAAAATGTTCATTATACGCTTTGCAGTTCATTTGCAACGATAGCAAACTTAAAGGAGCTTCTACTGTCTTTTTGCTATGAGTTTGAATGGAGTTTTGGCATATGATTACAAATGTTAAGTCCGTTTTGGAAGCGATCATCCAAATACCATCATATAGATATTCCGCGGCTGGTAGGCGTTTATTTGGTCTTGTTATGGTAGAGCATTGACTTTTGATTTTATTGTCTTGTTTCATAAATAAGGCTGTAATACAGAACTGGGATAAACTCATTTGATAAAGCTCCGAGCGAACTTCGCAGAATGGACTGATGCTTTGTACACAAGATTGTAATTCACATTCAGTTAGGATGGAGAATTGAGTGCGTTCTTTATTAGTAATCATACGCGTAGAATCCAAATCATAACGAGCTGTCATACTGATATTGTCTGCTTGTGTAAGACTGCGGTTTCTACTAATGAAAGGTAGGTCTAAATTGTAGGCTTGATATAATTCATATAGAGGAATTGCACGAGCGGTAACAATTTACCATAACACCGGTTGATCCGCCATCTTGGAGGCTCTCGCGTATTTTCAACTTTCTTCAGCAATTTATCGCACGATTTTCTTCAAATATATCGGTAAATCAATACAGATGCAGATTTTATTGACACAACATGTCTAAGAAACTTTCATTTGCTACGGAGTATAAAGATAGCCTGGATAGTGTTGCCAAAAAGCGCTACGAGCAGAAGATAACCATAGTGGGTGGGGTAGACCCTTACGCAACTGATTTGGTTTGGTCAAAAGATGTGGCGTGCCTACCCTCAGTTACGCATATAGACATCGTTCACTATTTACTCTTTACCCCTAGTCCATACACGAAAGAAGATTTGAAAGCTTGGAAATCACTTGATGCTGTAAACCAACTCTGCAGTGGATGGGTGCAAGAGAGATCAAGTTACAAGACAAACAACCATGTCATAGTCACTGCAAAGGTATATAACTCAGCATTAACTATAATAATGTCTGTAAAACAGTGTAAAATTTTGAATAAATTGTTTTATTTCACTCACATTTTTATGTGTAATAATAGGTAAGTTGGCAATGTAGTAAACTAGGGGTCCAGGAAACAGTGCACCCGACATGGGATGCAAACCCATGACCCACGGTATTACCAATGTGTTACAACATTGATCCGTCTACCCACTGAGCTTGCGGGCCGCCTGTCTTGAGTCAGTATCAATAGTCACTACACTCCTACCAGCTTTATTTCTCGGTAGGATCATATTCTCACCCAGCCGCCTCTGACTGCTATAACCAGTAAAATTAGAGAAGAGAGTTTATCTCATGTGGGCTCGAACCCATGATCCCCGGTATAACCTGTTCCTTGCTCTACCGAGCTAGCTGGGCACCTGTCATTACTTATTAATATAATATTATCATGGATTTCTTTTCAGGTATTACATTCACAACGACTTAGAGAGAAGCCACTTAGACCCTGGGTCATAGTGAAACCAGATGGTGTTGTGGAGGGGGCCCACTGTAATTGTATGGCTGGTCTTGGAGAAGCATGCACCCACATAGCAGCTCTTCTGTTTTCAATATCTGCAGCTGTGCAAATAAGAGATTCGCAAACGTGTACCCAGTCCGCAGCATATTGGAAGATTATACCAGCATCAGTGAAGACCATAAGGTATAAAACTGTAAGCAACATAAACTTTACCTCAGCAAAAACTGCCAAAAAACATTTTGATGATAATTTGCAGTGCATGAATAATGGAGAAATCCCAGTTACAAACACCCCTTCAGTAAGAAAAGTTAAAACACCTAGAGCATCAGAGGCAGATTTCATGTCATTCTGTCAAAAACTGTCAGTGTTAAAATCTAAACCAGCCGTACTATCAGTCATAGAGCCGTATGCTGCAGATTATGTTCCAACATGTGAGAAACGAGACTTTCCTTTAATACTTAGTGAACTGAAAGATCCGGATATGATTGGTGAGCCATTGTGCACAGTACAATCTAAATGTAAAAACATAAGGGTTTCATGCAGCAAAGAACAATCCGAAAATGTTGAGGTTGAAACTCGGCTGCAGTCAAAATCAAAGCTATGGAACCAGTTCCGAGCTGGTAGAATCACAGCATCAAACATGCGAAGTGTGGTTTTTACAGACCCTGACAAGCCATCGAAATCTCTTGTAAAGAAAATATGCTATCCAGAGACCCAGTGTTTCCAGACTGAAGCCATGAAGTGGGGAACAGTGAATGAAAGAGTGGCTCTAAAGCAGTTTGTGGAGTATACCAGCCCAAAGCATGAAAATCTGCTAGTGAGAGAAAGTGGATTTATTATTTCAGAAGATCTACCCTGCATTGGTGCTTCACCTGATGGTATAACTGCCTGTGACTGTTGTGGCAATGCATGTATTGAAATTAAATGCCCCTTTAATGCTAGAAATGATAAAATTGATGAGAACACATGTGATTTCTTAGTTTTAAAAAATGATCAACTCCATTTAAGTGAAAATCACAAGTACTATTACCAGATACAAACTCAATTAGGTGTATGTAAACAGGAAATGTGCTTCTTTGTTGTTTGGACATTATGTGATTTATTTATTAAAGAAGTGAAATTCAATCCAATTGTTTGGGAAGACATATGCAGCAAGTCAAAAGGTTTCTTTGAGTGTGCGGTTTTGCCAGAATTAGTTGGTAAAGTATTCACAAGCTTGCCAGTGCCAGCCAAACAGCCAGTATTGAATACTACTGATAATGTCAAGCAACCGGTATTAAAAGCAATAGAAAATGTTCAGTGTTCTGATACCCAAATGAAACCTGTCTTACTATCAGACTCCGAGGAAAGATATTGTTATTGCGACCAGGTTGAATCTGGTAAAATGATAGCATGTGACAATAACGATTGTTCAATTGTTTGGTTCCACTTTACTTGTCTTAAGTTGGAAAATTCCCCAAGAGGAAAGTGGTACTGCCCAGACTGTAGAAAGTTACCTGCATTCAAAAGACTCAGAAAGAAATGAATTGTTGTCTGATTTTTAACCCTGTACTGATTATGGACCCATGGATAGTGTGTGATGTATAGGGCTTGTTGGAAAAATATTGATATATATTAAATGTGTGTATCTGAAATAATTACGCACAACATAATTATTTCACATCATGTACTTATGTTCATATCATTTATATATCTGACTGTAAACATGTTTGTTGCTGTGGAGTAAAGAGCTAGATATAATTTTGAAAGGTTATCAATATTATATCCAACATAATACTCAGGACTGTTTTATTGTGTTGTACATTATGTTCATGTGTAATGACTTATTTGCTGAATGCTGTTGTAACTATGTTTGGTGTTCATTTTCAATGTTATATTTATTGCTATCAATCTATAAGTGAATTAATCAATTATACCAAGCTGGATATATGTTTTAGATGCAATATTAATGGTTCATAAATTATTCACTGCAATAAATAGTATCAAAAAACTCTGTTTGTCTTGGTGGTACATATACATTAACTACCCAGGTCATTATTAAAAATTTTAAGTTTGATATTATTGTAATTATTCCAAAAATGAAAATTAATTAATTTAATGAATTGATTCTTATGTTCAGTTATCTTAACCAAATGTATTGAACAAAATCATTAGTCATGCTGAATGTTTTCCCTTGTTTTTGGTGTTTGTATATTATATAGCGAACAACTATTTTAATAATGACCTAGGTAGATTGTGTACAGATACTGGCTACATAAAACTGATTGCAATCAAACAGGAAATAAGAATAATTACTAGAATAAATTATAATTTTATTTCATCAGTTTGTAATAGTACAACATAAACATGTGACACAAGTTATAAAATTGACAACTGAAATGTCATCACTAAGACATGTAATGTAGCAGACATTAGGGACAAAAAGAAAATTCCTGGATGTGCTTAATTGTCGTCAACACACATTTAAAACCCACTATAACCCTCTACTCAATAGAGAACTCATCCATTTACATACAATACACTGATTATGAAAGTCATAGAGTATATTAGGCATTTGTTCCGTAGCATAGAATTAAACCACGACTCCATACATGCATTATCATTTTACTTTCATCCTTCAGATCTTAATCTACAGCTACAATGGAGTCATTAAAATTAATCAGGGCACAGCATATCAATGCTATTTTGTCTATAGTTGACACATCATTTTCATCCTTTTGCATCAGAAAACGAATAGGAATGACACCATTCAAAAATGTGTACTTCTGGCGAACAAGTCCGATCACTCTTTCAACATGGATTCTGACATTTGCTAGTTTGCGTGTTGTTTCAATATCAGCAGCTGAAAGTTGATTTTGGCCTCGAGTGAACGCTGGAATATGAACATGACCGGCATGAGACCCTACACTTGCACCTATATCAAACCCACGGTCAGCTAACACTAAATCTCCTGGCATGATCTTGAAAAGAAATCCACAGTTTTCAGTCAAATGTTTATCACTGGTGCGACCACCCCAAGCTTTAGAAACAAAACAGACAGTGCCCTGAGGAGTTATACCGATTAAAAAATTTACAGTGTGGTGATGCTTATATGAAGACCATGTCTCGGCCCTGGCCTCTAAGCGGGAAGGTCGCTCGATGAAAACATCGAAACAATCAATTATGACTGCACATTTTCTGCCAAAATGTTTCCTGAATTGCATCGGCATTGTCTTCTCAAGTGTTTCCCGGGCTGGCCAGTATATGGATGGATGCAGTCGTTCATACATAGCATCTATTGTGCTAGAGAAAAGTCTTGACACAGTCGATTGTGACACTTGGAATAAATACGCTATGAACATAGATGAAAGATTCAATCTCAATCTCATGAGTGTCATAATGAAAATTTCAAACTTTGAAAGTGACTCGCTGCATGGTAAAAAGTTAGCAAGATACTCAAATACTACCATCAACACAGCATATGTGTTTATACCAGTCAGTTGTTTCACTTTATCATCATCCTCCACGAAGACTATTTATTTCACACTCCATCCCATTGATAAAACTAAATGTAATGTCTGTCTACACACCTGTACTCACAAACTTGCTGTTGACATTCACATCATCGAAGTCTTCTATCACACTGTCAATTTCATCTCCACGTATCTCTTCTGAATACAACCTGCGCTGGGTCCGATTCTTGATTCTGTTATAGCGGCTTACACTTGGAGTTTCTTCAGGTTCTGCGAGGATCTGTGCTCCACGAAGACCTATGCTTGGTGCCCAGTCGGGATTTAGTCTGTCATGCAGATCTGCTTTCTTGCCTGAAAGTTTTCAATATACCATGTGAGTTTCATGTTGTACAGACCGTTATAACTTGACAATAATTATGAAATAATGGGGTGGCATATTTTGGTAGCTTGAAACACTCTGGACTACTAATCCTGGGGTGCATGGTTTGAAACCTGCCTGGGGCACTGGGGTTAGGGTTATGGTACTTTTCGACTAGCGATGAATTGGTTCGACACACAATATGCTCGGATGTATCGGCAATAGAGACCACTCATGTTAAAGAAGGAATGGGTCTATTGGAAAGATCTGGGGTATCGCACCCAGACTCCTTGTATCACACATCTGTCTCTCCCTTGTGTATACCTCTCAGGCCATTTGCAATAATCCTTTAGGGAACAATGCTTATTACCTGCCAATAATACTTAAAGAGGGTACAACAGTACACGTCATGGAAATTTATAATATAAAAAATTCAGCTTATATATATATACTGCATGTACATTTGCAACTCATTACTGAAGTTCATCAAGCTACCTCAAGCACAGTAGTAAGTGTCATACAGTCAAGTCATTATAATGTTAAATATAATGTAGCAGCTTTTCTATTTCATCACATACCGCTTATGAAGTGAGTTGAACATATTCTAACATTGGTCAAATTTTTCGTGCTGAAGTCTTGGTTAATTCTTGCTAGCCATTCTCTTCTTCGGTCTGCAGTAAGTTTTTCCCATTCAGCGCCTTGATTTGTAATTACTGCAGGTAATCTATAATACTGCAGGTCTTTTTCACGATCTTTTCTGTGATTACAGCCATAAATCGAACATTTAAGTACCATTTTTATTGACTAACGATTTGTTTACATCGATCAGCTGTTCGGATGTGTTAATCACCGGATATTCCGTACTGCGCATGGGCCTCCAAGATGGCCGCCGGCAAAATGATTACGTAACATGAAATTCGTCTATTGATTGTTGAGTTCGGAAAGTGGAATTTTGATCGTTACAATTATGTGGTCATTATACATTATTGTGTTACATGAGAGGATTTGATAGAATTTCCAAAGTTGTGTTTGAGGATCGGCAGGAAGGGTATATTGTTGCGGTAAATTCGAGACTATGTCTAAAAGTATTTCTCTCAAATGTAATGGTGATATCAGGGTTGGGAATATTTTGCGTGTACTAAGCATATCTAACTTAGATCTAAATTCATCCAAATACATCGTCGCGTGCATTACTAATTGTTTTATTTCTTCAACAATGAGTTTTAAATTATTGTAGTTAATCGCGTATCCTTGCACCATTTCCAGTTGCTTTTCTATTCTACCCTGCCAACGTGACATTTTTATATTAACCATTTTTAATGCCTCGATTAATTTATTGATTGATTGCCTGTTTTCTGATATATGGGATTGTGATACGTTTAAAACTGTTAAACTACTTTCAAGAATATGTATCACCGTCTGTTGTGTATGCGCGATCTTAGCAACGTTATGTCTCAAAGCTTGAACGTCGGAATCGTCTCCTACCCCGAATAGAAATTTGAATATGCCTCCCAAAGGTAATAAAGACCGTTCAGATCGTTGTCCTAAAGTTTGTAAATCTGTATAGCTATTTAATACTTTCGCGTAAGTGTCCTGTACCTTTCCCAAATCTAACTGAATGTTCCTAATTGTTTCAATAAATGCGTCTTTATCAGTATACTTATCATTTTCCTTAAAATGCATAATAACCTGATTAGCCATTTCGGTAGAATTTATTTATCTCTGATCAACTTGATCAAGAAAGTTGGCAAACACCTTAGTGTCAATTACCAGTGCTAATTGCCAGTGTGACTTAGTAATTGAAATATCCTTAAGTTTTTGAAATATGACATTATCGTATATCTCAAAAGTATCACTCATGCCAATCGCGTACCAGAGTACAAGGTAATTAAGGTAATTCATCCTTGTTTCTGAAAATAGATGATTAATATAATTGATAACAATCAATCATTAATAATCGATGTGTAGGTATTTACAGTATTTACAAACAATTACAGTATTTTCACACAAATACCGTATTTTCACACAATTACATTTTTTCACACAATTACTTATACAGTGCGAAGTCTTCTACATATGTCAACATTCTTAAAACAACTCGAAGTCGCAAGTCGTTGGTGTCTGATGTTTAGCACATCGTACTCATAAGAAAGGAATTGTGATTACAGCATAACGGACAAATATTTAACATTGTTCGTGTTCTTTTTATGCCTCGAATCCTTCTTATGTTTTTTGACATTAAGTGGGGGAGCTGAAACAGCCTCAATATTCATTGCTGCATCGTCGCTAGACTCAGGGGTTATCAAATTATCAGAATCAATATGATTTGTATCTGCGGGTGGGTTATTTAGATTGATGCCGCTCATAAGGGATTCAGAATCAGAACTGCTTAGAGTATCATTCGTCACCTCTGTTGGCATCTCTGTGACTTTAGATTTATTTCGTAGAATCTTTTGGAGTTCTGCGAGGGGTATTTCATTTTCACTATCAGACTCTGTGCCAAGTTCTTGCTTAACCCTTTTTGTTATAGGAGGTAAATTAACTTGATGGGGCTCTGAATTAATGGGCTCAGAATCATTTGAATCAGAACTTGAATCAGTCTTTGGCATTCCTATTTGCATACTCTACTCGTTTTCGTTTAGATTTTTTAAGCTGTCTGCGGACTTCTACAAATGCTTTATGTTGTTCATTAAGCATAATTCTATAATATTGTTTGCCATGGTATTTCATTCTGGGCTTAAGTAGATTATCGATTGGAAGAACCGGATCCCGATTAAAAAGAAAGAAATAGGGTGAATGTTTAGAACTCTCTGATGTTGAAAATCTCATTGCGGCCGAGGTCATGTTAAGATGTACATCCCATTGTCGGACATTACCCTCTACTAGTTTTGATAAAATGTTATTGATAGTTGCATGAGATCTTTCATTTTGACCGTTTGCCTGGGGGTGGAAGGTGGAAGTTTTTACATGATCTATGTTTAATTCTTTCAGAACGGCCTGGAAAGCACCGCTAGTTACTTCGCTACCATTGTCGGAGATTAAACGAAGGGGAGTTGAGTATCTACAACAGATTTCTTCTACCAGTAAGTGTATTAAGGTATCTGAACTTTTGTCGAGTGCTGGAAAAGCCTCTACAAAGCCTGAATACATATCTAAGAAGCAAATTATAAAACAGTTCCTCGAACTGGTCATGGGTAGGGGCCCCTGGACATCCACAGACACTACTGAGAATGGGTATGGTGCCATGTTCAGACGGTCTTGCATGGGAGCTTTTATTTTGGTTAAATTCCGACTTTGACAGGTAACGCATTTTTCAACATATGCGTGTAATTCTTTAAACAGTCCAGGCCAAAAATATTTTTGTTTAATGCTTGAAAATAACCTTTGACTACCCGGGTGCCCGTTATTATCATGATATTGCGTAATGACTAAAGGTGTTAAATGGCTGGGAATTACTAACCTTAAATTTGGCTCCTCATCGGCGTTTGACAAGTAATACAGAATGCGGTCTATTTCAATATATTTCTTCTGCTCCGTTTTGCTAGGCTGATCATGTCGCAGTTTTATCTTTAATTGTAAAAGATTGGCATCAAGATCTTGTTCATTAGCCATTGACATACTTTCAAATTGTTTTACTGGTTCTACGAAAGAATCTTGTTCTTCATATTCTTTATCAACAACCAGTTTTTTATTTAGATAATGGGAATTAATGGCGTTGACTTGTTTAATATTCTCTGGAACATAATTTTCGGAAATTTGAAAGGTGTTATCACTTATATCCGGTTCGTAATCAGTGGATGGGTCAATTTGGATAGCATCGGACGATGGGGTGCGACTCAAGAAATCTGCTATGATATTAGTTTTTCCAGGTATATATTCGATTTTACAATTATAACCAGCTATGCCTAGCGCCCAGAGTTGAATTTTCTTGTTTTGCATGGGTGATTCTAAAAGATAATTTAAGGGTTTATGATCGGTTCTAATAACAAACTCAGCATTGTGCAAATAATTGTCTAATTTTTGTAATGCGTAATGTATGCAAACGCTTCCTTTTCCACGGTACTCCACCGAGTTTGTGTATCGGACAATTTATGTGAAAGCAGATAAATTGATTTTTCATTGGCATAATCCCCAATCTCATTTTCTTCACACTTTTGTGTGAGGCATGCTCCGATATTTTTATCTGAAGCGTCTGTATACAAAATGCATGGCTTGTTTATGTCAGGATAAGATAAATAGGGAATTTTCGTCAGATTGTCTTTAAGTAGTTGAAAACTTCGTTCAAAGTCTGGTGACCAAAAGAATTTGACTGTTTTTCTAGTTAAATTAATCAATGGCTCAACCATTTCAGAATACTTTGGACAAAATCGGCGGTAAAAGACGGCAGCTCCCAAGACTGACCTAACATCTCTTACACATTTTGGAGTTGGAATTTGTCTAATTGCTTCTACTTTCTTAGGGTCTGGTCTGATTCCTAATTTATCAATAACAAAACCTAAGTACTGTGTTTCTTCTTGCATGAATTGACATTTTCTCATTTTTAATTTGAGTTTATGTTTTTGAGCTCATAACATTTTTTTGTATCTATATTGGGATTTGATTTTACCTTACCATTTAATAAGTACCTTGTTTGTGGTTTCAAGACAGTACATTTTTGAAGTCTCACAATTGATGCAATATGTAAATCTTCTTCGAAAGGTACATAACTATCATCGATGCGCATACATTCTAAATCAAAATAGAGTATTACCCCATTTTTTGATAACAAATCCCTGCCTAAAATGATATTTCTATTTATATTTGGGACAACATAGAATTCGTGCACTTTGTGAACTCGGCCGGTTTTAAATTTTAATTGTACTGAGCCATCAACTTGTAGCGAATTACCGTTAACTGATTGTAAATGAGCGCGTTTATTTGAGAGTTTAGGTCTGTTTTGCAATAACCTCAAGAGCCTTTCGACTAATTAAACTAACTTCAGCACCTGTGTCTATTAAACTTCTAAAAGATATGTTTCCTATTTTTATCAGACATGAATTTGGGTTCCCACAAATTGCTATAGTGAATGTTGACATATGTTTTCTCCTATCACCGACTTCTTTATGATAAGAGACATCTAGTTTTTTTGATTACGTGAGGGGTAATATGGTCTCCTGCCATTTCGACATTCCCTTTGAAAATGACCCATTTTCCCACAATTCCAACATTCAATCTTTGATTTCCAATCGTTATTTGGCCTATCACTAAATTGGTTATCTTGAACTTGAAATTCTTTACCTATGGCATTTATTTCGCGTTTTCTTGACTTACAATCTTTTATGTTATGACCGGGCCGTCTACAGTATATGCAGTATTTATTTGGTCTCAAATGATCAATTTCCATAGGTTCATGCCTATCATTGTTGCTAATACCATGCCTGCTATTTTGACTCGGCGCATTACCTATTCGAAGAATAAATCTAGTTCTAAGATTTTGTTCATTTGTAGCACTACGCACCGCGGCTTGAAGAGTATCTGGATTTTCTCGCATTACTTTCATTTTTAGGAAATCATGTGCCAAACCATCAATAAAGAACCCTATTAATTGCCTTTCAATAACTACTAGGTCGCCGTTATGTCCTACGAAAGCTTCTTCCGCCATAGTTAAAAGTCGTTCTGCATATATTTGAACATTTTCCCCTGGTGTCTGTTTTATTGCCCTTAATAGACAGAAAACATGTTGTGGATCTTGTACTTCCGAAAATCTTGATTTTAATTCCCCTTTTAATGTATCCCAGTTATCATCAGGGTTACTTTTTAGATACCTTTGTATAAAATCACTAACTGCATTTTTGCTAGACTAATATGCTACCATTTTTAATCTTTCGCTATCGAGACCTGTGAGAACGCCGTATTTTTCAATATTTTTATCCAATATTTAAATTGTTTGGTATCCCCATCAAAATATGGTACTACTTGTGATATACTCTGAGCGCCTACTACAGCCGATACATTTTGTAATTGTTCCCCTAAATTTTGAAAAATTCTACTAATATCTGGTTCTGCCATTTCTCTATGTTATCCAATATAACCGAAATTGTCACTCACCCCTTTTTCGTTTCAGGTGGTCGTCAGTACTTCGCCGTTGTGTTCCACGTCAACCCTGTTCTTGAATATCTTCGGTCAGCAGGCGCCAAACTTTTACGTGTCACGTAACGCTACCGTTCACGTAACTTTCGTGATAGTACGTTCAGTAAACAACCAACAACTGTTCAAGTGTTCTAAGTCTTTATTTTGTTATGTACCTTCTTAAGTATCATACGGGCTATAAGTCTAGTTCATGCCCAAAACCTAATCTCTAGCTAACTGTCTAACATGCTTTCATATATACTGCTGATTTCGTCTAGCATTTGACAGTTGAGCATATTTAATTTCTTATTATATACCAAAAGAACGTATTCTATAGTCATGAACTGTCAAGCTAATTGGACTAATAGCCAGCGGCTATCACGACTGTCACCAGTTGAGTACATCTACATTTGATAATTATGATGAAATACTTGCTTTTTGTTACAAATAAACTTTGAATTTTACTATTGATTTTTGTTATTACTTTAAAGTGTTTCATATGTAACTTTTATGTTACGTGACACTTTAAAGTGTTTATACGTAACTACGTTACGTGACAACGGAAACCATTACTGATAGACATACATGTACCGCGCTTTCGTTCCGTCATCAACAATGGATAACTAGAATTTTTACCAAGAACACATTTGAACTTGCGTGACTAACGTTATAGTTAAAAATGTACGGTTGTGTGTATTTTCCAACAGATTGAACATAAGCCGTGTTTGATAAAAATGACGCGGACTTGAGGATTATTACAAATTTTGAATCGCGAAATAAAATGCATATGCTGTGTGAGACTAGTGGATAATCAAAAGCAACAATTCGAAGGTGTACGTAACTTTTCCATTATTTGTTTTACCAGTACTGGTTCTTAAATTGTGTTTGTGTATTCTCACTTTTACAACTATTTTGTTTGATTTAAATCGAGTAATAGTTCTGTGCGATTAAGATTGCTTTATGTTGTACAAAATATTTTGTTGGGTATCAATTCCATGTTTATTACGACCATTTTAATTTATATTCTGCCTTGTTACATTATTTTCACCCGAAAAACATTAGTTTATCTTTTTCTTCTGTGGCATCTCGCAATCATTAAACTTCACAAAGAAATTCAAATGTGCAAGAAAAAGCTATTAGCACTTACCTTCGGCTTTCGTCGAAAGTTTCCGAGTAGTTGTTGTCGGTGTTATCAAAAAGAAACTTGCCGTACTCATATTACATATTATATTCATTTTAATAAGTTGGTATAAATAAAAAAAAAGTTCTGCATCATGCTTGAATAACGGTTTTCGTCTTAATTTAAAAAAACACCTTTAAATTAATAAATATATCAAACAGAAATAACTCGTTCTTCTAGATATTTCAGCAGCCACTTTCACACGCAGAATTCGACTGCATCTTAATCAACAGATTTCGCAGTAAAGGTATTAATTGGCTTTCTCGATTAAACCTCTGAAGTGCTTAATTAGTGAACATGTACCATATAGTATATAAAGTTGTTATTTAAGATAAGGATAGATATGAGAACAGTTATAATATAAATAATATGGATTGTGTATACAACTAATGATAAGTCATCATTTAACTGTTATAAAGAGATTGTTGCAATTAATCAAACTACTTATACAGTTATCGGAGCATCCTAGAAGCTCAACTTCCCAAGAAAACTAATGTCAACCATCTCCACTCATGTAACCCCAGGCAACTCTGATGTATTAAAAATACATTTCAATATTGCTTAACCTTCTGTCACGTCTTCTGGCCTCCCGAAACATACTCATGTTCATAACTCAGGGTAAGGAATCACGTGACTCAACGGGGTTCTCACATGTGTCACCACAGTTAAAAACAGGTGTAAACAAGCAAGAAAGTGACAGTTATTTCTAAATAACTTTTTTAAGAGAAAAGATGGAAAAATATTTCTTAGCCTTTAAAAGACTATGCTATTATCTGCTTCTACAAGTGTGAAATATTTTGGATTTACTTGTATTTTAACGATGCAATCTTTGGCCAAAATTTCGAATCGACGTGATTTTGTAGAACGATGCTACGCTGTATGCGCCGTGTTTCTTTGTTTTGTACATATATCTTAGTCATCTGTAATAGTTAAGTTATTAGACATGCGTTAAAAAGTTAGTTTTGCTCATTACCCTCATAAAACGAATTGTTCGTTAAATGTTGTTTTTTTTTCAATAAATATCGAATTATCATGAAGTGCTGTTGTAAACGTGATAGTGATATGTGCTGTCATTAACGTAAACTTATTATCATCTCAATAAAGCTCACTAAGTTAAGTCGGTATCCTTAACAAACTTATCATAACATGCTCAGTTTATTCTATTGTATGGTTTGTATTGCCCTCTCATTTGTGACGAGAATTTATACAACCTAAAGCTATTATTCACCAATTTGATCGATTTGAAACTTCCTAATATCTAATATTTCCCTCTGCAGTTTACAAAGATGGATAAATTAAATGGTGAAGTAATAGATACAATATTGAATAAAATGGAAGGCAAAATTCACTTCAGCCAAACCCGTCTCATGTACGTTCCAAAGTTAAAGAAATTCAACACCCAATAAACGACAAATAGCAATAACAATTAAATAACAAAATCGCCATTCCTAAAGATTAATCATAAAACTGTCAACGCTCCAGTTAAATTCCATGCTTCGAAAATGGTCAAAATATCGTTATCCATAAGAAATCAGGATATAATGAGAAGCACTGACAACGAAATTGACTACCATAAAATTGACCTTCCCTCGTAAGATGATAAATTGTATCTTGCATAGCATTTCGTGTAAAAAGGTTCGTCCCCAACCCGAGCATAGCGTGTTATGCGGAAACAAGGTTAAAAAGTTTTCACTTTTTAAATAATACCATATGACAATGTTTCCATTGTGCTGCAGACGACGGTCTTCAACAAGGGAGGCAGGTATGTGATGACAAACGAAGAGTATAAGTATCTATCATGTGTTTCCGGTACGGATAGAAGAATCCGACCCGAGGGCTCGCGCGTAAGCAGGTAACGAGGCTTACCGAGTTACCGGCCACGCAGCGTGCCCGAGCGTCGGATTTTTCTATCCTTACTGGAAACACATGATTGATATTTTTTTTTCCTTTCTATATCTATTTTTTTTAATTTTATGGGAAAATTGTCTTTTGTAGATTTTATCAAAATGTTCTGTAGCTATGAGCACGATAAGAATGTCCGGCGTCAAATATTTTAATCTACTTATCTGGGGAGGGGAATAGAGAGTGAGAGGGAGAGAGAGAAATTGATAGCTTTAACGCCATAGAAGAAAATATCACAAACCAAGACCTTAAGTGGAATCACAAGCCTCGAGTTGTGATAGTAAAGTTTTATAGTTTATTCAAATGCATAAAGGCCTTAGGCCCATGAACATACACCAGTGGAATTCATAATATATATAATTAAATGCACTTCTATCAATCGATCGTGACGAATCTCGAGACAATTATTTAATAGAAAGTGTTACGCTTTGATATCATAATTGTAAAAAAGGTACCAAAATATTAAAAAAAAATGTGTCGGAGATCGGGTTCGAACCCGTGTCGCCAAAATTGCAATCTAGTGTTGTATCCACTGAGCTACGAAGCTTACTTCAATCGAGTGGTATATTTAAGCTATACATCTAACTTGGTAATATCACGTGATAACATCGACTAGCCAATCACGCATAAGGAATGAACTCTATTAGGTAGACATACCCAGTAATCTTTTTTAATGGAAAAATACGAAATAATTGCTAAACTTAAATAAATTGTAAACTATGTGGTACTTCAGTTAGTAAGTTTCAATGCATTGTACACATTTATACCAAGTTTATGTCAGTATTCGACAATTTTCTTTTTTTTCTTGCAATTTGATCATCTGGTGCACAGTTGCTTTAATATTATCACATTGTGAAATCTTTTACAAATAATAAATCACATTTACAATTCCTATAATTAGTAATGTCAAACAACAATGATACATGGTTATATTTATATTGTAACGTGCGAGCCAATGAAACACCAACAGATCCCTTCAGAGAAAAGCATGCTCGACCCTGAAGGGGTCCACTGGTCTTTATATACACTGAATTCTCTATTTACACAGAGGCCGGGCTTTGCTTATTTGCATATAACCCACCAAGTTTACATCCGTTATGAACGTACTTCCGTTTATAACGGAACGTTATTATGAACGCACATCCGCCGCCTACAGCGGACCGTTACATTAATCCGCCGCCTACAGCGGACCGCTACATTATTATAACGCACATCCGCCGCCTACAAGCGGACCGTTACAATATAAACAACAACATGACTTTACTTATGTAATACGTAAAAATATATCAAAGAAATTGTTATTGCATACATTACATCCATAACGTATAAGGGTTGATTTTTTACATTACGAGTGCGAAGTTTTGAATAATTTCACTCAAAGGGTTTTTCTTATATCATGAAAAAAGAAATAAGTAGTTTATAATGACGTCATATACAAATACAATGGATCCAACCAGCAAAACATGTAATCAACATTTCTTTTATTCAATAGTTTAATGATTTATTGTACATTTAAACGTAGTTTAATCATTTCTTCGCTGTTGACTTTCTTTGACCAGGGGATGTACATGGAACGGGGTTGGCTGGAGTATATCTTGTCTTCAATTTGAATGTAGTCATCACTGCATCAATTAGATTTATCCATCTTTTGTCAACATTTGGTGAAACATATAAGGGTTGACTCCGTCTCTTACAGAAGGACAATCGAAAATTTGGACGTATCACCATGACGGCCAACCTAGAACATATATTTAACATCTTAAATCGAACAAATGGGTGGATATATATTCATTTCATCAAAGAAATACTATTTGGAATAAAAGTTCAGTGTTGAATGCATTATCGTCAAAGTTGAGAGAGTAGTTCAAACTACTCATTAAATCAATTACGCATGTTATGAGAAGAATTCACGTTAACAGCAGCAAATATAAAATTCACGATAACAACAGCCTCTCTTAAAATATCGATATTCAAAAAAGAACTGAAATAAATCTTACAATCAATTCGTTTAATGAATAAAATTAGTAAAATCAACATTTAAACACATGTTTGGGTTCTTAAATATTACTAATTACCAAGAAATGTATACAAAACAAAGACTCACGGCGCACACAGCGTTGCATCGTTCTTCAAAATCATGTCGATTCGAAATTTTGGTCAAGGATTCCATCGTTAATATACAAGTAAATCCAAAATATTTCACACTTGTAGAAGCAGAAAATAGTATAGTCTTTCATAGGCTAAGAAATAATTTACCATCTTTTCTCTCAAAAAAGTTATTTAAAAATAACTGTCACTTTCTTGCTTGTTTACATCGGATTTGAACCGTGGTGACACATGTGAGAACCCCGTTGAAGTCACGTGATTCCTCACCCTGTAACTGATTATTTTCATACTAATAACAGAATGTTAATCAAACGGTTGCTACAGGAGTCGATGCTACCTTATAATGACTCCTTCTTTGTAATTTCAGTTACTAACAAAATGTTTTATTAACAATATTTATCAGAAAATAATGAACCTCACATTCAAATGTGTGTGCTGCAAGAAACACTCTAAATTTAGTTAAACCTGTTTGTTTTATCATAATAGTTATGATACTATATCTTAATATGGCAAAAAAACTCAAGCTCAGAAGTGTATGACTATGTAATAAATAAATAACATGTTCGTAACTAAACTGACTTTTATTTGAAATACAATTCAGCCAGCCTTGTAATATAGCATGCTACTTAAATGACATGTTACGTATGACTTTATTTCTGTAATTGTTGACAAAATGTGTTACAGAGTTATCCATAGATCATGTTTCAATTCAGGAGTATAAATTATACAATAATATCAAATAAACCTGAAGTACACAATTTTAATAAAATCAAATCATTAAAACTGTATTTACAATATAAATATAAGCAAACACTCTAAGGTTTCAACTTATTTACATGTGAGGCTTTTACCTCACAGTGAGGTTTAAAGAACGAAACATGTACCAATGCTATCCGACAAGGGGCAAAAAGAGACTACTTGATGTATGACCTCCTTGACCAGGTGAACTGGCGAACTCCGTGGGAGACAGGTATTGGGCAACTCAGCCCTGGAGAAGAAACCAAGCAAATATGCTAGACCACTGTCAATACTTGAAGGTAGATACTATATTACAAGTCTATGTAGTTTCATAAACAACATTTTAGGTAGCACTGCCTAAAATATAAACATAAGTCAAATGTCAAGACTCATGGTTACCCTTTTACAAATCATTGTGCAAAATAATCTACGGAAGACTTAGTTTACCATACACAGAGGTTAGCAATGTAGCACTCGGTAATCGGCTTTCGGTTAGCTTATGACAAGAACGTTTATACTTTCCATTTAATAAAAAAATAATGTCTTGTTTGTAGAATATGTGATATGACGGAAAATACTGCCATGACGTTCCCTGAAGTAGACTTACATCAGACCACCATTGAAAGGAACACGTATTCGCGATTGCAGTTGACAAATAAAAGATTAATAAACAATCGGGAGGTACTCATTCTACTGTGAAGTGTACTAGTGACTGGAACTTCATTTTATAGCCAATATGATAATTGAAACTTTTATTATACTTGGAATCTGTATTTGAAATGCAAAATAAATTGAGTAAGCTTTAGTATGCTTATTCACATTGTCTTTTTAAGTCCATTAGATATTTTCCGCCTGTAAATTAATGCGCACATAAAATTAAAATTAATTAAACTTCATGTGACATTTGTATCAAAATCCGCCCGTAAACTAAAATTATGCCCGTAACTGAAATTCCGCACGTAAACTGAAATTCCGCCCTCAACTGAAAATCCGACTTATTCTGAAATTCCGCCCGTAATCTGAAAATCCGCCCGTCACTAAAATTCAAGCTTTATATGAAAATCCGCCCGTAGCCTGAAATTCTGCCCGGAATTTGAATTCCGTCCCACCTCATTAACATATTTCGCCCGATCCAGCCGGGGTTCCGCCTCAAACACTAAAATGTATACTATTCAAAGAACGCCTGGAAATATTTTCCGCCCGGAACTTATAGTTAAATTACGTGTCAATTCCGGGCGAAAAATTTCGTACGGGTGACGGTAAGTCGACCACGCTAACTACTACTAAGCTCCGTTTCGTGTTCTTATCTAGTTATATTTTGAGAATGTTGCTCGTTGACGTTTGTTTTGTCATACTTTTGTTATATTTATGAAGTATAATATAACATAATCATATTATATAACTTATAAAACACTGCTTTATGGTAAAATTCCCCTATATAATAAGGCTATTTACAGTTTTGTTGCGTATATTGAACGTACATTGTATATCATTTCCGCTGTACACATCATCAGTTCGAAAAGATCTCTTTGATTGAATTAGATTTTAAAAAAGTGGAGAGACAATATATGGAAAATAACGTATGCGATATAACTTTGAAAGTTGTGTGCCAAGTTTTTATTCAATCATTGCTGGATTATTTACACATAAACACATAATTGCCTTTGAATCCCCTTCAACGTTTGGATTACTTAAGCAAATCTGTCATCGGTCCAGGCTTTCTTCATACAGTAAAACTGCGATAATCCGAGGACACCGTTTAAGCAGATAGCATTCATAATGTGAGTTCATAGAATTCGATGTTTAACAGAACGTAGATTTTGAGCCCATTAGTTAATATGGCGTCTGTATTGCTTGAAATACGATCACGAGTTAGGTCAATTAACCCTTGATTTCATGGCCTGGCATATGCTTGGCGAAACAATTTCGAAAATTCATATTGGAAACATTCGGTCTTTTACTGACCGTCCCAAGGTGGTACCTAACAATCCTTGATAAACGTACCTAGTTTTTTTATATATAATATGTATGCACTGTGCTGCTTGCGGAGTTTTGTGTTTTTCTTCCATGTTTCTTGTTTGTGATTTTATGTTATATGTCTTTGGCGTTTACTCATTAAACCGGGTTTTATGTTTAAACCTTTTGCTACTGAGCTTGTTTCTGTAGCTTTTCGCATTTAAATATTGCATACGAACATGTCAAGTTTCAAAACGTGTTCATGATCAACTCCATTATCAACGGAGCGGTGCTTGTAAAATTCGCAAAGTTATACCAGATACATTTAGTGTTAAAATAGTTCCGTTCAATGAATAACGCTGGGGTCATAAATGGACAAAGAATAACCATCATACGCTTTTGAAGCTCGCACCGGACTACGTTACAATACTGTATTTAAGATGGCAAGAAAGCATATATTAAATATGAAGCCTGGTTGTAGTTGAAATATTTGAACACTCGAATACCTAGTATGAAACAACATGTGGTGTGTGACGATTTTAAGACAGACGGCAACTGCAGAAAGTTATGATAGGTACAGAATGTATACCAACAATCACCGACAGCGATAATACTTGAAACGCAAATTTTGTCCCATTATAGCCTTACTCCGAACTTAAAACGTGGTAAAATAATAATATTTATGCCTTTTTCATGAATGATTGATTTTGATACCATCCCATCCACTATGTTAAAAGAATTTCTTAACATGTTTTGATTGAAATTAAGGATGCCTCTGTCTATAGACTGCACGGTCAGAACAGAGGTGTTGCGTGACAGAAATTAAACAAAACAATATATGACAAAATACACTCTAAATCATTGCTTCTGGTGAATTCAAAAAAAAGCATTCGGCATTACATTGTAAAAATCAAAGCTTAATGTGCAAATGCTAGGCGGATGAAGTGAAGTCGAGATGTTGAGATATGAATATTTAACAGAAATATCATAATTATGTTTGAATTAAAATATTTTTTCTTGACGAAACATTAAAATCGAAAATAATTCATAATAACGTGCGAGCAAAACAAACAACAACATATCCCTTCAGAGAAAAGCATGCTCAACTCCGTAGGCTTTATATACAGTAAATTCTCAATCCACGTGCAGAACCCGGGCTTTGCTAATTTTCATATTACCAACCAAGTAAACGTACGTACTATGAACGTACTTCCGTCTATAACGGAATGTTATACTGTGAACGCACATCCGCTGCCTACAGCGGACCGTAACATGATTATGAACGCACATCCGCCACTTACAGCGGACCGTTACACGCACATCCGCCGCATACAAGCGTACAGTTACAATAATAAGGGGAGTATACTGTGTATAAAACAGTTCAAAACTGTTGCCTGCTCCTCTTCCAACGGAAACGGAGGGAAGTGGATTTAACATTTAGGTGTTGACATTATTACGGTAAAACTCATTTCTACAAATCTGTTCATTATAAAAATGATATTTGTTATTATACGATTGTTGAGTATTTAACTATTCTGGTAATTGACCCATTTCCGCTCGAAAATTGAGTTTTTTCTTGAATAAGTATACTTTGATTTGACTTAACCCGATGAGGTGGCTACCAGACAAATCGGCCTCTTAACAAATCGGCCCCTAGTTGAAACGGTTACTTTTTCGGCCCCTTACCAAATCGGCCCCATCCTGTAGACGTTTTGGCGCCTGATTACGGAGACGTTTCGACCCTTATTTTTATTTTGTTATTTATATCTAAATAAAAGTTAAAACATAAAATTTCAATTTTTATTTGAAAAAAAGTTATAATGAGATATGTGTATTCACATTAAGCTATATATATGCATACAAATATATTGATAAAAAATATATTTTATTAAAAGAAAATATATTTATACTTGAACACAAATATACATGTGAACATAGACATTTTATTCATGAGATTGTTTTTATATGAAAATAAATTGAATTAGAACATAAATCTTTATACTTCAAACAAATCTTGAAATAATATACATATAAGCATGTTGCTAATATTTACAAGAGGTATAAATGATATGTGTTTTATATCAAGTCCACTATCTAAAACTGTTTCAAGCACCTATCGTCCGCCGATATTTAACAGTTATATAATAAAATACGTTCTTACATTTTTTAACATTATATTAAAAATAAGGGTTTAAATTTAAATTTAGATTTGAATTAATTTTTTTTATCAATCTTAGCAATGTTTTTCATGAATATTTGTCTATTTGTGAGTTTACAGATCTCATTTACAACTTCTTTTGAAATAAAATTTGACAAATTATGTTTTTTCCTTATATTCAAAATAAAAAAATAAAATAAAATTAAGGGGCCGAAATGTCTCTGTTGAAAATCAGTAAGGGGCCGAAACGTCTCGAGTCAATTTAATTAAGGGGACGAAATGGCAGGGCCGAAACGTCTTAGGGGCCGATTTGTTTGTAGGCCGATTTGGTAAGGGGCCGATTTGTCTCGCTCCCGATGAGGTGAGGCTTAGGCCAAATGAAAAATAGGTGCGTATCATGTAACACTGCCAAAAAAATAGGGTAGGTAGGTTGGAATTATTTTTTTTTTTACATATTGATTTCAGTTGACTCAGACTGTAACAATTAAACTAGAATTTAATTAAAGACATCAATTTTCATGTTTATTAGCAGTTTTTAAACATGTTCCATGCTTCAAAGGAAACATTCTTTATATGTCTGGTTAAATACTTTGACAATGATGGTTGGATTTCAACTAAGTTATGGTACACCACTCTGCTATTATTAAAGACTTTCCAGGAACCCCTTTGGCTCTCAATGACCCTCTGTAGTACGCTAATCTGCCTGTTACATAATTACATGGAGAGTGGGACAGCAAATTTACCATTATAAGCCATCAACCAAGGAAACCTCAATCATCATCTGTCAAGAGGACCTGGGGGCTCAGGTTTGAAGAACAAGTAACTTGCAGGTTTTGTTGCCAAAATTGGACACACATGATAGATACTTATAGTTATATGGTAAAATTAACAGCACCTAGCCATTTGTTTTCGAAATAGTTTTTGAAAGGTTAAGGTAGTTCGCGTAGAGTTTTGTTTCCGCAAGTAGTATGCATAACCAGCATAATGTTCAATAAATGATAAACATAGCAACTGTTGTATTCATTCCAAAAGCATTTACATTTTATATTACTTCAAGCGCAAAACATATTCGATAGCGCCACCACTAGGGCAACAGCGCCACCACTTTTATAAATATGTGCATTTTTTCTTTTTAAGAAGTGCTTATCAGTTGTGTTGTGTTCCGGCATAGTTACTATACATAACAGTTATGTTTTCATGCGTGAGAATGTTCTTACGGGGTGTATAAGCACCAAAATGTACTTGCTATGCAATCAGATCTCAAAATATGCACAAGTCCGATTCGGGAGAAAAGCTCCTGACACTACAGTTTGCACAATATTGAAACGAAATAGTAAACAGGCTACAGTAGAAGTGTTCTTACACGGTACTACATTCTCCGATTTTCGAAATACGTCCGTTAAATGAAATTATCAAATAAAATATAAATCATACTCACGTTTGTTCATGTAAACATAGGGCACAGCTCCACCACGGAAGTGTCGACAGCTCTTTTTCTTTGCACCACCGTAAAGTGGTGGAGCTGGCGTTTAGAGGCCGTGTACTTCCATCAACGAAACCTATCATTTTTCACATTTATTGAGGCACAAAACAAGTATTTAAACAAAAGCATTTCGGAAAAAAAAATGTATCGAATAAAAATACAATTAAATGAAACTTGAGCATGTGACATTTTTTGAACATTCAAGAACAATTTCAACAGATTTAAATTAACAATGATGGACTTATACAAGTGTGTATTCGTAAAAGCAACGGAAGTCTGTGATTAGTGTATTTCTTAGTGTATATCTAGTCACTGTCGCTCTCGGACTCTGGATCATACGGTATTTTTTCGGGGTGAATTCATGCTCAGTGCAGCCAAAGGATGTTTGTTGAGACAGCGAATTAGTTTCATATCTATTACAGTTGAATGTCACGTTTCCGTTAAATTTTGTGTTTAGGAAGACCCCAGAGGAAATGTCGAGGATGTGCCCGAAGATGCTTTTGAAAAGGATGGAGCGCAGACTTTGAAAGTTTTCTCGACAAGATGTCGGAAAACACCATGGCTTAGTAAGGCCAGTTGGTTTTCAATCTGCTTTAATTGTTCAGGTTTTTATGGCCGATGATCTGAGCTATTTGATAAGGCGGGACACCTTTATCGTTCAGCTTTTGGACAAGCCTTTTCTGAGCATTATTTTTAAAAAGAAAAATGAATTGTTGAACTGATGAAGGTAAATAATTGAAGGAAATTGGTCAAATTCAAAATGCTTGTGCATACAGTCATGTACGCGGTTAGAGTTTGTAGGAAGACTTATGTTTTGATGAATTCTGTGCAAGAAATTGATTTTGACAATTCTATATGATTCAGTCAAAGTGTATATTACTGCACTACAGACGACAACAAACATGTACTTGTTACAGGAATTTCAGGAATATCCTGGTCCCAAGAAATTCTCAGGAAGTTCCTGGTCTCCAGAAATTCTCAGGAATTTCCTGGTTCCAGGAATTTCCTGAGATCCGGGGTAATTTCTGAGTAAATCCTGGACCCAGGATTTTTTTTAAAGAAATTTCAATCCTGGAGTTCCTGGAAAATTCCTGTTCCAATACTGTGCCTGGGTCCCAGGAAACCAGGAATTTCCTGGGATTTTCTCAGGATTTTTTCTCAGGAAATTCCCAGGAAATTCTCAGGAAGGTCTTGGTAATTTCTGCACGGGAATATTTTATGGTCAATTGTTAATTCAAACAAATGTTTCAAATCTGCAACTTGTTGGATATTATTTTTTTTGCCAGTTGATAGAAACCCAACGCATTTATGGGTTATTTCCCTTGAATCGTCCAAAATGTATTTTAAGTCAATCAGTATTTGTCCGATCTTCACCAAACAGTCACCACCTCTCACTCGTTAACCCTCTGCCTGTTGCTGCAGCACCCTTCTGCTGGTCGTCTTATCATTTGAATGGTTAAACAGTTCATCAAATTCAATAAATTTTGATGCTTCAAGTTTATGAACAGTTTCATTGACTTATGTTTTGATTAATTCTGTGCAAGAAATTGATTTTGACAATTCTATATGATTCGGTCAATGTGTATATTACTGCACTACAGACGACAACAAACATGTACTTGTTACATACATGTACTTTCCAAGTCAAGGGAAGCAAATCTTATTTATAAAAGATGGAAAAAAATAGTCTCAAGTTTTCTGTACAGAGTACAATGATCAAGTTATCATTCACCAATATTTTTCATTCTTTCACCAATATGCATGAAAGAAATATTTATTTATATAAGGCAAGGTGCCGAGCACCTGTGCCTACCATAGTGACTATTCCTTGGACTATCTGATAAAAAAAAATCAGGTAATATTTTATTTTATGGTCAATTGTTAATTCAAACAAATGTTTCAAATCTGCAACTTGTTGGATATTTTTTTTTTGCCATCGTCTTATCATTTGAATGGTTAAACAGTTCATCAAATTCAATAAATTTTGATGCTTCAAGTTCATGAACAGTTTCATTGACTTATATTTTGATGAATTCTGTGCAAGAAATTTGGTGATTTTTATTATTATGGCATAAGGTTCATGAACTTCTTTTGATGAACAGTTCATGAAAAATACATCAACTTTGGGTCTTGAACTGTTGATGAATATGTTGATGATTTTTTTTAAAGAACTTGATGGACAGTTTATGAACAGTTCATCAGTTCATGAACAGATTCTCGACAGGGTGAGTTCAAAAAAGGCTTTATAAGGAAACTTGATAAGCTAAACAAACAAAACTTTTTAACAACAATAAAGGTTAAAATTACAATGAGAATTTCTATTGTTTTGAGATATATTTTAAGTTCAGCTTCATTAATATGCAAGGCTACCATGGCTATGTTAGTTGACATCATTCTGGTCCATCTTTTTGTGACCATGGTTGTACTTAATATTGAACTATCCTTAACCATGGTTATTAAATTGACCCTGGTAAAACACTGAGATTTCATAATTTTAACAGCCAAAGAAAATGTACACTCTTTAATCAAGATTTAATAGGTGATGAATTTTATTATTTTTCTGAGCCTGTTTTCATTTCAATTGTTATAGTTCGAAATTTTTGTCTCATTACTAATTCAACCATCCCAATACTTATAAATTTGATGATATTATGAATAGTAACAGCAAGAACAAACTACTAAAATTAGCTTTATTTTCTAAGATCATCATGTCCAAATTCAAGAAAATTGCATTCTCCTTTATATAATGTATCTTGATTTTGCATAATAAATTTCTTATATTTATTTTTAGTGTGCCATAATGTCAATTGTTTGTGTACATTGCACTGTTGTTTTCTTTTTGTTGTTTGAACTTTTTCTTTGTTGTTTATCAATTGTTATTTATAACATACTACAAATAAAACTTGAAACAGAAGTTGAAACTTAGTTTTCAAAAAAAATCTAGATTTGCCAAATAAAACAAAGACAGAGCATGAAAATTGTCACTGGCAATAAAACAAAAGGTAACCAGATCGATAATCTAAAATTGCTTCCATTCTGTATACATGTTCTTTCAACATCAACTTTCCTGAATTCGGATATGGCTATCAATATACCTATCTGGTTGCGAATTGGGAATTATCTATACCATGGAGTAGGAAATACATTATTGTTCTGTGTATTTATGATTTAAATCATTAAATATAATGCTCCCTTGAGATGAAATTGGGGTATATTTTGCTTTGCACATGTCATACTGTCCACCTG
The DNA here is from genome assembly GCF_026914265.1 of Mya arenaria. Taxonomy (NCBI): domain Eukaryota; kingdom Metazoa; phylum Mollusca; class Bivalvia; order Myida; family Myidae; genus Mya; species Mya arenaria. The sequence continues at coordinate 71,796,579 of NC_069126.1, forward strand.
TCCCTCAATCAGTAGACAAAATCATGTCTTATTGATAACTGGATAAGGGTTATGACTAAGGGCCTAAAACTTGTAAAGTGGTTGGCCATGCCCAGCAGATAACACCTTTTGATTATCATCAGAGGTAATCAGTTCAAAGGTCACAATGGCAGTGACCTTGGACAAAGAAAGCTTGTCTGACTGATGAATTGAGACTGCTTTGGCCAATTGTCCTCAAACTTGAAGGGAGATTGGCCAGGACCTGGATACTTGTGATTTCGCTTCAATAAGTTTTTTATTAAGACAATCATTTGGATTGCTTTTTGGAATATGTTGGGTCATGGTCAAGGTCATTGCTTCTAAGGGAACAATTTCTGCTCAGTCATAATTATTAGGAGTAATGTATTGTGATGAAATGGGGCAAGCTTAAAAAATTAAAGGCGTATTGGGATTGCATTGGGGGGGGATTACATTATTGTCACTTTTACTAAAATAGAAAAACAGTTTATTGTACACCCAATTCTGGGGTCATTAGCTATACTTGACATCTTGTTCTTTTAAATTACAGATCATGTTTTGGATGTCATGTCGTGTACCTATATTGCTGACATGCTTGTGGTGTACAGTGAATGGTAAGAAGTCATGTTTTTTTTGTCTCTCCTCTAAATCTGTCAACCATATTTAAAAACAGTATTCACTCATTTGTAAGTTAAGGAAATACCTAATTTAAATGTCCCATTAAATGCATCGGGTGTGTGACTCTATGAGAGTCCTGCACGCTGAATAAGAAACATATACATGTACATGAATCAATACACTATTTTAGCAAATTACAGAGTTATTGTCTTTTTCTGTGTTTTATTTTGTCAAACTTTTGTCTGGACAGTAACTTGAAAACTACTAGATGGAATAGCATAAAACTTCAAACAATGATAAATCATAATGAGAGGCGGCGTTCATGGGTATTAATCACCTTCAGTGATAACTCTAGTTTAGATATTTTTATACCCCCCAAAACAAAGTTTGGGGGGGTATACTGGAATCGGGTTGTCCGTCTGTCTGTCCGTCCGTTTTTTTTTTGTCCGGGATTCATCTTTGTCGTTATTGAACAAATCTTTTTCAAACTTTCAGATATTAATGGCCATGATGTAAACTTGCGCCTCTGTGAAATTGGTACGGGTCACATGACCCTGACCAGAGTTATCTCCCCTTGATGTGTTAAAGTAGGCAAAATAAGCCCTGTCCGGGATTCATCTTTGTTATTATTCAACAAATCTTTTTCAAACTTTCAGAAATTAATGGCCATGATGTAAACTTGCGCCTCTGTGAAATTGGTACAGGTCACATGACCCTGACTGGAGTTATCTCCCCTTGATGTGTTAAAGTAGGCAAAATAAGCCCTGTCCGGGATTCATCTTTGTTATTATTCAACAAATCTTTATCAAACTTTCAGAAATTAATGGCCATGTTGTAAACTTTCGCCTCTGTGAATTTGGTACAGGTCACATGACCCTGACTGGAGTTATCTCCCCTTGATGTGTTAAAGTAGGCAAAATAAGCCCTGTCCGGGATTCATCTTTGTTATTATTCAACAAATCTTTATCAAACTTTCAGAAATTAATGGCCATGTTGTAAACTTTCGCCTCTGTGAATTTGGTACAGGTCACATGACCCTGACTGGAGTTATCTCCCCTTGTAGGCAAAATTAGCTTTGTCCGGCCTAACTCCAGGGCAAACAACCTAGACATGGAGGGGTGGGGGGTATTCGTTAGCCTATGGCTTACAGTTCTAGTTAAAAAGAGCTTTCGATACCGGTAGATTTCGAAGGGAAAGGGGTATGGTGGTAGAGGAGTCTTGTGACTTAGAGTTGGAAGCTCTTGTTGAAAATGACCTAGATGTCGAGGTTCTTGCTGGTATTCCTTTCATGACATGCAATGATATAGCTATCCGCCCGGCTAAATGTGAAATCTCTTATTGGCAAAAATATAAAGGATCATTATGGACCAGATAGAGACATTACTCAGACCAATGTTGTACGGCGCACGCAGGCTTTTGTGTTAAGAACTGAGTGTCCCACTTCTGTCATTTGGCCTGGGTCGTTCATGGAAATTAATTTACTGGCTGACATAGATCCCTGTTGAGCCCAGATCTTAAGCTGGTGCAGTCCAGTGGCCCAAGGCCGTGGTAAATATGGGTCCTGTACAATGTTCCACAATGAAAGGGCAGGGTTCCACAATACTCCTGGAACAGACTTATTGAATTACAACAGAAGTTTCATGAGTTAGAGAGCCAAGGTGTGTTTAGTAAACCTGAAGATGTAAACTTAACAGCAGAGTATCGTAACCCCTCATTCTTAGTAAAAAAAGTCAAAGGGAGGTTATCATCTTGTCACCGCCTTATGAGATGTAGGAAGATACTCCAAACCGCAACCGAGCTTATTTCCAGATGTATACTCCACACTACAAACTATTGGCCAATGGAAATATAATATCAAAAGTGACTTGACAAGTGCTTTTTACCAAATTCCTTTCTCCACACAGTCCATGAAGTATTGTGGCGTTGCTACCAGCCTACCTCGTTCAGAGGTGTGCGTGTCTATACACGTTGTGCTATGGGCATGCCAGGTTCTGAGACAGTGTTGGAAGAGCTTATGTGTTGAGTACTTGGTGATCTTGTTCAGGATGTTGTGGTAGCCAAGCTTGCTGATGGTACTGTGGAGCAAACTCTGTAGATGATCTTTTATGCAACTGGCAATGTGTGTTAAAGGCACTTTCAAGATGCCACTTACGTTTGTCACCATCTAAAACAGTGATTTGTCCAAAGAAAACAGATATACTCGTATGGATATGGTCGGCAGGTCAGATTTATGCAAGATCCCATCGCATTGCTACATTATCTTCGTACATGCCCCTCCAGAGACTGTTCGTGGCTTGCGATCTCAGTGCGTACAAACATTTAGGAAGAGTTCTACAACATTGCTCCACTTACCTTTCTCCATTAGATGATATGATTGCCGGCAAACAATCCCAAGAGAAGGTGTATTGGACTGACTCATCTTTGAAGATTTTAAGTGATGCTCAGGCTGCTCTGAACAATACATTAGTGTATTGCACTTCCTAGATCATCAGATCAGCTTTGGATTATATAGTCACTGACGGCTCCTCGTCTAGGCATGGTATTGGAGCCACACTATTTGTTACAAGAGACCGGACCCTTTTCTTTGCAGGTTTCTTTAGTGCAAAGCTACGGAAACATCAGGTTTCGTGGCTACCATGTGAGATAGAGGCTTTGGGTATCGCTACAGCCATCAAACACTTCAGTCCTTACATCATACAATCTGATCAGCAAGCATGTGTCCTTACAGACAGTTTACCATGTGTTAGGGCTGTTGAAAATGTGTGTAGAGGGGAATTTTCAGCAAGTCCAAGGGTGACCTCTTTCCTATCCATAGTCAGTCGCTATCAGGTCTATGTTTTATGCGACATTTTGGGTGCTCGGCATTGTGCGCCTCACACCCGCAACACGACATTGCGTTTGTCTGCCACATAACGTTACTCTGACAAAAAGGAACGTGCAGCGCCATTTTGATTTCACTTTTTATTCATTTTGATGAATTGTGCGATGATTTTGGAATGCTAATTAATCCCAACTTTTAGGATATGCATTTGCATGTTTTAAATGACATTTTCAAATGTTTCAAACTCTTATTATAATTTTTTGGAATATCTCTTGGCTTGATATTTCAGGGAGTAGTCGACATACTTTGAGCCTCACCAATATCGAGCCAGGCAGGAACGCTTACTGAATGTGTTTTATTCTTTGATACACTAACTACTGTACTTCAAGCTATTTACCTATGAAATCTCTGCTAGAGTAGAGTATTTAATCGGCATAGTCCTGTACCCTCATCATACTGTTTGCAACATTACACATCCGATACTTAATAATGACAATGCTGAATAATACATTTACTAAGCGGTCAGGCATGATAAAAATCGGTCAAAACATGCAAATTGTTAGATTTTACAAGGCCTTGCACTGAGTATACTTAACAGACATGTTGATCATGGTCAAGTTCAGTTAATGCCGAGATTTTCATTAAAATCTGATACTGGACAAATTATTCTAAAGACTTTTTATAGTGCTCTTGTTTTTATTTTCAGGAGCAGTTTCAATATCACCTAAAAATGAGTTTCCAATGAAGGGGGAAAGTTTTACTCTAACATGTACCAATACCAATCCAAGTAATAACATCAACTGGGGTCTGGAATATGCTGGATCTTCATCGGTACTAACAACCTGTATTGCTTCAACTGACAATACATGTTTGCCAATTCGGACTGGATATACGTTCACCTCAGATGTTTCTAACAACACATTTAACATGCAGATAGACAGTGTTTCATTATCAAATTGTGGGATCTACACATGTAATGATGCTACAACTTTTGATTCAGACCCTCTTACAGTAAATATTTCAGGTATGTCACTTTTTCTCAAATATTTTGTCATTAAACTCTATCAGTCTATTCAGTTAAGGTAACTAATTTCGTGCTGTAAAAGAGATGTTGAAACTATTGATGTTCATGAAAACAGGACTATAAAATTAGGATTATATAAGCTTTTTTTTATACTCCCCAAAGGGAGAGCATAATTATAGTTGCAGCTTTGTCTGTCCGTCCCTCCCTTGTCTGTCACACTCTTGTCCGTAGAATAACTTCAAAGTTTTATGTAGCGTAATGCTACTGTTCACTTAACTTGTTGGAAGTCTTTAAGTTATTAAACAACAACCGTTCGAATGTTAGTTCTTTATTATTCAACGTTCTTTCACAAGTATAATAATCAGTTCTAAATACAGCATGACATTTAAGGTAATCCCACATTCCATAAAGGACTTGTTCAGGGTGTTTGTCCTAAGTAATTACTCGGGCGTTTTCCCTCAATTAATAAAGAACGCTTGCACCCAGGAACTTCATACCAGGTATGCTAGTTGGTCATGACTAGTAGATGTCCCCTATTGATTTTCAGTAGGTCAAAGGTCAAGGTCGCAGTAGATATTCACTATTTGATACGGGTGAATAAACCAGACTTCACTGTTAGTTCTTCTCCAGTCCAAAACTACAAACTTCATGTAAATCATTTATTTTTTTTCTCAGATACGACCACACAATAGGGGAGACATAAGCGCTTTTTCAAAAAAGCAATCTCTAGTTAATAGTTAAAATAATGTTCTGCTTTACCTTCAAATAGTAACTAGCGGTCACTGTCTGGCCATCGGGAACCTGGAACTGTTGGATAATGCCATTCCTGCCATGAAAAACATGAACATGTGTTTCCCACCGCTTTTCTGTACTCTTGCCTTTTTTGTGGGAGGGGTCCCGGAGGTTTTCCATATTTGTCTCCGGGTGGAAGTGCCAAAACCAAGTTTCGTCAGAGTAACTATGCGGTTAAGGAATTCTTTGCCTTCACGCTCATACCGGGGGACGAACTCTTGCAAGCAGCGAACCCTTGTTGCCTGCTAGTGATCCTTAAGGAGTATCGGCACCAGCGCCCACTCTCGAGACATGCCTATTCTGCTTTCAAAATTTCATGCACTGTAGAACTGGAAACATCTAGTTCAGAAGATAAACTTTTCAAAGTGTGTCGCCTGTCACTGTACACAATATTCTTCACTTTATCTGAAAATGAACATTTAACCTTAGACGGACGGCCACATTTTTCATCGTCTTCTATAGATTATCTTCCTCCCCGAAACCAACTTAAAGACAACCCTGCAGTGAGTGCGTCTTTTGGTCGTTCTGGAACTCTGTAACATCTTCAATGTTTCACTTATAGTCTTGTCTAATCCCACGCAAAATTAATGGCTGCCCCTAACACGAGGTCATCTGTCGACGTCATGGTTTTGAAATTTCGGTTAGTGAAAATGCCGTTACAAATGCTTATATCTTTCAACCTGAAACAACGACAAATGTCACAATTTCAGGTAAAATAACCTTCAGTTAACAGAATACTAAAGTTCAAACGAACACAATATTGATACAAATGGCAAAAAAAAATCAATTTGATTGATCTTGTGACTCTTCAGAACAGAGCAGTTTTTTGATGTTTGAAAATATAATATTATAGCAGTTTTTCGATGTTTGAAAATATATAGCAGTTTTATAAAATTCATAAAAAATAGTTAAATATAAGGCAAGCTGGTGAAATTATTTTAGATATTTTCTATGCTATGTCTTTTGAACAACTTAAAAGACAATTTATAACAGTTTATCGTACAGTTTTGAAGAAAATATGCATAATGTCATGTAACCGTAAATAGATATTGAATAGCTAATAAAATGCTTAAAAATCAACCTTTTTCTTGTAAAAAAATAAATATAATGCTTAATGAGACTTATTCATAAAACGTACTCTTTCAAATAAATGCATTTTACTTATGATATTAACTCAGAATACAGAGTTTTAAAAAATGAGTGTTAACTTTTAAATTAAAATATTTGAAGATACAAGAACACTTAAGCAGGCGGAAATGCCCCTCCAAAATGTCAAAGTGAAAGTTTTAACTAAAGTTATAAAACTTGAAAACAATCTCTGTGGGTAATTTGATGTCTGTATGTTTTATTTTGATATTTAATTTGTATTCTAACCATTTAGATTTTTTCACAATAATTCTTCACTCTTCAACATTTGAAGTTTGGTCTGTTCCCATGCGTTTGTACTTGTAGAGTGTGCACAGATGATAACTACTCAATGCTGAGTCAATGCTGATTTGGTTTTCAGGCCTTTTCAGGTACTTTACCTATCAAGAATGTTTAGTGCTGTAAAGAAAAAGAAAGTTGTACTTTAAAGCCTTTCTAACTAATTATTATAGCTAATTATGTTGGAAAAAATATATAAAATAAAATAGAAACAGTTTAATATCATCATCACCATCATCACCACTTGATTATTGAAAACAGTGTGTTTATAAAAACAAAAACCAAGTCAATATTTTATATAAAACACTCGCATCATTTCTATCAGAAGCAACTGCCTTGTACATAGACATGGCTATCAAGTCCGCTATAAAGGATCTCAATGCAGGCTGGAATTCTTCATAACACAGTGTTGTTGACTTTGTAATATTCAGCTATTTTCCTGCCTGAAAGAAATTAGACTTCTGATTATCATAAATGAAAGTTTGTCATAATATTATGGAACGTTTGTCACAATTTGTCACACAGTTTGTTTTCATTTATAAAAGTGTCTTTCAGGGCAGATGCCAAAAGGTGGTTGAACTATTTTCAGCACACATTTAGGTGGTTAAACTAAAAAAAAATACCATGAAGGCTCTTGTACAGCAAAGTAATTGTCAGGAAATTAAAATACCACATTTAAATAATGTTAAAGCAGAAACCATTGCAAAAATATGTGTTTTTGGAACTTAAACGTCCTAAAAAGTATCAAATTCTCGCGTTCCACATTTGTAAACAACAGACTGGCCGAAGGTTTTCCTTTGATAACTTTTTTATTCCATAACCTAGACGCATGAAATAAAAAGCCGAGTGAGGCATGGTAATTGTAGAGCCGAATGCGCATCATATTTTTTAAATACAGTAGAATTTCACTAAACCGGACAAGGTCCGGAATTTGCAAAATTTCCGGTTAAGTGAGGATTTGATGTACGGAGTAAGTTTACTCAAAATATTAACTGAGTTAAAGAGAAGTTGAAAACTGGAAAAAATGAAAACACATAAAGATAACATTTATTTTACATCAACAATGGATCAAGTAACTTGAAATAATGCATATAATATATAGTGATGAAACGATTATCAAGTACAATCGATTAATCGTCGCTGACAATGCTATGTTGGCGACAATCGATAGTGGTTGTCTAGAATCAATGTCGCTAAAGTTACTTCCGGTATCTACGTATTTTTTTTGTTTTGTGGTAAAAGTCGAGTAAATGTCAATTTTTCCTTCCAGTAAATTCCCATTGAAGCTGCACTCTCACAGATTTAACGTTTTGACAACTTTTTTATTTTTTGTCTTGGAACGTCCCAATTTTTGCAAAAGTCCATGGAAACCAGTTATATAAAACAGCTGACAAAAATCAGATCGCAGATTTTTATATATATATATATATATAAAGTTCAAAATTTGATGTTTTAGGCATTTTCTAAAACCATTAGTAACCGTAAATGATACAGAACTTAGTAATTGGTCAGTTGTAAAATTGTTTATCTAGACCACATACATTTTAAAAACAGTAAAAACTAATATACTTTGTACAAGAACATACTGTTTATATTTTCTTTACTTTTTTCACCTCTTTGCTATGTTTATAAATATATATATATATATATATATTTATATAAAGTATACGGGTCCTTCTGAGCTATTGGGTAATATTTTTTTGACAACACCTGAACAAATAGAATTGAGTATATCCTGTAATGCATGGGTTCTAGTTATGGCAGATTTATTCACCATTTATAAATGGTACGTTAGAAGATAGTTCAGAATGCATAATATATACAAATCAAGTTTTTTTATGAGCTACATTGAAAGTTACGGACGTTACTCAACATGCTTTGACATTGGTTTGACATAAAAATAAAGTGCTAAATTGGAGATGAATGTTAATTTACAACAAGTTGGATGCACAGTGTACATGCTCATAGTGATCATTTCTCAAACATTGTAATGTAAAAAAGAATAAAACATTAAATTGTAAGTGTTACGGACGTTACCCAAATTTTTGGACTTTACATTTGTTTCTACATATCAGATTTGACTTCTAAACTTATATTAGCTTTGTAATCTCTTTATTACAACGTAGACTATAATGTATGTACTTTGTAAATGTTTATTTGAAGGTAGGAAACAATTCTGGACAAAATAATGTTCGGACGTTACTGTTGACAGTTTGACCAAAATTCTGTTTGGACGTTACTATTGACAAAGGGCATTGGATTAACGCACCATATTATATTAAAAACCAACAAATTGCATGCCCTATGGGTAAAAGGTACCTAAAATGCATGAGAGATAGAGAGAGAGGAGAGAGAGAGAGAGAGAGAGAAGAGAGAGAGAAGAGAGAGAGAAGAGAGAGAGAGACACCTGGCGACGGTACTACTGACCTTTATATGAACCCGGTTGGAAACATGTTATGACAATTATCAAGGTCACATGTTCTCTTGGGTGGACACAAAATAAAAGCTTCATAACTTTATTATTTTTCCTTCACCGTTTAAATATATTCTTTTGGTGGGCGAATTGGTGTGCCGCAACGTTATATATATAAAAAACACTTCTTGAGTTCGGCATTGGAGAAGTTTGGTAATCTATTGCTCTAGGCTAACAAGTATTTCTCCCTAATAGTCGATTTGCCAGATAGAGATTATTGTGCAACTTGTCCAGAGTGAACAATAGCAAGTGACAATGACACTGATGTCATTATCTGTGATGACATCATTTTCATTGTTACACATCATTGCTCACCCCGGACAAGTTGCACAGTGATCTCTATCTGGCAAATCGACTATTACCCTCTAGGATGGACCCTGCACACGGACCTGGCCCCAACGTTATAAACGATACTGAAGTATTCACATAACTTTATTTGTTTAACTGAAATCGCCTAAATTATAATAGAAAAAATACCACAACAAATGATTGGTTCTCCCCTGTGATAAAGTCAAAGTCTAATTTAACTTAAAAATCTGAACACGGTTTGAACTCTTCTGGATGTCAAGAACAGGGTTCTCCCATACATGTGATAAAGTCAAAGTCGAATTTAACTTAAAAATCTGAACACAGTTTGAACTCTTCTGGATGTCAAGAACAGGGTACTCCCCTGTGATAAAGTCAAAGTCTAATTTAACTTAAAAATCTGAACACAGTTTGAACTCTTCTGGATGTCAAGAACAGGGTTCTCCCCTATGATAAAGTCAAAGTCTAATTTAACTTAAAAATCTGAACATGGTTTGAACTCTTCTGGATGTCAAGAACAGGGTTATCAAGGTGGCGAGTAACTGATGAATGATGCTCCCAGCTGACATCTTCAACTGTTGGCCATTTAAATCCACCTCTGGCAGCTTCCATGTAGCAAAACAACACTTCATCCTCCTGGACATCAATAACCTGAAGTCAGATGAAGACATTGGATGAATAATTAGTCAGATTGACACATTTAATCATTACAAATCAGTAATTTAGTGTACTTAATGCTCATTTTTATCATCATCATCATTATCTATAGATGTAAAAGTAATAAAAGGCACTAGAGTGCAGGGGCTGTATTCACAAAGCTATTTAGGAAAGACATTGGACGTAAGTGAAAATTTCGAATGCAGATTTCTAATTCATTTTCAGTTATACTTCAATGAAACTTGTCATGAAAAGTTTCATTGAAGTCGTATAGTTAGTAATAGAGAAGTCTGCATTTGAAATTTTGACTTAAGTTTAAGATTTTGTGTGAATACAGCTCCTGCACATGTCTTTTAGTACTGTTACAGCAGTTGTAGCATTCTGGTGTGTTTGTTGACAACAATATAAAATAGCTGAATGGAAGGAGGCAGTCATTCATCATCAACTTCTGATTTCATCATCATCAATTGTAAAGCAACACTCATGATATGACTGTTGCACCTGCATGCCTTTATTGGACATTATACCAATCATCATCATCATCATCATCATCATCATCATCATCATCATCATCATCATTATCATCAGCATCAGCATCAGAAAAGCAACAAATGGTATTCAACTAAGGGTGCTGCACCTGTCTGTTAGTATTGTAACAGCATTTGAAGCATTCTGGTTTGTTTGTTGACATCATCATACTATTGCTGAATGAAAAAGGCAGTCATCATGATATCATCATCACCATGGATAGGTAGATCATCATCATCATCATCATCATGGATTGTTAGAGCTAAGTATAACTACATGTATCCCTTTATTTACTATAAAAGGTATGTTACATGTACATCATACGACTATGTCTGGATTTAGGTGTTTTATACAATAAATTCATCTTATGATTGGAAAAGAGTTTTGGTGGGTTAAAACAAAATTTACTTCAGAATGGAGTTGATAGGCAGGAAAAACACTGGACATTGTAGGTCATATAGGGCCGATGAGTATGATTATCATGAAAATCAACATGAATGACATCCTGTCCAATGAAGCGGTGTTCGGAAATGAATAGAGACCGCCCTCCGGCCGGATCGAACACGGGACCTACCGCTTCCTATCAATGTTTGTGAATCCAAGAATAAATGGAAAGTTCTGTAACATAACAATGTTTCAAACACAAACATATAATGTGAACAATAACTATTAACAAGAACAAAATAAAGAATTCGTTCAAAGCAAGAGACAACTTTGTTTTAAGTGTATACCTCTGCTACAAACAGTTTTCTGTTTTTACTGCATGGCAAGGCAACTTCCACGAATCCACCCAAGTTGAAATTCAACCTGTATATATATATAATTATTTATAATATGGACAGACTGAGACAATTGAATGAGACAATATGAGACAGCGTTTTTCGACGTCATGTCAACACGGATCAGTCGTCAATAAGCTTACGACACTAATATCATGTCAAATTTAACGTCCGTACACAAATGTTGTTATTTATATGAATTCTGTTTTATTCAACTTAAATGTTTCATGTGCAATCATATTTCTTAAATAAACATACATATTATTCATTCATACAAGTTTTAGCACAAGATTGTTTATAGATATAATCAAAATCTATTTGGACGTTATGTAGAACACATTGACATACAGTTTAGGTGTAGAAGTAACGTCCATACATGAAAACAGTTTTATTCCTCTATAATATTACTTCGGATCTGGTTTGTCTCATTTACTTGATCATCAAATCAAATGTAACACATCTTGCAAGTAATGAAACAATATTCTATCAGATACATTCGGAATGTAGATCTGTATGTATAGATGTTATGGGTTGACGTAACAAAAAAACAAAAAATCATTGTCCAAAATAACGTCTGTGATATTCAAGTGTTTCATGTACTTCAACGACATTCTCTCAATACACTGTCTGTACAGATACATTATGTGAAACATGAAGTGTTTTTTACCAATAAGATGGTGATTGTAAACTATAATACAATGCAAGAATGATAATATAGTATGTGGACGTTACATTGGCAGTGTAGACTCAATGCATAGCGTTGTCCACGTGTAACGGGAAAACCAAAATAATGGTCCAAACGTAACGAGCATGCTCAATACAGACGATAACTATCGGGAGGCCCCCAGTATGCCGAGTGAAAACATCGAAAATCCAACACATTGTCATTTGTCATGTATAAGGAGGTTAATAAATCACCCCAATACATGAATACAGTAGAAACACAATATGACAATCATTTTCGGTTTCTACTATGCCCGTTATGCGCTCAAGAACATGATGGACCGACACCAACTTACCTCATTTGCATCCATGCTAATTTTCGTTGTGTACACCGGGGCCCACAATTGATGACGTAGTACACAACACTGCGTTTCAGAAGTATAACATGTTTATAAAATTACGTAGTTTTGTATTTAATGATAAATAACCGGACGTTATAGGTTGGACCGACACATTAAACTTTGTGAATAAAAGTTTATAGTGGCGCTTCTGATCATCAGATTCAGGTGCAACGCATAAATATCGCGAAACCAGTGTTTCTTCTTGTAAAAGACCGCTCACATCACACAACATTATATGCATGGACGTATCGAGATTCCAATGTTTTCATGCAAAAAAATGGACCGACATAGTAACGTCCTAATGCACTTGTTTATCGGGACAGAAATACAAGAAAACAAACTGATTTAATCAAACTATTTGCGTATTTATACACATACTTTATTGTTGTATTGTTTGTTTCTAATTGCCGTAATTATGAAGCAATATTTACTTTTTTTTTACAGTTTGCAAGATAGCACTCGAAAATGTCACAAATAACGTCCCCAAAATCGTCGTTTTTTAACAAATATTTAAAGTTTAAAAATTATTCCTAATAAACAGGACATTTTAGTTATCGTTTTCTATATCCTTGATATAAGTTTTGAAAACACAAATGTTATTTATTTATATTCCAAGTATAATTGCAATTTTACAAGCATTTTTATAAAAAAAAAATAATATTACTCAATAGCTCAGAAGGACCCATACATAAACATAAAAACTGCTCAAGGTCTACTTACACATAACCTTTTGACACACTAGTATCAGAGTATTGCAGTTCCATGCTGATTGTCGACAATTTGTTTTTTATACAGAAAATCTTCTCTTACGCGTATAATTCATTTATTATCCATGTTTTATTGTATTAATGAATCAAATTGTTAGATGTATCGTAATCAACTGTCAGCGTGCAATTAAAGTGTAAATTTATTTTTATTTGCGGATTCTGCTTTTTATATTGCGTTCTGTTACTCCCTGATAAAATAATAATCCCTGAATAATTGCTTTTTGTATAATTTTAATTGCGTTATATTACACAAAACACAGCTTATTCAAACTATAATTAACCACACAACATGGATTGGAAACTCATTATAACGCTACTTTTAACAAGGTAATTAATATGCAGAACGCAGTCCGAAGCTATTAGAGCAGATTGCTTACTAGATGTTGTCGATGTAAATGTTAATGTAAATTAGGTCATTGACCACCATAGTTCGATTCACGCTGGAGTTTGTTTGAATCCCGTGCGCACATTAATTCGCCAAAAGTTAACAATGTTATGTCGATCTGCCGATGTGATTTCCGAGATATGGTTATAAAAGTCTGCAGGCCTGGGGGGCAACAGCCTAAAAACTACTTAATTAATACACTGCCAGGCTACCTACAAGTCTTGGAAGAGGTTAACTGCTTATAGTAGACTTCTATAAAGTTTTCTTCAAATCCTGACCCTTGTGTCAAATTTATCCCTGCCCAACAGTTCAGAGCATTTTACAGGTGAGCGATCTAGGGCCATCATGGCCCTCTTGTGTCATTTCTTGTTAATTACCTTTATATTTATTTCTCAAACCTGCCCATATCTTTCCATGTTATGAATTTTTCCAACCTAGTATAATAATGCTACAACAATTTACTTACTACCTGCACATTGTATTACAAGTTCTGCCTTTTCATAGAAAAGGGCGTATGGGGAGCATCCATATTATTAACATATAAACAACTAAACACTTAAATATCCATCTTATTTTCATTATATCCTTTCCGCTACCATAGCCGCCTAATGCAGACCCTAAATTCGGGTGTCTCCATTACCTCTATCATACACTGGCGAAGTACCGCAGCGGTGAAAAGCGTACTAAAATTTTCGGCTTCTGATTACAGCTATCGTACAGCGTGGGAATACCGCTTATTTTTTTAATCTTGTACATGTTTTGCTCAAAGCAGAGGCTTAAATCTCCCATTTAAAAAGCGTTAGCAATTAGGTAAAATGTTTATCAATTTCGAAACAGTACAAATTTCTAACACAATTAAAGAAATTAATTACAAACATTATATAGTACAGGGCTCTCACTAGGCTGAAATTTTTGGGAAAAGTGACTTCTCCCTTCTGTCAATTTAGGGAGAAGTGGGGAGACTTTAGGGAGAAGTGATACTTATCGTAACACCTGATACAAAAACTATGCCATACCACACACCTAAGTTTATATTCACATTCAAATTAATTGCTTTAACTATACAAAATGTTCACAATGTATCATTTTTTGCTCAGCAAAAGTGTATTTGTCAATGTCACATAGTTTATCTCCAAATAGAATCTAAAATGAATCAAATACCAAGACAGCTAAGGATTTGAAACAATCAAAATGACCTTATAAATGAACTGTCAATATAGTAGGGGGGCGAATCTTATTTTGGTACGTTTAGGATGGGTACGAATGTCACATTCAGCTATGCTGTTATATATACATTTGTCTCTGGCTAAATAATTTTCAATATACTGACATTTAAGAACCAAATGACATTTAAATCACTGTTCTTGATGAAATTTTTACTAAAACATAATGGGAGGTTGAGAAATTTACTTGGAAAATTGTTTTGACAAAATGGCGATCTCGCCGATTTTTAAGTCATTAACAGGAGAAAAATACTGTAAGTAAACACTACATAAAGCAAAAAAAGAAGAATTTTTTTATCATTTCATTTTATCATGAACATTTCACTAAAACCAATGAAATATTTGTTGATACGTCATGTTATTGATTTTCTTAGCGCCACCAAGATGGCCCGAGATGGCTATGACCGTCAGCTTCAAAAACAACAATGTTTAAAATGTCTTGCATTGTTTGTTCAATGCATATATCAATTACTTTTTAAATTCTTTAATGCTTGACAAGATTTTTCATAATTATGTCGCCTTTTCAATCTGATTAAAACGAACTTATATCATTTCATCAGGGACTTCTCAATGTACATTCTGATTGGTTGACCATCAATAGCTCCGTCTACTGGCGATGTTTTGGTAATTGGATGGCACGGCCCAATTATCAGATTAGGAGATTACCTAATTTAATGAATGGCTAATTGCGTGTTTTGACTAATGTGACAGTGGTCAAATACTCGTTGATTGACAGATTTACAATGTGCTAATTTTTTCGGCGAAGTCAATGTCGCTTGGATGATACAAATGGGCGAAGTCTGGGAATTTTAGGTGACCACTTCGCCCAAGTCGCCCCCTCGCGAGAGCCCTGTAGTACATAAAATTATATAATATAACACCCTTATTAATCAAGTTTGCATTTCACTAATTAGTAACATATACATTATCCCTAATTAGATAATGTTCTAGTGAAAATGTACATTTTTATCCCTCGCCTTTTCAAGTATATATAGTAATGGTAGGCGCGATTCCGTGTGTGTGTGTGTCCGTGTGTGTGTGTGTGTGTGTGTGCATCCGTCCGGCCCACATTCATTTCTTTGCATCTCCTCTTACGTTTTTCATGCGATTTCTACCAAACTTTCACAGATTGATTATCATAAAGTGAAGCAGCGCATATTGTCGGGCTTTCCCGATTGGACTGTTTTTGAGTTATTGCCCTTTGCTTATTTCACATTTAAAATTGTTTTTTTCGCAACTGCTCTGACGTTTTTCTTTCGATTTCTACCAAACTTTCACAAATTGATGATCATAAAGTGAAGAAGCGCATATTGTCGGGCTTTTGCAATATGACCATTTTTGAAAGAGTTATTGCCCTTTGCTTTTTTTACATTTAAAATTAGTTTCTTCGCAACTGCTCTAAAGTTTTTTTATGGGATTTCTACCAAACTTTCACAGATTAATGACTATATAGTGATGCAACGCATATTGTCAGGTTTTTGCAATTTGACCTTTTTTGAAAGAGTTATTGCCCTTTCTTAATTTAACGCATTTCTTATGTTCCTGAGAAACTACCCTTACCATTGATTGGCTTTCGTTACAAAAAATGCCCCATGAGGCGGGGGATATAGCTGTCTGTGACCGCTCTTGTTCCTTTTACTTAAACCCTTTTATAGACATATTAATATAATAAAATGCATTTTATTGTTTTTATTATGTAACGGCAATTAAAATATTCACTTTTAAATAAATATGACATATCAGCATAACTACGCTCTGGTTGACTTCAGAAAAATACAAAACTCTCATTAATATGATGATATGATGAATTTTGAACAAATGTAGGAATAACCGTAGACGTGTGTTGTAGTAATTTAATTGAAGACGATCATCAGTAGGTAAATGCACAATTGCAAAACAGGGCAATGGTAATCCTGTGATATGTAGATTGTGGTAATTTTCATCTTCAGTATTGGCTACTTTTTAATGTTTATAAAACTACTTTAGGCGAGTTTTGTAGATAGGAATTGGTTCTTTTTATGTAAAGTACATAAAGGATAATATTATGCATTAATACACTCTGGTAGTTCTATTACAAACATTTCATGTATATGTATTTCAAAATTCCGGAGACGTTTAATGTTATGATCAATCTTGAAATTATACCACGTGTGCGTGCATAGATACACTATGGCAGTTTTAACTTATGTAGTAACTCGATATTAATGTCTGTTGTTTTCCTCATAAATACGCTACGGCTAGTATTTGATATTTCTAAAACAGCAATTTTGTACAACAGTAGTAGAAACAGGTTTTCCAAAATCTTTCAAAAGTATAATCAGGGGTCGACACTAACCATTTTTTCCAAGGGATCCCGAAGGGACACCAACATTTGAAATCAGGTGTCCCTTCCTGAAATTAGGAGTCCCTTCCACTTTTTACATTTTTTCATTGTTGAGCCTGTTTTAATATTAAATTCAACATCCTTTTACTTTTCAATTTGTAATGCAAGTATAAACCACCATAATTATTATACATGTTTTCAGCAGCATGTAATGACAGGTTAGTAGTACTGAATGGCAGTGAGGTATATTTTGGTCTCTAAGTTGGTAGATTGGGTTCAAACGCGGGAGAATGTCTAAGTCCCTTTTGTTTTCAGTCAAAAACAGAGATGGATACAATGTAAACAAAAACTTGATGTTGTTACTATTTTTAGATTTTTGGAAAAAACGCATAAAATACATCATGATTCAGGGTCTTGTCAAATGTCGGTGCTTTTCATTAAGAAACTGTAGGAATATTACATCTGGCTTGTGAAAACTCCAATCAATATTTAGTAGAGCTGTTGATAAATCAATCAGACTGCCCAACAGTCGTAGTGCATGCATACTGGAAGAGCAGACGACCAAAAATTGTGTATACATGTTAATTTTCGCGCCAAAAAGTCATAAAATTTTATAAATTTATTGAATTAATGAATAAAACCCTGCAAATTTTATTTCTATTATTTTTTATCAAGGCATAAAATATATGTCTTTAAAATTAACAAAGAATATTGATAAGTTGAATGCCAATTAACAAAGAATGCTGAATGTAGGATGCAGTTCTTTTGTGTCGTAAATGTTACTGTAAATACTCAAAGGTCGCATCATATTATATAAAAGGTATCATCAGAGTTGGCATCTTTTTGGGCGGTTCTGACACATAAGCAAAACAATTCCACATAAGTATTTTACCGATAATAAATCTCTGTCAGCTCTGACCTTGTTTAAAATGTAAACAACAAAACGGAAGCGTTAACCTGCATGCGCCTGTGAAATGACCTGTTTATTTATAGATTCATGACGTAACTATAGTCAAATAGTCAGCTATACTTTCGCTTTGATGAGTCCGATAATGATAATTAATAATATTGTTTTGACATGTGCTGTCAAGAAATTTAGGGAGCCCGAATTTAGGTTATAAATTAATTAAATGCTACTTATTTATTGATATTTAGCGTTTATCAGTCAGAAATTTAAAGTGTCCCGACGGAATACCGGACTTCGAAGTTCAGGTGTCCCTCCTGAAAAACTGGTGTCCTCGGGATCCCGGGACCCCGTTAGAGTCGAACACTGGTATAATGCTTTAAAATATGTTTGTAAGGCAATGTTGCGAAATGTTTTTTATCAATTTATGCATGTGTGTGCTTGAATCTGAGTAAATTGAAGAAATCCACATAAACACTCTCTGGAATGCCATGTGTGACTAAACCATGTATGTATAAATACGCTATATTAGCCGTGCTTAATTTTAATGCAGACATCACATTATCACAGTTTTCGAGGCACATGTCATTCCAAATAAAATTCAGTAGTAAAACAAAAGGTGAAACTTATTATTTAAGAAGTGGTGTAAAATGTTTGTGTCTCTAGTTCGTTGTTTTTGTTTGGGTCCTTGACGTGTACCCCTAAACAGGGCCTATTTTTTACTGTTCAACTAATGGGTTTGCCCTTGTAGTTTTCATTATATTATACATATTTTTGTTTCTTTTAGTATTTACACATGCATTGAGCGATTACAAAACAATATGGATTTTTTATCAAATAAATCAGAAAGGAATTAAGATAACAATTCTCTATCATGATATTTTACACACATGCTCATTTATTTCCCATATAAATGTATACTTATAGGACTAAAATCCAAGTACAGATTCACAATTCATTCATACATCAAGGTTATAAAAAGTATAGATCATGGATTGAATTTCATTAATTTATTTACATCAAAGGAACTTGGGGAATACATAGGGATAAAATCAAACATGACGATAATCAATAATGATAATATTTTTTTCTCTATCAACAAAGAACACAATGTCATGTACATAAGTATTTGAGTTGTTTTCCGTTCCTCAGTGTTTCTGGAGACATAGTCTTGTTGGACTTTACCTCCATTCGGCCTTTCCTAGAGGTAATGCCATGATACGAAATAAAACATTCCCTTAAATAAAATAACATTTCATTTGAGTTTTATTTTATAAACATTAGAATTATACTTGTGCAAGCTGACTCTGCACTGCACATTGCCAAAGAAGACAAGTTAAAAAATGGCGCTCATTTGTTTGAATTTCCTTATACGTGTGCTATTCCCACCGAAAAGTTGTTGTGCAACCTGAAAACAGAAACATAAACATTAAACAGCTGATTGATTTAAAAAGATGTTGTTCATGTTTCATTTTGGTGGTACATGCAACGATCAATATGTTATTAAACGTGATTATGGTTACGATTTAACATTCTACAGCATGTTTGTAATATACTGTAAAAAAGGTATTACCATTCTCTCAAACAGCTTATAAGTAGCAGGAGGGTTGACGCTTTATACATGATGAATCATAAGCTAGATTTCCACAGCAAACCACACAAATTAGGTCCAAAACGAGCGCTTTGTGTTTGTACACTGTTAATGTTGAGATGGTCATGACTGTCTACAACACCCATGTTCTTTTTTAATTAAAATATAACTTGCTGAATTGGATGCATGCTTTTTCCCACTTTCCTTTTGTATTTTCTTCTTCCCTCAAAACCTTGTTCTGTCGGCTATTTATTATAGGATTGAAACATGTCATCGGGTTGCAAACATGTTCTGATTATTCCCATGCAGTGGACATAAGCTTCCGGTCCGAGATATTTCAAGCCATGTGTTCCCCTCTGCTGAGCATCCTAACTTTGCCATCCCTTTTCGTGGACTGATTTTGATATTGACCAATATTTCCTTCCAGTGTTAAATGCGTGAACGAATGTGTAGATTTTTTCCATATGCCAGGGGAACTGATGTTTTAAACTTGTTGGCAAATACAACATGATTTCGTCCTGTGATGTTTTCTCTTCAGTTCTTTGCAACTGTTTAAGTCAACCCATAGTAACTTCTACCTTTCGACTTAAGTCCTGAGATACCCTATGGCACATGAAAATTTTAAATCCTTTTTGTGGGCTTGTATGGAGCACCAACGATTCTTGAATGGTGACATTTGATCATTGCTTCGACAGATATGTATTGATGTATGTTGTATTAAGGCATGCTGCTTTCCCATACAACTTCCATAACAGGGATCACTGTGGTTGCAATGTAACCTTGATGCGACCTTGTGATATTGGTCTGGTTGATTTATTGTCTATTGCAGTGGTTTTCATGGCAACTGTGACAGCTATTTGGTAATGGATGTTCTGTTGATATATTTGCAGTCACTATGGTTTCCATCAGGGCTTCTAAAACTTTGGAACCTCAATCAGTCCGGACCTGGCGACCCCCCCCCCCCCCCCCCAAAAAAAAAAAAAGAAAGACCTGTTCAATAGTCCGATTTTATAGAAATGTCATACATTTTCGCGACGTCTATTCTGTCAATATTTTTTGCGATGTGGCAATTCGTAAGAGGGCTCTAGAGCCAGCATAGCTGATTTGTACAGTCATTGATACAAGTTTAATTCAAATGAGATTCTCATCGAGTTCTGCGGCGTTTCTAACAAGAAAGACTGCGATCGTAATTAACTGTGGCTGTCGGGAGGCGGTCAGACGACAAAAAGTGAAACAGTATTATGATTGATTTGCTTAATGCTTGACATTCAACTGATAATCTTGAATAATAGTATATATCTAGATTTATAGTTGGGGCAACAAGCTTTAAGTGTGATATCGACAACGATATTTTCATTACTGCGAATAAATATGACGTAAGCGGCGGACTCATGGATATCATGTAATGATCGACGACGACATAGCATATTGCCATGTGAAAATATGGACCGATTTTAAAACTTAATCAGGAAAGCTGCAAGCAGATAATTAACACATAGATTGTTTAATTGAGTCTTCTGCTTATACCAAAACACGTGATTGGACCGATTGCAAGCGTCTGCTAATTAACAGATAGGCTATAGAGTGATCAGCGTAGCGGAAAAAGCAGCTCAGGTTACATTGGTCTCATGGTAACCAAGACACTTTTATGACCTATTGGATGTAGTTTTGAATGTGTGAATGACCCATGAATGTTTGTGTATTACAATTTCTACATCTTTTACTGACTTAGTCATTTTGGACCGAAATTACCAAAAAAAAAGAGAAAATTTCGGACCGATTTTTTAAAAACTTTTTGAAACTGAAATCGGTCTGGTTTGGTCAAAATCGGTCCAGACCAGCAAATTGCCGGTTTTTAGAAGCCCTAGTTTCCATGATAACTTTATACATGTAGCGATCAGGTAATAGATGTCCGGTTGGGTTTATGAGAAAGTTATAGCTTATATTTCAACAGTTTTTAAAGGGATCGTAACTAGTGTTAAATGACCTTCAAAGGCAACGTCGCCTTTGAAATGGGTTGTGTTATGTTGATTACGTAATTATGTTTATACAGAAAATAACGCTGCGTAGTTTTGCGTACTTCTAGATTCAAGAACGCTACCAAAGTGCACTTAAGTGACTGATTTTAGTTTAATTCAATCATGAAATGTCTACCTTATCGAAGTTAACACACAGTCCGTAAAACAAATCTCACAATAATACCACTGCGCAGTTTTGCTCATTTCTTAAATTTAATAGTGATACCACAGCATACTCTTGATACAAGAGGAAAAACATAAGCATGCTGTTTTATTAAATCAAGTTTACGAAAGCCAGATCCGAATAATGTTGAATGACGATTTTTAAAGAAATACCGTTGCTTATTTTTGCATGGTTATTATATTTGAAAGGAATTCCATAGTGTAGTGACTGTTTCTACGACAAAGTACCATAGCGTACTAATGCTGTTTTTAAAATTCACAATCCTTCTTATTTTAATGAAAAACGTACCACAAATTTGTGGAAAATGTGCATTTTGTGGCTGTGGAACTGAACGTATCTACTATTTCGGTACGTTTCAGTCATCTACAGTATTTTTACAGTAAAACAGTAGCGGTAACCAGCACCCTTGAAAAATTGGCCTGCATTAGGCGGCTACGGTAGCGCGTCGATGTACGGTAGCGGTTTCGAAAGGATATGTGAATACAATTTAAACAATAATAACTAGATTTTTTTTTTTTAACATCAGAAATCCAAAACATGCCAGATCTACAGATAGGTTTAAGTGTATTGTACCAGGTTTCATTCAATAAACTGTGATCAATATTTTCAAACTGCTTTGGATGTTAGGGAAAGTTGTCATGAAAACAATTTTTTGATACTGAAGGCTTTCTGTTCATATAGGCCTATATACTAATGGCTATCTTTCCAACTTGGCCTTTGGCATTTGTTACATTCTGTGACATCTTTTGTTTTAGGGAGTAATGGCCCTTATCAACTTTACCATTCCGCATCCAAGCAGCATGATGTGTGTGTGTGTGGGGGGGGGTATTTGTCACTCCTATAACAGGTCTAATTGGCTTTTGATTTTGATTAAATAGTTAAAGATTGATCAAAATGGCTTGTGTGATTATTTTGAATATGATGGTGATGAATTAATACTGAAGTTCAAATCCTACTAAATTCGCCTTATTCCAGAAGCCCATAATGCTTTGCGACAAAGGTGACTTCCGGTTTATTTCCGCATTCAATTTCCTAGTTATCGATACGAGTGAAAGGAAGAGCATAATTGGCAAAATAGATCGATAGGTGAGTAAAACATGTTAGGAACATCAGGTTATACATTCTTCTATAAATATCTACCGTTTTTTGTAAATGTCAATGAAGTTTTCGACGTTTATACCCAACTTCAGTACACATTTAAGTGGGTGGGGTAAAATAACAAATATAATGGTAAAGACTTTCATAGTAGTTCTCAAAGACTTCAAATACATATTGGTTGTTATGAAGTATGCATTCAATCGTGGTTTGTTTAGTTTGTTATTAAATTAAATGAATGATATGTTGCAATTAGTGTGAAATTGTTAAATTCTGCAACTTCAAAACAGTCAAATAAATGAAGCTTAAAATTAAATGTGATTAAGAAGGGCATTTAAATACCGACTGCTGTGCTGTATGTAAACAAATATGCAGGTCTTAAAATAACAGCTTATTAATATTGTACTAGTAAATTGTAACTATTTAAATATCTGACTGATATTAAAGCTGCACTCTCACAGATTAAACATTTTGACAACTGTTTTTTTTTGTCTTCGACTGCCAATTTATGCAAACGTGCAAGAAAACCAGTGATATAAGACTGCTGACAAAACATTGGATCGCAGATTTTCATTTTTAAGTAAATAAAATAATTTTTAATGCATTTTTCTTAAACCGTTAGTAACGCTTTTAAAATTAGCTATAAAATAATAATTTTTAAATGGAGATATGGAGATATGAAAATCGGTGATCTAATTTTTTTTGTCAGCAGGCTTATATCACTGGTTTGCAGATATTTACGCAGAAATTGCCTCTTTCCAAGACAACAAATAAAAAAAGTTGTCAAAACGGTATATCTGTGAGAGTGCAGCTTTAACAGAGTCTTTTATATTTTTTCTGGCTAAGTTGGATGATGATAAAACTATTTATTTTATTTCAGAGATGTACATTCTGGATGTTTGATTCCGCCAAGTTGATGCTCAACAGGAGTAGGCAGTTGATACCATTGATCTGATAGCACCTGCTATATCAGTGGTTATACAAGAAAAATTTGTGCAAAACACAAGAGACGGAATCGGTTCAAGAACAGAGATAAAATAAATGAAGTGTGTCAATATAAATGAAAACTTTCCTTGACTGCAAGGACTAAAGAAATGCACACAAGTGACATAAATTTAAATGTTTGGTACAAAAAGTAGACATTTAGAACTTAAAATTATGACACAGGATGTGAAACAACACTTTATAGCCGATAACAGTCGAACAAGAGATTTTTCAAAAAGAAGCAAGATGTGGTTTTTTAACCCTTGGCAACTGAACCTTTAAAGGGATTATTGCATACCAAGGACAATTTATTGTTATTGAATTATATCATGTTTAATGTTATTATTAAATTGTAAAAAATACCGTTGTTATTAATATGATTGTCTATGATCTTTTTATTCCAATGACTGTGTAAACTCCCATGGTTAATATTAAAAAGACATAAAATCGAGTTAACATTTGTGGGCAATAACTAGCCACCCGGTTAACTTAATTTGTTGGAGCACCGTGCTTTTTCTGGCAGCCCTTGGTTCGAGCTTTTTCCTATCATGTTACTTTAGTATTGTTATAGTCAATAAGCCTAGGTGTCGTTAGCGCAGTACTGTAAGCCGAATATTTTCTTGGCCCAAATTCAAACAGCCTGGAGATTTAAATGAAACTTGGTACACATGCAAATTTCCAGAAACAATAGGCCCATGTCCAGCAAGATCATGCATAATATTTCAAGACTTGAATGATTCAATACATCTGCTCCTATTTATTTTAATTTTCATAACTAAAATTGTTCATCATTGTAAATACAGTGCTCAAGTTTAAAGCTGCATTCTCAGACTGACCATTTTGACAAAAAAATGTCTGAAAACCAGTGATATAAGATTGCTGATGGAAGATCAGAAAACATTTTTACAGAATTATCTTGATCTTAACATTTGTACGTATCTTTGTTTGAAAATGGATATATTTATGGTTAAAAAGCGTTTCTAACGCTTTAAGAAAATGGAGTCTTTTGACAGTGTTTCAAACAACTGAGATCTGTTATTTTGTGAATCATCTTATATGACTGACTGAATTGAAGGCAATGATATCAAAATCAGTTAATCTGTAAGATTGCAGTTTTAAAGGTGCATGTCCATAAAGGTCAATTGGCAGGAGATCTCATCAAATTTAATGAAGAATCATACATTCAATGATGCAATTCAACTTATTCATTTTGATGAGAATCAGCATTTAAAGAAGTTACCATGAGCTCTGATTTTTTGCTGTGCTTTTTTATGACAAATTTATCATTTCTGTAGAAAATGTCTGACACTATCATACAAATTGTAGCAAAAGAAACAAAAAATAGTTGTACAGAATTAATGTTTATTTAAATATCTATAAAAATAGTTGTTCATATAATAAAACATTATGATGCACATTGTAAATGTAAAACATAACTAAAGTACAAGGACATAAAAAAATATTTAATTTTATATATTTATATGATTTTTGAATAATAATATTTCTTATGATAACAATAATAATAATAAGTGTTGAATACTAAGCACTTAACATATTATACAATGTATGAATATCAATAATAACAGTCAAAAAACAACAGTTCAACCAACAAAAGAGATCCAACAAGTACTAGCAATGGGAATCAAACCAATATGACCCAACAGTGATTCAAATAACACTAGTTGTCTATCACACATTCTGTCCAACAAGCAGTCCAAACAACACTGGTGGTCCAACCAACACTTCCAGTCCAACCATTTATAATTGTTCAACCAACACGTATGGTCCATCCAATATAGCGGCCCAGTAAGCAATAGATGCCAAACCAACAATAGCATGTTAGGTACTAGCTGTCCATCACGTTGCTACCAATCTAGCAGCCCAACCAATTGTAGTGATGTTCTTCATTGAAAGTAATGACCTCAGAAGGTAACATCAGCATATTTGAATCATATCTGTAAAGAAAGGAATGGAACATAAAAAGCATATTTTTATAAAAAAGTAAGTTACTCTCAGACTTTTTTATGAATGGGTTTTAAGACAATCTGGAACCCGATTTAATTCCAGGCCTGGGGGTATGCGACTAGTCCGGTGGCCATCACAGGGTTCTCAATAAGTTTCGGTTGAACCGTCTCAAATAGTAAAGTAACCGACCAGCTTCTACTTATTCTACTGAAGATTCATTTAGTTTTCCAAATTTGAACCGGCCCTATTGCCATTTGAAATGTCCATTTTGGCCGGCAGCCGGTTCTTATTGAGAACACTGCATCATAATATTTGAAAATAACAAATCATTTAGAAGACTACACAGGTGACAGCATGACATAATTACTCTAAGTAAAATGTTTATTACATAGTAATAAAATACACACATCAGTATAAATATCAGAATTTATATTGATGATGATTTATTTATGTTCATTCATAAGACTATTAGTTATACCTGGTAATGTACATACAGATTCCTCATTAGATTATGACTGTCAGATAGTAAAACAGACTAATGTATTATTTGTGTTAATTTTCAAAACAAATGTTTTAGAATAGATGAGAATTTGTTGTTTATAACACTCCAATAAGAATAGTAACTGCAGTCTTTTCTGAACCATCTACCCCACCCACCAGAACTAACTGTCCAAGTAAACAGTCAAGCGATTTATAGCTCATGACATTCAAATAATATCACAATAATGTAATATAAACTCATTAAAATGACAAATCTAATAAAAATAAATAAATTATAACAAACCTGGAATGATAATTTGTCCGTATTTATCGCTGTTATTGTACTTCGTCATAACCCGGAAATAAACCGGAAGTCACCATGCCGCAAAGGATTATGGTCTATTGGAAAGTCGAGAATGGTGAAAAAACAATTTCTTTTTCAGATATAAACACAGCCAAATCTTCACTCAATCTATCTGAACCAGTAGAAAAAACAGATGGCCAGGTTTCCGTTGAAACTGATTGTTTAACACCAATGTCTGCCATATCATCACAACGTTGTACATACTACACAAAGGTAATTCCCTCAGGTTTGAATATAACATCGATGAGTACTGTTGATAAACTAATGTGGTCACCGAAAATCGGTTTACTGGTATATATACTTCTTATACTTTGCTAAGGATCATCTGTAATTAATTTCATGAGTTTTGTTGATACTGGGTTCCTCTTCGAGCCTGAAATACATCTACATGTAGCACAATGGTCATTCATACACATCTTCTCATTGGTCCAAGCCTTCAATCTGCAGTCCAATAAAATCGTTTGTTATACTGAGAAGCCAAAATAATGGCTTCTTGCCAAAAAAATTTGAAAATTAGAAAAATCTTAATACTTTTTGTATTTTATGATAGAATGGAAAATATTTTAAACCAAGTGGATGAGGTCACGGAAACACCACAGATAGTATTGAATTCATTTGTAGAAGCAAGTTTAAATTGAATTGGCTAGAAAAATTAGTGAATAGTCACCCTTTATGCCATATATGTTAACTTGCATACCGTATTTTCTCGACTATAAGGCGATTCGCTTATAAGACGACCCCCTAACTTTGCCCATGAAATCTGGTGCTTTTTGTTTCGACTCGCTTATAAGACGGGGTCAATTTTTAAGCAAATCTAAAATGCTAAAATTCTTCCTAATGTGTAAAAATGTTCAAGCTCAACGGACAATTATCGACTTTCGCGGTAACTGTTTTTGTTTTACTCAAAGAAAATGGCGTGTGAGCTCTCTATTTGGAGGTAGGTTAAAAATAAGTACATGGTTACGCGTTTATTAAGTTTGCAGGTCGTTACTTATCGGAATTTTAATAATTAATCAATAACAACATATGTTTGTTTTAGTTTATTTTTTTATTGAAGACACCAATGAAGTTCTTCGGCAAAATAAATGGCTTCAATAACATAACTGCGAAAAGCCGAGGCATGAATAGGTGTTTGTTTAGCAATAATGCTTTAGGCAATATTGTCCCTTGATTGGCGACGAACATAAAGGATTCATATTCGCATTGTCATTTGTTTGCTTAATCAAATTTACAGTTAGGTACCTACATCATATTAAGATTCCAATTTATTGATTTGATATATCTGTCAAACTAATTATACTGACACGCGCCATGAGAAAAAAATCAGATATAACGGTACACTGTGTGACGTCAGAGCACGCGCGGTGAAGAGATTTCGTGTTGTTGTTTACTTAATTGCCCCATACTTGTATCAGCAGACGATATACTGGATAGACGAATACACTGTGTAAAAATTTACTGATTTTGACTTGAATCTTTTTTTAATATTTTATCGACTCGCTTATAAGACGGGTCCCCTACTTTTGGGGTAAAAATCGGGACCCAATTTCCCCGTCTTATAGTCGAGAAAATACGGTATGCAAAATTGATGATGAGGGAAAAGCAAAGTGTGATTTGATGTTTGTGATCGCTTTATCAGTTACCGATTTGTTATTTAACTATTTTAATTTATTATTCTTAGCGGCCCCAAACCCCTTGCTGAAATGATTTCAGTACTTGTAACCTGCTTAGTTTGGTCTAAGCCTGCCCTGGAAGGTGCACCAACTAACTGGTTGGATATGACTGATATATTGTTAAAAGCTGCGCAACACCCAACTTAATAAAAATTAAAATAATATCAAACTTGGTTTGCTGGTCAAAATTTAACTTCTAGGAACTTTAAAAAGCAACAATTAATAACTGTAACAATTCAACTAAAAACTGACAGCTTTATTCAGGTGCAGTTCACTTGCACATAAGGCTTTCACTTTAATTGTTTGTCATATGCACAAAAAACTAGCTTAAGAAAATTGCTTCACTTAAACACAAAAATTTTCCTCCTGTTTGTGCTCTTAATTGCAGACAATACTGAGTCTGGCAAAACTTCTATAATGCTATATATGCGTTGGCTCCCAAGATTCATCTGAACATCTGGCCACATGTACAAGGAACCCTTAGACTTCATGAAAGACAGGCAGACTTCTTGGCTATCATTGTCAACTTCCAGAACCTGCAATATTGAAAATCAAAACAAACAATCAGAAAACTTTAATCACTGTTAGTTGTGTACATGTGTGTTGTGTGTGTTTGTGCAATGTTGTATACCAATAAGGTAGATAATTAGACATTTTTTATTTATTAGTAAAATCATTTACAAGGAAAACATATTTTACCTGAGCCATTTATGTTCATTTGACAGCAGAGGTGGGGCCAATCTGAACAGAAACATTCTTGTCCTTGGAAACACTACCAGTGCTGAAATGAGAACAATGAGGGCATAAAAATAGTGCTTCTCTGTAGCTGTTGTACATTACATATATTAAGTATTATATGAGTGTGGTTGTTTTATATGTTTGTGTTACCCTGTATGTTACAAAAATATGCATTCTTTTCACTTTAGTATCTATATATGCACCCTTTGGTTATTAAACACTCTCTGCTTAGTGCTAGTTGGCTTAGTAACATGTGACCATGGTGTGTGGTGTAATGCATGTCTATATTAACCATTAACCAGGCAATGCAAGCATCATGTACCATGGGGGTTCCAACTAGTATAGATAATTTGAAGGCTACTTATATTTGATTTTAATAATAATAACAAATTTTATTTACTAATCTGTTTCTTTATTAAAGCTTACCTTGTGCTATTAAGAGTCACCATCACCATTTTCATTTAATGCTTTGTAAACAGTTTTCTTAGCACCATCTTTCTTTCTCTGAGCTGCAAGGAATATACATGTAAGTAGGTTTTGCAGGGAAAAATACAGGTAAGCAATAGCAGGATATTAAAACAACATTCAGGATATTTTAGCAACATGCAGGATATTTTAGCAACATGCAGGTTATTTAGCAACATGTAGGATATTTCAGGGAAAATACAGGTACCGTATTAAATTATGTATAGGACGCTAGCTTAGATAGGACGCAGGCCAAAAAAAGTGGTGAAAAAACCCCCTAGTAAAACCCTTAATATATAAGATAAGACGTAGTCGAAACTTTTCAAAACCGGAGCCTAAAAATTTAGATTGGTTAAGTATTTATAACATATATTAAAGTAAAAAACAAAAAAATTGTTTGTATACAAGGCATATTTTGATAACTGTCTTGTGTATTTCCGTAATGATCGTCGTATTTCGGTAATTTAGCGTATTTCTGTAAGTCCAGTACCCGCCATATTTGTTTTGATGATTTTTTGGGGGGGATCATAAAAATGGCAAAGATCAAAATAAACCATGCGATATTAAATTTTATAGCAAACTAATGTGTGCTTCTTGATTTACTTCATGTAAATTTATACATTAGACACAATGCGCAAGAAAAGTAAGAGCTAAACACAGGTAATAATACAGTTTTATTCTGTCATTCTGATGACGCTTTTCTCTAGTTCGTCCTCGTCGTCTTCTGATCGTGTATTGTAAACATCAATGATATAAGTCTTATAGTATGCGTGAATGTTCTCAAAATGTCAACACCTTCAACAAAGTATTAAATCACGTGCGAACAAACAACCATTCCATCGCAATAGTTTGTTCTATTGATATTTTTCTAATGACTGTGAGACAGCGGGTGTCTTTTACACCTTTGCACATTTGAAAATATTTGATAGTGACAATAATGCTACTTTGCGGTATGCAAATCCCTTTATTATTAACCAGGTTTTCACATAGTTTTCTGGCAGGCGGCATCAAACTCACCTATGAAACTGAATAACTTAAGTAAGGGTTGACATATCTTGACCAAAGAAAGAGTAATAGTATAGAAAGAGTTTATGGGTACCTTACATGGGATTGTGTTTGGGGTCCCTAGGATCAAGGTCAAGGTCACTGTTACTAAAAATAGAAAAACAGTTGAAACTGAATAACTAGTTAGGGATGACATATCTTGACCAAACTTGGTCTATAGAAAGAGTTTATGGGTACCTTTCATGGGATTGCGTTTGGGGTCCCTAGGGTCAAGGTCAAGGTCACTGTTACTAAAAATAGAAAAACAGTTGAAACTGAATAACTTTAGTTAGGGATGACATATCTTGACTTAACTTGGTCTATAGGATGAGTTTATGGAGACCTTTCATGGGAATGTGTTTGTGGTCCCTAGGGTCAAGGTCAAGGTCACTGTT
Organism: Mya arenaria; assembly: GCF_026914265.1. NCBI lineage: Eukaryota > Metazoa > Mollusca > Bivalvia > Myida > Myidae > Mya > Mya arenaria. The sequence continues at coordinate 71,827,661 of NC_069126.1, forward strand.
ATTAAAAATAGAAAAACAGTTGAAACTAAATAACTTTAGTTAGGGATGACATATCTAGACTAAACTTGGTCAAAAGAAAGAGTTTATGGAGACCTTTCATGGGATTGCGTTTAGGGTCCCTAGGGTCAAGGTCACTGTTACTAAGAATAAAAAAATGGTTGAAACTTAATAACTTTAGTTAGGGTTGACATATCTTGACCAAACTTGGTCAATAGGAAGAGTTTATGGAGACCTTTCATGGGATTGCGTTTGGGGTCCCTAGGTTCAAGGTCAAGGTGATTGTTAGTAAAAATAGAAAAATGGTTGAAACTGAATAACTTTAGTAAAGGTTGACATATCATGACCAAACTTGGTCTATAGAAAGAGTTTATGGATACCTTTCATGGGATTGTGTTTGGGGTCCCTAGGGTCAAGGTCAAGGTCACTGTTACTAAAATAGAAAAATGGTTGAAACTGAATAACTTTAGTTAGGGTTGACATATCTTGACCAAACTTAGTCTATAGGAAGAGTTTATAGATACCTTTCATGGGATTGCATTTGGGGTCCTTACTAAAAATAGAAAAACAGTTGAAGCTGAATAATTTTAGTCAGGGTCTACACATCTTGACCAAACCAGGTATAAAGCAATATATCCTGACACAACTTTGTATAAAGGAAGAGTTTATGGATACCTTTCAGTGGATTGCATTTGGGGTCCCTAGGTTCAAGGTCACTTTTACTAAAAATAGAAAAACAGACACAGGTTGAAGTTCTTCTGTCAATCATTAAAAACCTGGTTTCGTTGCATTGCTGTGTTTCTTGTTATTATATTAAAACAGTAAAATATTTTGTAAAATATTGTATTGTTAAAATCACGAACAACGTTTAATTGATATTTACCTTAATTTCCATTGCTGTTATAACTCAATCCAGTTAAAGCGCTTGACTCACATCAAGTTTTTGTGAGTAGTGTCCCTTTTATAGAAAAGTAAACACTCTTGTTTGTTTTCAATTTATTTCTCAATAAATCATTTTAAATTAACTTTCAACACATTTATGCATGTGTTAACTTTTGCTATTTTACCTACATCAGTTGCTCTCTTCGGTGGACACAGTACAGGTACTTATCATTACAGCGTTCGTCTGCGGTCCAACATTTTCGGCCAGATATGGACTTGAGAAAAACTGATAAAATCCTAAAAGCATAGAAAGGAGGCAGGCAATTTTTAAGACAATAATCTGGGGTAAAAAAGTGTGTCCTATGCATAGTATAATACGGTCAGCAACATGCAGGTTTTTAAGCAACATGCAGGATATTAAAGCAACATGCAGGATAAAAGCAAAATTCAGGATATTTTAGCAACATGCATGTTATTTAGCAATATGTAGGATATTTTAGCAAAAAGCAGGGCAAAGTAAAATGCATGACGAAGACACAGTAACATATTAAATCTGACTGTTAGATCACATGAAGCTTCTTGATAGATCAAAGAAACGTAAATAGTAATAATATTGCATTTAACGCAGAAGATGCACTTACTGGTTTTGTTCTGCTTCTTCAGCGGCGGTTTTCTGGACTTAGATGTTTTAGTACACGTACCAACAGTTATGGTGGATTTACTCTGCTCTCCGAAGTTTATCAGGTGTTGCTTAAAACAGAGTTATTAAATAATCTTTTAAATCTGAAATTAAATGTTATTGATTTTAAAAATGTACAACCAACAACAATTTAGAATAAAGGATGCATTTCAGTAGAAAGACACAGTCAGTCAATGGCTCGACATACTGGCTGTTTAAGCAGTTGATACTGTCATTGCAACCATCGCAGAAACAGCTAAGGTTCCTGATCTGTAAGGTGTTTCCAGTAGTTTCTTTTGTGATGCGCACTCTGTGTATTTTCCTTGTTCCAACAATAGTTGAAGCATTGGCATTTGTACGCTATCATTTGATGTCTTTTGTGGCGATATGTATACAAATTCTCACATTATCTATTTTGTTAACGGCGAGTCTCTCATTGCAAAAGTCATACAAATCTTTAGCATTGGTATCACTCTCTTGCCTGAAATAACTGCCTGATGACATGAATTCTTCACAGTTGTGCCTAATCCATCACATAAATTCTTGCCATGTGACGTCGCAAAAAAGTTACGTTGCACTGCAAACCTCTTTTCAGCACTGATGTCTGCAAAACTGACCCGCCTTTTGTATTGACACCCTGCACCATCAGTCCATTCATAAACAACATTCAAGTTGTCTTTGTTCTTCTCAATCCTTTCATACAAGTGATCTCTTAACACAAGCACCCCATGTGCATCATGCTTTTGGTCATTAGACACTCCAATTAGTGAATGTCTCCTTGTAATGACTTGGTCATTTTCATCTTTTACTGAATAGTAGGTCATCATAGGGTGTATTGTGACTTGGTTTCTGTCTCAAAAGAACTTCATTTTGGAAACGACAACTGTAATTTTTTGCATAATCCATACTGTTTCATCGTCACCCATTTTCAATTTGCATTTTCCAGTTGAGTCAGCTGCCATTTAGATCTGAATAAATGCAATGGTAAGGGCCTCAGTACCGTATCTGAATGTTCTTAAAACTCACTAAATGTGCTGGATTTTGCTACGCACGACACACAGCATTTTGTCTGGCCTTGTTTGCCTTCTATGTTTTTTGTTTCCCATCTGTGGTATAAATTTTAATGTTTTCCTTTCCATACTTTTTCTTAGTCTCTTGGAAGTTTTCACAAAACTTATTTGGTCCACATTCATGACAGTTGCCTAAAATACATTTTCATTCAGGATCATTGACATTGCCACACAGCATGATGTCTGCAAGGTGTTTGTTAATTTCATTGTGTTAGGATTTTTTCCACACAGGCAGTTGTTGATACTTTCAGCGACTAGTGCTGCATTGCAACAGATCTGGCAGAGGCAGCATCTTCTATTTGTTTCACTTACTTTTCTCACATTCTTTGGCTTTAACAGATAAAATGTTGTTCGGCCTATTTTCTTGTCTGGATATTTCTGCAAGAAGACTTGATGGGCATCAGTTATTGTTGCTGTCATGATAAACATTGGCTGGCATTCTTTTGTCACATCTTTCTTATTTGGAATACAGCGGCTTACTTCTCCTCATATAAAAAATCTCTTTCAATAGCTTTTTTTCAGCTGTTATCTTGCCTGCTTGTGCTTTTCTTACTCTGTTCCTCCACTAGCATTGTCTTTCAGTGTTTTTGACCAAACGCGATTTTTCATCTGAAATGTTCTTTTCTTTTTCATTTTAGTTGCACTTTCATTCACAAAGTAGGCTAGTGTTTTCTTGTCATGTTTAGACTTTGACTTTGACCTACTGGTGTACTATTTTGACTAGATACAGTTTCCATTACAGATTCTCCAATTTGACAGCCATTTTTCTCAATTTTGGAGAAGTAAGAATCCCTTTCTCTTTGAGTAGCTCATTTGTTAATGGTTATTTCTCTACCAGTCTTGCTCTTTTTGCCGGTGTGGTTGGTAAGGTCTCTTTGACTCGTTTCAAAGCACAGTGTTCAGACCACCTGGATGTGAAGGGAAATTTTGCACTACTGGTGTTTTCCTTTACTCCATGAATGTTAGTGTTATTTTCAGTTCCTACTTGAATGGCCTTATTGTTTTCATTTTCAGATTGAAGATCAATGTTGCTTTCATTTTTATTTTGTACATTTGTGTCCAAATTCTAATGGGTTCTCCTTGTTTTGTGCTACTTTCCTTTAGCTTTAATCTCAAATGCCAATTTTGTGTTCTTAACACTGTTCTCTGCTTTCTAGCTTCTGCTTGCTTCTCCTTTAGTTATATAACCATCTTTTTGGCTGTACTGTTGACAATATTTATTGTTTTATGTGTTTTCTTTGTTGCTTCTTTTTAGTGCTATACCTTTGCATTTCCTCACACTTTTCAGCTCACCTGAGCACAAAGTGCTCAAGGTGAGCTATTGTGATCGGTGTATGTCTGTCGTCGGTCGTCTGTTGTCCGTCATACGGCGTCAGCAATTGGTTATAATAAAACTCTTCTCCTAAACCGCTTGGACAATTTTAATGAAACATCATAGGAATGGTCCTTGGTTGGTGCTTTTTCAAAACTGTTCAAAGAAATGAATTCTATGCAGAACTCTGGTTGCCATGGCAACCTAAAGGAAAACGTCAACAATTGGTTATCATCATCATCTTCTCCTTAACCGCTCCAATTTTAATGAAACTTCATAGAAATGATCCTTGGATTGTGCTTTTTCAAAATTGTTTAAAGAAATGAATTCCATGCAGAACTCTGGTTGCCATTGCAACCTAAAGGAAAAGCGTCAACAATTGGTTATAACCATCATCCTTCTAAACCGCTTGGCCAATTTAATGAAACTTCATATGAATGATCCTTGGTTGGTGTTTTTTTATCGAAATTTTTCAAAGAAATGAATTCCATGCATAATTTTGGTTGCCATGGCAATATCAAGTAAAAGGGTCAACAATTGGTTATAATCATCATCTTCTCCTAAACCGCTTGGACAAATTTAATGAAACATCATAGGAATGATCCTTGGTTGGTGCTTTTTCAAAATTGTTCAAAGAAATGTATTCCATGGCAACCTAAAGTAAAAACTACAAAACAGTTTTTTGGCAAATACTATGAGGTTCAGTGATTAAATATTTGGTGTGTAACATTGTCTATTGTTTATCTATCATGTTTATTCAAATTATGCCCCTGGAGAAAAATGTGCCTCACCCCGTGGGCTACAAGTTCATTATAAATACATTTTATTAAAATCTGTGAAATCATTTATATTCGTTGACATGAAATTTCTTGGTTTGCCGAAAAATTACAATTTTATGGGTACCGTAAATGACTGGGTATAAGACGCACTTTTTTCCCTCAGATTTTGATGCAAAAAAAATGCCTGCGTATAATACCAAGTAACAATTTTTTGAACTTTTGTTCTGAGGTCAATTTCAAGCTGAGAGTTTTAGATTTATGTAGGAAGGGATGTTACTCACGTCATATTGATCGAGTATATACGGGTTAAAACGGCAGTTGAAGATCGGGATACGGTATATCGTAAGACGTTTATAATTTCAACAGAAATAATTTTCGATTAAAGGTTCCGTAATTCACCTAAGAGTTCGGACACTCTAAATATTTGGACACCCATAATTATTTCCCAAAATAATTTATTTTGCGTACCTAATTTTCGGACACCCAAAGGACATCAATCATAACTTTCATAGTTAATAAGTTTCACAGACGAAGATTATTGATTTTTAGCTCCACTGGCCGAAGGCCATGGAGTTTATGTCGTCACAGATTGTCCGTCGTGAGTGCGTGCGTGCGTGCGTGCGTAAACTTTTACTTTAAACGACATCTCCTCTGAAACTGATAAGCGGATTTTGACAAAACTTCACAGGAATGTTCCTTTGGTGGTCCTTTACCAAAATTGCTCAAATGGTTCCGGTCCATTGCACAATATGGCCGCCAGAGCTAAAAATAGCAAAATCTTTAAACGACATCTCCTCTGAAACGGTTCGGCAGATTTTGATGAAACTTGACAGTAATGTTCCTTGGGTGGTCCTTTATTAAAATTGCTCAAATGGTTCTGGTCCATTGCACAATATGGCCGCCACAGCTAAAAATAGCAAAATCTTTAAACGACATCTCCTCTGAAACGGATAGGCAGATTTTGATGAAACTTGACAGAATTGTTCCTTGGGTGGTCCTTAACCAAAATTGCTCAAATGGTTCCGGTCCGCTGCACAACATGGCTGCCAGGGCAAAAAAATAGAAAAACCTTTAAAGAACATCTTCTCAGAAACCAATGATCAGATTTTGATGAAACTTAACAGAAATGTTCCTTGGATGGTCCTTTATCAAATTTGCTTCAATGGTTTCGGTCCACTGCACAAGATGGCCCCCAGAGGTAAAAATAGAAAAACCTTTAAACGACTTCTCCTCAGAAACCGATGATCGTATTGCAATGAAACTTGACAGAAATGTTACTTGGGTAGTCCTTAACCAAAATAGCCCAAACAGTTCTGGTCTGCTGCACAACATGGGCACCAGAGCTAAGAATAGAAAAAAAACGTTAAACTACATCTTCTCAGAAACCGATGATCAGATTTTGATGAAACTTGACAGAAATGTTCCTTGGGTGGTCATTAACCAAAATTTGTTAAATGGTTCCAGTCCACTGCACACCATGGCTACCAGAGCTAAAAAATAAAAAAAACTTTATTCGACTTGTCGTCGAAACCGATGACCTTTTTTTCGACAGAAATGTTTGTTTGGTGCTCCTTTACTCAAATTGCCCAAATCATTTCGGTCCACTGCACAACATGGCAGCCAGAGCTATTAAAGTAAATTTTTTTTTTAAATAACTTCTCCTCAAAAATTGATGATTGTATTTCTATGAAACTTGACGAAAATGTTCGTTAGGTGGTCTTTGCTTGAACCTTTTGGCCAGTGGAGCACTGGATTACCTAACCGTATACACCACTGACAATTTAATTAGTTACTACTTATCCTAAACGATTTATTGCCTGTTGAAAAGGAAGTGTGATATATTTATTTGAGGATTAAACAAACAACAAGGGCAATCAAGGGATTAAGAAAACATCGACATGGCATGTTTGTAAAACGATCTGCCAATAAGCTTTCAAACTTGTACCACACTTATAGACTATATGAAGCAATAATCGTACAGTTATACATTAATCCTGCATAGCAATGTCCATGCTCTCCACGAGATCCTCGTGGGTATAACTGTAAGTTATGTGACGTCACACAGTGTGACTCTTTGATCTGAAGCCGATAGAATGTGTTTATTCAGTTCAGTGCATGTATAAAATGGTGTTTTAATTAACTTCATGAAGGATTTACACTTATAGGCGTAATAAATAAGTTTATGACCATTGATTACTACGGATAAATTAATAAGTGGTAAAAAGCAAACATGAAGAAAAAAAGGCAGGTTAAACAAACATGTAAATAAAATGTAAAAATGATAATTTTCTATGTATTCGGAGAGCGAAAAAAATAATTAATTTATAGTGTCCGAACTCTTGTGAATAACGGTATTCAATATTATTTTGAATAATAAATTGAATTAAACAATAATCAAACTTACATATAAAAAAGCAAAGTTGGGCACTGTCAAAATATTTTTTGCATAACATAACTTTTCATTCTCGACAGTATGGTTGAATGGTTTTAAAGATAACCATCGCCATTTTCACGATTTTTTTTTTTTTTGTCACGGTCAACAAACATGGTGGCTGAAAATGCCGGACGATTTTGACATTTTTTCTATGCGTCTTTTAACCAAAAACATAGATTAAAAGGTTTTTTTCTCGGATTTTTCACAGATTTTTTCCCTGCGTCTAATACCCCCTATTGTCTTATACCCAGTCATTTACGGTACTTAAATTCGTGGATTTTGAAAAAAAATAAATAATTGAAACTGTGATCGTTCTGAATCGTCTGCATTATCTCCACATGCAGGTCCTTGATTTCTGTCTTCTACGTCACTTGGTTTATGACACTCGCTAAAGTGGTACGACATGCCAATTAGTGCATATATGCCCATGTCAATTATCGATTTAATTGGAAATTAAGGTCATAAAAGAAGATGTACCCTGATCATAAATACAAATAGGCGAAGCCATTGAATGCCAATTAAGAATTTTGCAAACTGTGAAAACACCGAAAAGGTCAGTATGTTTGAGTACACAATCCCTAAAGATTGCTGATGTCTACAAATCCAATAACTTTTGAATATCATCTCATTTCAATATTTATTCACACGTTTTTGTTTAATAAGTATATTGAACGCGTTTTCAGCCGTTCGTGTTTTAGTTGTTGTTATTGCTGACTGTATGTCAAAGTCCTGGCTGATTATTATATTATTGTCGTTAAGACCACTTGTGCCTTGGTTTGGAGGGTACCTGGTTTGAAGAGAGCCAAACAGTTGATATTTCAAGTCTGATGGCCTATATTCAAACCAAGTATAAATACTCGAAAAGCCAGACGTTGTTGCATAATAAGGTAATAACTTGTCAGTAAATGTTAAGTAGTGTTATACAATAGTTGTCTGGACCAGTAATGAATATTTGTACAAATGTAATATTGTCAAGGCCAGATGGTCAGTCAGACCTTTCAGTTGTAAAATCAATTTGCTTTGAGATTAAAAGTATTGAAATTTGGTTAATTTAACACAGACAGTACTTATGTAACTATAAGATACTGTACATAAAATACTGTTAACATAAATCTAAAAATATGAAACATCTTGAGATCCTAAAAACATGATAAAACATGAAACTTTATAAAATAATGAAATGATGAGATTGAATATGAATACAATGATGATAATTATAAACACAATATAAATGAGAAATAACATTGTGAAAACATCCTCTGGCCCAGTAAAGCAATGCTCCTGCATTGAACACAGTTCACAATGCATGTGTAGTAGTAAAATGAATTACAGGGCAGAGGAGTTAAATGCAAAAGAATAATAATATAAGAATTTTATACATATTTACATATGAAGAAATAAAGGTATTTCCATCTGCAAGTATCAACAATCAACATGTTGAATATAATTAATGAATACAATGTCACAAAACTATGACTAAGAACTATGGCCTTATACCATTAGCACTCAGCACATATTCTATAACAATGTTAATTGAAATGCATATTATTTAAAGACATGCATATTAAAATTAAAATGTTGTTTAAGCTAGGCCTCCTTGTTCATGTGGAGAACATTATAATTGGCTCGATGCTAAAACTGGCTGTGATCAAAAAAATTAAAAATATAATAATATGAAAAAAAATGACACTGATTAATAAAAAGAAAAATGTAATTGTTTAGAACATTGTCTGATGTTAAAATGAATGCACAAAATTATACAGATGGTAGATTGATAGGCTTGGTTCTTTTTTATTCGCTGATTTTTGGGTATAGCAATGGTTTTGCCTCATTTGACTCCATCGGAGCAGATGGGACCTGACTCGCTCCTATTTCTATTGGGATGCAAAACTGATTATGTGTTACCCATAAGTACAGTGTATAAGGGTCTTCATTATTTAGTATGCGGTAAACAGAATATGCATTGATTGGGTTGAGTTTGACTGATGTGGTAGATTGAGTTGAGTGGGCGGGTTTGTGACCTGAATGTGTAATTCATTCCAGTTGATCATGAGTTCTGACCTTAATCCTAACTTAATGGTAACTGATGGGGTAAGTGTAGATTTAGTAGCTACACAGTTTCTGGCACATGTTGGTAAATACAAAATTGGACAAAACACACAGTGTTTTCCATTTGAAATCTCCAGATATAGAACTGGACGACTAAATGGTTTGATACGTTTGTATATGAAATATACAAAAACAAGTATTGCCAATGTGCAGATGACATATTCATTAAGTTCCAGAAAATTTTCATGGAAATGTGCAAGTGGGGATTGTGTTGTTGGTGTAGCTATAGCGGGTTGGTCGGTGTAGTGAAAAGAAGGTAATTTAGAACTGGTAACGGTTGGAACGTTGTTTGCAAGTAACAGTGCTGTTATAAGTTTGTTGTGTTTTTTGTACATAAATAGCATAGCTATGGCCAGTGCAACAGAGAATGTTATGGATATAAGTGCTAATGCAGTTGCAGCAGAAAATGAAGTTTCATTGTCAGTTGTAAAGTCCTGCAGAAAAGGTTCAGCTAAATCACTATATATTATTTTGTCTTCTTTAGCAGCAGAAATCATTTTATTAAGATTCAAGTTGTTGGCTTTGTCTTTGGCAATAAGGTTTTGAAATTGATGTTCATAGATGTGGAATGGTTTAATTGTAATGTTGAGTGGTTGAGGAAATGTGGTGTTTGGCTGTATGTTTGCTATTGCTTTTTCATCAAAAAAATGTTGAAGCATGATGAGGTTGACTGGATGTAATGTTGTGAAGCCTGAATTTGTATGACAACCTGTGTTTCGTTGTGGTATAATGACGGTGTCTGTTGTAACTGTACAGTTGCATGGAACTTGGAATAAACAAAAATGACATTTTTCCAAAGCATGTGTTTGTTTTCCACAATGAATTGTTGTGTGAGAATTGTTTGCAGCTAGGAAATGAGTTTGATTGAGTTGTCTGAAAGTTGGCTTTAGAGCGTTTGGTACAAATTTGAAATTGCAGTTGTTCTTGACTGATGTTTTATTTGATGTTAGTATTGAGAGTGCACAATCAGGTTTGGTAATCGGTATTACTGGAAAATTTATGTGACAGTTTATAAAGTGCTTGCTTTTGTCACATTCTGAAAGTATGTTTCTTGGTAGAGATATATAGTGTTGCTCATTGGAGGCTATGTATGCTGGCAAATCCTCAATCATAGTTGAGTGTGTAACAGTGTTATTAATTGGTAGTGGATAATGAATAATTTCATACAGTTTGAAAGGTTGCGCTAATGACGAAATAGGAAATTTCACAGTTATGAGAATAGCATGATTACTTTTGTGTAATGAAAAATCAGCATGGTTATAATAAAATGAAGGTTTCTGATGTAATAGTTTGAAACTAGGGTTATTCGCTAATAAAGTATACTTTACAAGTCTCAATGCTTTGCTCATGTCAGACTGTGATATGAGAAGCGGAGATAATTTACCTTGTAGCAATGTAATAAAACCTAAATATAAATTTTGATAGTTATTCCTGATAAAGTTATAGTTGTAAGATTGGTCAATGACTTTTGCAAAGAGCCAAGACTGCTTTTCTTCAAAATTATCTGAAAATGACTCAAAAGAGTTTTCCATTTGAACAATCATGTCATGATTATTTTTCAAATCAGTAATAGCATTATTGAATCTTTCATTAGATGTAGCCATAAATGGACTCATTATATCAATTTGATGTTTAAAAGATGCATCTAATTTATCGTTATTTTTATGCAAAGCGTTTAAATTGTTTGCAATTTTCTGAACATCTGATGATGTTGACAGACCAAAAAGACCTGATGCAATTTTTCCTACAAAAGGTAATAAACTGCGTCTACGACGAGAGGGTAGTTTATCACTAACATGAACCATATCCAAAATATTGTTGGTAACCGTATCAACATATAACATTGTATCATTATGAACTGAACTTAAATGCTTTGATACAGCAGCAATTTCAGGACATTTACATTTTGGTTGATCATCATGTTGAAAGTTTGGTATTTTTAAATCAATGACAAAAGTGTGTTGCCAATGTTCTGAAGAACTAAACAAATCAGGCATGGGTTTAAAAATAGTCCCATAATTTAGTCTGGTCTCAATCATCAGCCCATGTGAATTTGGCCACAGCAGACATAAGGTCAGGAAAAACAGGACATAGCCTGCAAGTAGAAAATACCCATATTCAAAATTATTTTGAGCTTACATATCATTATTTGACGTCATATAGCACTATATTTCATGAGCCTGCTCATTACTTAAAATATAGATAATGAAATGTTTGGTCAATAAATTTTTTAAACCTGGTATTAACTACACAATATGACATTTTTATGTCTGCCTATTCACAATTATTCTGGGAGTTGATAAACTAAATTATTAATACCATGCTTAATGTAGTGAACTTACATCATATGTGTAATAAATTATAAGACAGTTCACTTTCTATATTTAAATACTTTCGTCTTACGTCTTTTATTTTTAGACGTATATGTAAAATGAAAGGTATTGCGCATCTCTTCTGGGACTAAATCCGCAAGAAGCCATTTGTTGTGCGAATTATCAATGTTTTCAAACTTAACCCTATACCATTTCTTTCCATTTTGATGAGAATATCTTAGTATTCTCTCTACTTTGTTTGTGGGAACATTATCATCATCTGGACTATCGCCACTGACATCAATTTCAGGGTCTCCAGTTTGACCTATCATATTTTCCCTAACATTTTGAATGTTTTCATCTGAATACCGATCAAATGGGATGTGGTATTTCTTCAGACGAGAAGCATTGACCAATGATTTCACAATTTTTCCCGTGTGTACTAGTTTCAGTTTGTAGGTGTAATTGGGACCTAACTCAATAATTTCATATGGACCTACATATTTTGGTGCCAATTTCCTACATTGCCCCACTTTGACATTTTCCTTTTTTAACATGACCTGTTGACCTTTGACATAAGATGGGTCTTTTGCTTTCCTATCATGGTATTCTTTTTGTTTTATTTGCTGGCCAGATCTGTTTGCATTTATAATCAAGTTCATAAGCTTCAGCTGTTCATTTAGGTTGTCTACAAATTTCTTGACATTTTCAGGCAAGTCTTCCTTAGGAATAAGAGCTATATCAATAGGCAAATTCATATGTCTACCAAACAAAACTTGATAAGGTGTAAACCCAGTTGATGATGAAACAGCGTTCCTGAAACTTAGCATAATTGCTGGTATTAGTTCTGCCCAATTGTTTTGGTTATCCATACACAGAGTTCTAAGAGCTTGTCCTAAGAATCCATTAACCCTTTCTACAACTGCGTTACTTTGTGGATGAAATGAAGATGTATGGTGCCTAGTTATTTGAAATCTTTCGCAAACAGCAGACACTAGCTTTGAAAGAAAATTTGACCCTCGGTCTGTGACAATTATCCTAGGAGCTCCATATCTACAAATGATCTCTTCAAATAAAATCTTTGCAACTTCAACAGCATCCTGAGTTCGCATTGGAAAACTTTCACACCAATTTGAAAATGAGTCGACTACTACTAGTATATACTTGAACTTGTTTTCACTCGATGGAGGTAGTGGTCCAACTATATCAAGATGTATTCTATAAAAGCTATGAGGAGGCACTGGAATTGGATGTAATGGTGGTGTCGAGTTATCATAGTTGCGTTTGGCTTTATGACATTCTAAGCAACTGCTCACGTGTTCTTCTACGTCACGGTACATTTTTGGCCAGTGATATTTTGCCCTAATTGCAAGATATGTTTTCTAAAATCCTAAATGAGCGTGTTGTTCGTGATAAGATTTCATGACGTTGCTTCCTAGGTAAAACAACCTGTGCCCATGAAGGTGACTGATTTTTATGTCTTTTTAAGCTTGGGTCATAGATATGATAGAGAATTTTATCACGTATGAAATATTGCTCTGACATAATGATGACCTTCCTACTTTCAACAAGACTTTCAGGTAGTTCATTTTTTACCAAATAGGCAAGAATGGGTTTCGTATCAGGACATTCCCACTGATCCTTTGACAAATCGATTTTTTCTTTGAACATGCTCGATATATCTAAAGACTTAAAATCTTCGTTGTCATCTGCAATATCCATTGCAGCTATTAATGAAGTTTCATCAAAACATAGCTCGGCTTGTAAATATTTTGAATCTAGACAATTCACCTGTACTGAGTTATGGTCAATTTGTTCATTCATAGGCAAATAGTCTCTTCGACTCAATGCATCAGCATTGGCATTCTTTGTACCTGATTTATGAATAATCTCAAAATTGTATTCTTGCAAAAACATTGCCCATCGACCTTTCCTACCACTGACATCTTTAAGTTTTTGAAAGTGTTTGACGCCAAAGTTGTCAGTATAAACTGTAAATTTGGATGATGATAAATATGGTCGAAATTGTTTGATTGCTTCCACCAATGCTAAACATTCTTTTTCATAAATTGGCCAGTTTTGCTCATTTTTATGTAAAGTTCTTCCTCCATATGAAATTACTCTTTCTCTGTTTTTGTTGTCAACCTGACCTAACACAAAACCTATAGCTGAACTTGAGGCATCAGTTGAAACAATGAATGGTTTGTCAAGGTTTGGCAAAATAAGTATGGGAGCTGAAGTAAGTTTGTCCTTCAATGTATCAAATGCTATTTGACACTTATCATTCCAGTTAAAAGATTTTTCAAGTTTTGTCAACTCATACATAGGCTGAGCTATCCCTGCAAAGTTGAGAATGAACTTGCGGTAGTAATTACATAGTCCCATGAATTGTCTGACCTGTTTCTGATTTTTAGGAACTGGAAAAGTTTTTACGGATTCAATTATTTTTGGATTGACTTCAATACCTGCACTTGAGAAAAAATGACCAAGATACTCTACCCTATGTGTAGCAAGTTTGCATTTATTGGGTTGCAATTTTAAATTTGCTTCACGCAATCGGTCAAAGACAATTTGTAAATGTTCTAGATGTTCTTTTACATTGGCAGAATGCACTAAAATGTCATCAACATAAACTAATGTAAATTTGAAGTTGATATCTCTAAGAACTGTACACATAAGTTTTTGGAATGCAATCGGCGCATTTCGAAGGCCGTAGGGAAGTCTTTTGAAATTATAGTTATCTAAGTGACAAGTGAAAGTAGACTTGTGCTTTGTTTCAGGGTCCAACTGAATTTGATGAAATCCAGCTTTTAAATCTAGCACTGAGAAAATTTTTGATTGATTGGTGCTCACCGAATCAACAACATCATCAAACCTAGGCAAAGGATAATTTTGAGGAACTGTAACTGCATTAAGTTTCCTGTAGTCAATTGCAAAACGGAATGTTCCATCTTTCTTTTTGCAAAGAATGACAGGTGCAGCCCAGTAGGAATCTGAAGGTTCTATGATGTCATGTTTTAGCATATCATTGACTTGACTCTCAATTTCTTTCTTTTGATCAGGTCCTACTCTGTAAGGATACTGTCTTTGAGGATTTGCGTCTCCTGTTTCTATCTTATGAGCGTGTAATTTGGTGCACCCTAGTTCTGATGTGTCTAATGCAAACATATCTCTATTCCGGACAATAAAACTCTTCAATTTTAATTTTTCGTCTTGAGATACATCAGAGTCCTCTAATGAAATTCCTAAAGTTTTTAATATTTCATTACTGTCAATTGGAGAGGTTGAATTTACTCCTATATTGTTGTCAATGTCAACATTGTCATTGTCTGTGACATGATTGTCATTACTGCCATCCTCTTGAAAAGGAGCACTAATTGAAGTTTCATCAATTGGAACCAATTTGCCAATGACAGTGCCTGATTCAACATATTTCTGACATGGAAAGGGATTTAAAATTCTACACATAGCTCTACCATGCTTTGATTTAATCAAAGATTTTGCTAATCCTATCTCCTTATCTGTTAAAGAGTTCACTGGTTCTACAAGTGCTTGTCTCCTATCGTGATTGTCAATTTTACAGTACCATGAACTTTTATCATTCTTCCACTTATGCCTTTAACATGTGAATATTTGCTTTTATTGAATGATTTCAGATCTGGACACAGCTTTTGTAAGAGGGATTTCTTAATGCAACATAAACTACTCCCTGAATCTACTAAAGTTTTAATTTCTTCATCTTTTATTTGTACAACAATAGAATTACTGTTTAAAGAAGTTTTACTGGACACATTTGCTATAGATGGAATTGTGTTTGAATTAATTTTTTCCTTTTTCTCAAGGTGTTGTTGCTTTTGAGGCTTTAGAATAATCTTGTTTGTTTTGAAAGTTCTATTTGTAGAAGAGTTTTGTAGTTTGTTTACGTTTGGCCTATCCATGTGGTTCCCCCTTTTACCACCGGCAGGCGAGTATCCCTATTTTCTATTTTGCTGCTTCATTTTCAAGCAGGCAGGTTTAATATGGCCTTTAATGCCGCAAAAATGGCAAACTTTGGTTTTTGCAAAGCACTGTGCAAAAGTATGAGGTTTTGCCTTTCCACAGGCTCTACATTCTGATTGGTGGTATGCAGGTGAGATGTTGTTGTAGTTTTTGTGCCTTGAGTCCTGATTGAAATGAGTTGTTCTGTTATGTTATGAGGTGGCGTTTTGGTATCTGAATTGGTTTCTATTGTTGAATTGATTACTGCTTTGATTGTATTTGTTTATTGAGCATATTTCTGCTTGATTTGCCGCCAAAATATCAACTTGTTCTTTCAGTTCTGCCATATTGACATTACCTATTGCATTTTTGACTACTTCTGCAAGACTTTGTTCAGAGAAATTTATTTGTGGTGGATTAATTGCATATGCGTTTTCAGATAATTCTGCTGTTTCAATTAATCCCTCAAGTGTTTGTGGAGGATAATACGCTTTAAATCAGCCCTAATATGTGGTAGTAATCCACCACTCACTGCACTTAAAATGTTTTCTTGGGAAATGTCGGCAGTGTGTGCTTTTGTATGCACCTCATAAATAAAATCCCTAACTGTTTGTTTTGACCTTTGTCTCATGTGGAATAAATCAGCTAATGTTTGAACCTTGTCTATCTTTTTACCAAAACGTTGTATAAATTTTGTTTTTAATGTATTAAAATCATTTTTTATGTCATCGGACAATGTTGTAAACCAATCAAAGGCAGTACCTATTGCAAGATACATGCCGAAAAATTTGGCGAGAGATGCCATATCGGTTTGAGTAACACGGCCAAAATACTCGAACCTTTCCACCCAAGTCTTAGCATCTACAGTGGGATCATATTTCCCAACTAACTCCACTTTAAAAGGAGGCCTACCTTGTGTTCTGGCAGCTCCTTCCGGCCCGGCTTGAAGTCCAGGGTCTGCCTCGGCTTGCCTGGCTACTTCTTGTCCTCGTTCGGCCATAGTGTTTTCTTCCTTGGATGGGAGAACTTGAATGGATTCACGTTCTTGTACCAACGGACGGCTTGGGTCTTCGACTTGTCCTTGTGATCTTGTATGTGGCACCCTCAGCATGTGCAACAAGTGGTCAATTGTATGATTTTGGATTCTTCACCAGTTTTCAGCCGTTCGTGTTTTAGTTGTTGTTATTGCTGACTGTATGTCAAAGTCCTGGCTGATTATTATATTATTGTCGTTAAGACCACTTGTGCCTTGGTTTGGAGGGTACCTGGTTTGAAGAGAGCCAAACAGTTGATATTTCAAGTCTGATGGCCTATATTCAAACCAAGTATAAATACTCGAAAAGCCAGACGTTGTTGCATAATAAGGTAATAACTTGTCAGTAAATGTTAAGTAGTGTTATACAATAGTTGTCTGGACCAGTAATGAATATTTGTACAAATGTAATATTGTCAAGGCCAGATGGTCAGTCAGACCTTTCAGTTGTAAAATCAATTTGCTTTGAGATTAAAAGTATTGAAATTTGGTTAAACACAGACAGTACTTATGTAACTATAAGATACTGTACATAAAATACTGTTAACATAAATCTAAAAATATGAAACATCTTGAGATCCTAAAAACATGATAAAACATGAAACTTTATAAAATGATGAAATGATGAGATTGAATATGAATACAATGATGATAATTATAAACACAATATAAATGAGAAATAACCTTGTGAAAACGTTGTTTTGTACATTGTCACATTGGAAGCTCAGTAACCTCCAATGTAATCGCTTAATTATTTCATTAAAGAAAAAAATCGAGAACAGACACCCATCACTCAGATCTTGGAAGCTTGGAGATTTTTATGAACAGCACATGTTTAGGCATGTGCTTCAGTTATTTGGTTCATAAAACACATAAAAATGATTTGGTTTATTATTTGTTAAAGGCTGATATAATATTTCAACAAAACAATGATAGTACAGTGAGAAGGATATTTATGCTGTATACTGCGGCCTCTGTAACGAATAAACTAGACTATGTACATAACATGGCAATTGAAAAAGTGAATATTGGGTTTATATTTCGTGGGATCTTGAATTTGTGGATCACCCAACCCACGAAAACCACGAACATTAATGATTTCACAGTAGTTATGTAAAGTTTACTCTTGAAGCAAGGGCAGCAAGTCTTGCTATATGGTCTCCCTTTTTGTTGGAGATTGCACTTTCGACTATTTCCCGACTATAAGGCGATCCGCTTATAAGATGACCCCCTAACTTTGCCCATGAAATCTGGTATTTTTGTCTAGACTCGTTTATAAGATGGGGTCAATTTTTAAAGCAAATCCAGCACTTGAATTTCACCAAGACTGTGGTAATGTTCAAGCTAAACAGTCAATTATCAATTAAATTTGTTCATTTGCTTGGAAGAAAATTGCCGATTTAATGTCAACTGTGAACTCTAATGTTGAGGAAGGTTAATAATAGAACAACATTACACGTTAAAGGATGTTTGTTTTCCGTACAGCCAAAGGTTCATTAAATTTTATTAAGTCTTCAACATAGTCACTTCTAAGGTAATTATTTTTCTTTTTTAGGTTCATAGATTAAAAAAATTATTATACACTTAATTCTTAAAAAGAAATTTCATTTTTACTTAATGATAAATTTAAATAATCAGACTTTTCCATTGAACTTCATGTAGATTATTGTAAACTTCATGTAGATTATTCTAAGCTACAATCTTATCTTTTGTGTGGATAGTGAATAAGGCTTATTAATATAAAGTAGAATTTGATGCCAACAATTTGAAGGAAGGTGATGTTTTCCTAGATGGAAGGAGAGAAAAATAGTTGAAGGTGCAGAATATGTACTGATAATTGATTTTTAGAGCTTAAGGCAGTATATTGATTTTATTGGATGGTGCCCTGTTTGTTGTCCTGTCAATGTGCAGGTATGCAAATCAAATTCTGTCAGTGTGCAGTCATTCATCAAGTCCTGTCAATGTGCAGTCAATCACCAAGTCCTGTCAGTTTGCAGGAAACTGTGACAAGTCCTGTCAGTGTGCAGGTAAATGTGACAAGTCCTGTCAGTGATTATCCAGGCAACATGTTTGACCAGTATGTTTTTCAATATTCTTTGAGAACAAATATCAAGCTATATTGATTACAAAGGTTAAACTCTTTTACTTAGGTGAGCGATTTAGGGCCATCATGACCCTCTTGTTTATCTTCAGTTCCCTTTTCATTGTTTCATTATTACTAGCGTGTTCTTTCTGTTTAGCATGTTCACGTTTCTTTCTTTCTTTATCTTTTTGTTTCGATTGTTCATGTTTACTTTTGTCTAGTTTTAACTTTGCACAACATTTCCTACATCTTTCAGTGATAGTCATTGGTTTAGTTTTCATTTTTTTGTTCTGCAACGAAAAGAAAAACATGATAATAAATGTCACAGGGTGAGAAAAGTGTGCAGCCAGACCGGGGCTCGAACCCGGGACCCCTCGCTATCAGGGCGAGTGCTTTACCGACTGAGCTACCGGACCGCTTACACACCTCCTCACCACATGTGTAGGTATCGGTACCGTGACATAAGCACTGGACAGTTCCTGTAGTGTCCGCAACAAACCCAGAAAACAAGATAAGCTGTACATAGTATAAATTGTTCTTATAACATATTTTGCTGTTTTTGAAAGAAAGCATTTATGAAGCTTTTCATTACAGCATGTATACACTTTTAGAGTACATAGCATTTCCAAAATATTGTTCCATGAATTAACATACAAAATATTCAAATTTTGCTTTATGGGCCTGTAAAATCAGCCTTAGATTGTTTACTTCTTTCCCTTTGCTGTTTTATGATAAAAATGAATTGTTTTTTGAATATTTACAGCAAAACAAATGATTAATTAACACTGAATTGTATAGAAATATACAGCTGAAATATGCGTTGCAGACACTACAGCGTTGCGGACAAAGACATTTATCTGCTGTAGCCTAAGTATTCAATGCAGGGAGAAGATATTTGATATTTTTGTTTGTGTGTTTGCCATTGTTAAAGAACAGTAAGTGCCCTCTTTAAGTAAACTGTAAGAGTGTTGTCTAAAGCCCTGTTGCGGACACTACACATTTTGGACGTTTGAACTGGCCTGAAACGAGAAAACAGAACTTCATTTTATCAACCACAATTGTTCGCATTCTTTTATCAAAATACATATGCCAAATCTTCCTTTAGAACATGTTTAAGATAAAATAATGATTATGTTTATGTAAAATATGTCATATTTTACAAAAGAAGGTGAAAAAAAGCAAAATGCATGGCTTTTAAGGACTGGTTTTAAATAAAATAACAATTTACTTGAAAAGTAATCGTCCGATTTTGGTAAAATAACATACTGGGCACGAACTATATTTGGAAAAGGGAAATTTACAAGCTTATCCTATAAAATTGCCTCAATTTCATATATTTAATGATATAAGTGCAACAGCATAACGATGAAAAACATCTGATTATTAGCGCCAGTTCTATGTCATACAACATACATACCAAATATAGGCATGTTATACCCCGGTGTCAAGCTAAACCTATCCTTCAGCGATATAAAAAACACTGTTTCGAAGTTAAATATTCATTAGTATCTTAAAAACATATGTATAACAAAGCTTCATTCTGTGTGCGTAAAATATACTGAATAAGGCATTTGGTTTCAAAATGTAATATAAGCTGCTACTTACCCCGGTAGTACTTCATCGAAAGTAATAAGCCAACATTGTTAGACGCAAGAATAAAAAAAATGGTGTATTATTAATAAAGAGTTTAAAAAGACCTTTCATGAGGTTGTGTTTATTGGCTCCCAGAGTTATGGTCACTGTTTACGTTTTTGTGTCGCCTGAAAAGACGACATATAGGGGTAACTTTTTTCGGTGGCGGCGGCGTCGGCGGCGTCCGCGGCCCATTTTCGCTTGTCCGGGGTATATCTCCTAAACTATTAGTGGTATCAACTTGAAACTTCATATGTACATAGATCTAATTGAGGGCAAGTGCAGTGCACAAGAACTGTTGCTCTTGCTTCGATATGTTTTAGAGTTATTGCCCTTTGTTATTTTTCATGCTTAAAGTTTTGTCCGGGGCATATCTTGTACAATATAAGAGTTATCAACTTGAAACTTCATATGTAGATAGATCTCATGGAGGGCAAGTGCAGTGCACAATAACAGTAACTCTTGCTTTCTTAGTTTTAAAATTATTGCCCTTTGTTAATTTTCATGCTTAAAGTTTTGTCCGGGGCATATCTTGAAGAATATAAGAGGTATCAACTTGAAACTTCATAGCTAGATAGATCTCATTGAGGGCAAGTACAGTGCACAATAACAGTAACTCTTGCTTTCTTAGTTTTAATGTTATTGCCCTTTGTTACTTTTCATGCTTAAAGTTTTGTCCGGGGCATATCTTGAAGAATATAAGAGGTATCAACTTGAAACTTCATAGCTAGATAGATCTCATTGAGGGCAAGTGCAGTGCACAATAACAGTAACTCTTGCTTTCTTACTTTTAAAGTTATTGCCCTTTGTTAATTTTCATGCTTAAAGTTTTGTCCGGGGCATATCTTGAAGAATATAAGAGGTATCAACTTGAAACTTCATAGCTAGATAGATCTCATTGAGGGCAAGTGCAGTGCACAAGAACCGTTGCTCTTGCTGCCATATTTTTAGAGTTATTGCCCTTTGTTAATTTTCTTGCTTAGGTTTTGTCCGTGGCATATCTCGTAAACTATAGGAGGTTTCAACCTGAAACTTATTCCGTAGGTATATCTGATTGAGGGTTCAAATGCCACCTACACTTGAAAGTTAAATGGCAACATCATTGTCTATAAATGAATAAAATGCCAATCTAACAGCTATAATGTCGACAGTAAATAATTCGTCAGGCGACACATCCGACTCGCGGAGTTCTAGTTAATTTGATTTTTGTTTGCCTTTGACAGACACATTAATCATTATTGTATTCACTTCTAAGTCAAAGTGATGTAGTCGAGTGCTCTTTCTTACGACAGCTCTTGTTAAAAAAAATTGTCAAATGGTACTTTGACAATTAAACGTTCGAAATTCAACCTTTTCAAACATGATTGAAGCATTGTGAGTGACTTCCAAAGAACAATATCTCAAGAATGAAGTCCACAATTTTTAGCCGGATTTTTCATAGAAAAATTAAGGGTTATAGAATGGCAAAAACTGGGCGGGCGTTTGTTAACAATTCTGCGTTAAAGTTTTCATTTTATGTAATAAAATCAAGAGTTTTTATCCAACGGTTATCAAACTTGGTCAGACTATTTGTTGGCATGAATATTTCACGGTAATAAATTCAACAATATTATCAAATTTTGATGAAACATAGTCCGAATGCTTGTCTGCATTATATCTTGCATATCTTTTTATATGGGTCAATACGCGTCAAAATCTAGGTCACTAGGTCAAATCTTAGGAAAAAATATTTTCAAGTCATAATTTCAACATTTTGTTCATATCTTGATGAAACTTGGTCAGAATATTCGTCTGCATAATATCTTGCTTATTTTTTTATCGGTCATCCCGAGTCAAATTCTAGGTCACTAGGTCAAATCTTAGGAAAATCTTTCCACGTCATAAATTCAATGATTTTTGTCAAATCTTTATTAAACTTGGACAGAATAATTGTGTGCATAATATCTTGAAAGTTATTTAACCCTTTACTTCATGTAAAACCAAGCCAAGGCTGCCAGTGTATGGCTTATCAGTTCATATCAGTACCCCTTCTTCATAGGAGATTATTGGTTATTACTGGAATTTTGACCCTCATGTATTACAAACTTATTTTCTTAGTATTTCATTTGGTTTAATCAATAAGTCATCAATGTAAAGCTTTTAGAGAATTAAATTTCCAATCCAGTCATATAAATTTTATTTTGTGATCTACAGGGTTCGCACAGACTTGAAAAGTGCCTGAATTTTGGGCAGCGATGAAAAGTCCTTAAATTTGAAAAAAACTCCTTGAAACTACTTGATTTTTAGCTCCACTGGCCGAAGGCCATGGAGCTTATGTCTTCACAGATTGTCCGTCGTGAGTGCGTGCGTGCGTGCGTGCGTAAACTTTTACTTTAAACGACATCTCCTCTGAAACTGATAAGCGGATTTTGACAAAACTTCACAGGAATGTTCCTTTGGTGGTCCTTTACCAAAATTGCTCAAATGGTTCCGGTCCATTGCACAATATGGCCACCAGAGCTAAAAATAGCAAAATCTTTAAACGACATCTCCTCTGAAACGGTTCGGCAGATTTTGATGAAACTTGACAGTAATGTTCCTTGGGTGGTCCTTTATTAAAATTGCTCAAATGGTTCTGGTCCATTGCACAATATGGCCGCCACAGCTAAAAATAGCAAAATCTTTAAACGACATCTCCTCTGAAACGGATAGGCAGATTTTGATGAAACTTGACAGAATTGTTCCTTGGGTGGTCCTTAACCAAAATTGCTCAAATGGTTCCGGTCCGCTGCACAACATGGCTGCCAGGGCAAAAAAATAGAAAAACCTTTAAAGAACATCTTCTCAGAAACCGATGATCAGATTTTGATGAAACTTAACAGAAATGTTCCTTGGATGGTCCTTTATCAAATTTGCTTCAATGTTTTCGGTCCACTGCACAAGATGGCCCCCAGAGGTAAAAATAGAAAAACCTTTAAACGACTTCTCCTCAGAAACCGATGATCGTATTGCAATGAAACTTGACAGAAATGTTACTTGGGTAGTCCTTAACCAAAATAGCCCAAACAGTTCTGGTCTGCTGCACAACATGGGCACCAGAGCTAAGAATAGAAAAAAAAACGTTAAACTACATCTTCTCAGAAACCGATGATCAGATTTTGATGAAACTTTACATAAATGTTCATCGGGATGCCCTTTAACCAAAATTGCCCAAATGGTTCCGGTCCGCTGCACAACATGGCTGCGAGAGTTAAAAATAGAAAAACCTTTAAGGACTTCTCGTCCGCAGTCTTCACGAAAAACATTTTAACCTACTAGCCAGTTGGACTAGCATAATGGCATATTTTACTAGTCCGAATGACAATCTAGTAGTCCGACTATTTTGCCACATTATAAAACTGTATGCTTGAGGTAAATACCTATTTCAATTGAGCAGCTTGCAGTTTGAGTAAACATTTCTTTATTATGATGCTCATGCAGTGATAGGGAGTGACATCCTTCTGTTGGGAATAGTGCTCCTTGTTTTTCAGAACCTATGGGTAATATGTAAAAACAAAAGGCATCTTGCTTGAATAGACTGTAATAATATCAACATGGTTAGAAAAGAAATGCCATGCTTTAATAGCTTTGATTACATTTTACTACTGAATTACCTCCCTTTAATAGAAAAAAAAATAATGTCTTAATTTTTCACGTATAGCATCTTTAAATAATTTTTAAACAATAATAATTTATGAGTAAACATATAAGCATAAAGTTCTCACAAAAAGATCAATTTAAAAACCTTACATTTATACATAGGAAAGTATATATAGACTGAACATTAATTTTTGTTTAAGTGACATTCTGAAAGTTAATGAAACAGCTATTTTTAGTAACTTAAATGGCCGAAAAGTGTAAGTGAAACACCAAGTCGATTCTATCTTGTCAGTTCTTGTTCAGGTTAGATATTTGCTTCATAATCTATTCAGATTAAATGTTTATTAATTGTTTAACTTTTAAGCATTATTTTGGGTCGATATTTATAGTTTAAAGGAAAAACTTAGCAAGACAAGACAAGATTACATGTTAGTCAATCGTCAGTCCACAAATTGCCTGCGTCACAATTTTGACATAATCTTTATGAGACTTAATAACAAGGGTCATCTCAACAAAATCTTTGACAAAATGGCCCAAATGGTTCCGTTCCGCTGCACAACATGGCAGCCAGAGCTAAAAATAGGAAAAACCTTTACACCACTTCTCCTAAGAAACCGATGATCAGATTTTGATGAAACTTGACAGAAATGTTCCTTGGATGGTCATTAACCAAAATTTGTTAAATGGTTCCAGTCCACTGCACACCATGGCTGCCAGAGCTAAAAAATAAAAAAAACTTTATACGACTTGTCGTCGAAACCGATGACCTTTTTTCGATAAAACTTGACAGAAATGTTTGTTTGGTGCTCCTTTACTCAAATTGCCCAAATCATTTCGGTCCACTGCACAACATGGCAGCCAGAGCTATTAAAGTAAAAAAAAAATTAAATAACTTCTCCTCAAAAATTGATGATTGTATTTCTATGAAACTTGACGAAAATGTTCGTTAGGTGGTCTTTGCTTGAACCTTTTGGCCAGTGGAGCACAGGCACTGATGTGCCTCTTGTTATTGTTGCCTTGAAAACTGCTTGAAAAGTGCTTAAAAAGTGCTTAAAAAGTAAGAAATGGTCCTTAAATTTCCTTTCAAGTTTAAAAATCAGTTTGTCTGCGTATTTTATGTTCGTAGTAAGAAAGACAGAAAGTAGAAACTTTACATAAATAGTTCGATTTAGTTTGGGTCTCGCAGAAAGAGAATTTATGTCAGTGTATCGGTACGGATAGTGTACGGGGTTTTGCCTGCGTTGCTATTTTCACAATATAAAATATTATACAAAACCGTTTCCGTTTTGGTTTCCAAGATGGCATGCGTCTTCAATAAGAAATGGTTTATTTCATACCCTTGGTTGGTAGATCAGGACAACAAGCACAAGGCAATGTGCAAACTCTGCCAATGTTGAACGGGGTTTTTCCTCAAACAAGGAAATTGAAGTGGAGAATTTATCTCAACATGGACTTGTTGCTCAAAGAATAGTTTGTGATTATGTGCAACATGCAGGGGGTGTGCTGAATGTCCCAATAACAAACAAACTTCTTGTAAGTTGTGCAGCATCTAGGTCAAAGTATGAGGCCTATTTAGAGAGTGAACGAGAAAAAAAGAACACTGAAATTCAGTTAGGCAAGAGGAAAAATATATTGGAGGAAATTGAAAAAATAAAGAAGAAAAAAGTGACAATTGCAAATGACATAGATCATTTGGAAAAAAATGCTGATTGTCTGTTTGAAAAAGCCAAAAAATGCAGGCAACTTAAGTTGTTAATGGAAGCAAATTGTAATAGGAGAAGAGCAAAAGAAAAAAAGACAATTAGAGATAGCCTTTCTGTAGAAATGAATGAAAAGTTGAAGCAATTATAGACAATTTGGGTGAAATTTTATGTTCTAAAACATTGAAATAAAAGTGGAAATTTTATATTTTGTTCCAAAACTTTTAAACATTTGTCGTTGATGTAAGTGATAACGAGTAAAGATAGTCCTTGAAAATCAATTATTAGTCCTTGAAAACTCCTTGAATTTTAAGCCTGACTTGCTGTATGAACCCTGATATAAATTATTTCCACATGATATTCATAAACAAACAGAAAAACATTTCAAATTTGATGAAAATTAAATTTTATTACACTTGAATTTATCAAACTTGACACAAAATAGTATAAACAACATATTCTTATAATTCATTTATTGCAACCTGAATTGAAACAGAGATGAAAGAATTAAAAACAAAGAAACACGGTGTATAGAATATGAAACAGAAGAAATAAAAATAAAATTTGAACCACTGAGTCACAGTACGTATTGCATTTGGTAAATAAACAAACTACAACGAACAAATAAAGTAATTATCAAACTACTAAATGAGGCCTACATGTTGTAATTTACAAAATTAATATCGTTTATTGAAAGCCCAGGAATTGTCATTATTGGGTTTGATTATAAAAATCCTCATTTGGCGTATCGTTGTGCACGTGACGCCGAGGTCCGAATTCATCTTGACGTCGTACTCAACATCACTTTAATCGAAGCCAGAATGTTCAGATTCGTCAGATAATCACTGAAATATAAATGACATTATTCAGAAATGTTGTTTTAAACTGAAGTGAACAAGGGCAGAAATTAGTTCTAAATTGCATTCTTATTTATTCGAAAACATGTGTTTCAACAGCTGATCAATGTTAAATTGGGTCATGTCAAAGTTTTACAATCGTGATAGTCATTCTTAACAATAGGGACAGTCATTTTTTTATAACATATTTGTACTTACTTGTAGAAGCAGATGCGCATTTTTATGACCGGATTAGCGAAACAGAAGTGACACATAATTATGTCCCACATAATGATTTATGGCCTTTGTTTATATAAGCCAGACGTTTTTTTGTTTATCCAACATGACCGACATTTTGACACGATTCTGATAAGTTAATTATAACTTGCAGTATTGTGTAAATTTCTACGAGGAAAACGAGACAGGAATGCCCACAAACCTGCGCAGTCAACGTTTTACGCATCTTTGATACCAATGACCTTATTTCACAATTTTCCGAAATTCTTTAAATAGTAATTTTTTAGTGAATTGTATTTATCGATGTTTATACTTCATGCATATAAATTAATAGCGAATAAACAAGCATCAGGTATGAAAATAAATGCCCCTACATTACTAATACGTAGGATTACGTATCTATGAAGCTATCGATAAAACATTGATCTGCGTATCTATGAAGCTATGGATAGATAAGTAAAATTGCGTATCCATGAAGTAAAGGGTTAATAAGGGTCATCCCCGGTCAAAATCTAGGTCACAAGGTCAAATCTTAGGAGAAAGAATTCCACGGTCATAAAAATTCATTAATCTTTGTCAAATCTTTATAAAACTTGGTCAATATTTGTCTTAAACATTTGTGAATATGGGTCACCTCAGACCAAAAACTAGGTCATTAGGTCAAATCTTCACGATGTCATAAAAAAATCTATGCTTACCAAACCTATCAATATTAGTCAAAAACTAAATTCATATTGCTGTTTTATAAACACACATCTCAATCATGAATTTCATATCTACTGTACCCATATTTTTCAAAAATTTAAATTTTAATTAACTTAAAAAATATTGCTGTACATGAAATCTTAGGTAATAAAGTGTGTCATCTAAGGTCAAAAACTAGGTCTCTGGGACAGATCTTATTGGAAAAGCTGATGTATTTATAAAATGTTCATTTTTCCTCACACAAACGCAATAGTTTCTGTTGATCAGGTTATTTGTATGAACGATATCTCCGATAAGTATAAATATGGGTCTTTTTGGTTAAAAATACTAGGTCACTAGCTCAAATCCTAGGTTTGCAAAATTGCATCGTCAAATAAAATCAGGGATGGTAAAATTCCGGATTAATCCGGAATTCCGGATTTAAGGCCTGTGACGGAACGATTTTGAGATTAATGTAAATCCATTGAGTTTTTTCTGGGGGGGGGGGGGGGGGGGGGGGAGGTTTACTGGGAGCGATTCGAGCTCAGATCGAACAATATGGGTACGAAAGGTGAGTTTTCCGGAAGTGTAAAGCCGAACTATTATCGAACCTATTTACGTCTTGCCAGTCGAGCTATATGCTTGGTTAAGCTAGCATCGGGTGATTACGGAAATTACTGATGGGACTAGAAGACAGTATCCAGATATGACAGACGACGAAGACGAATAAATGAGTATTGGAAAAAAACGACCACCACCAACTTCTAAAAACATCCATTCGTCGATTTAAAGGTATATTTGCTATTTATTTTTAAGAGAAATTCCTGAAACGTTTCTTTTACGTTAATAGAATGTGATCAAACTGAGAATGGCTTTTGCGCAATATTTCGGACATCGCGATTCGGATTGTGTCATAATAATCGATTTTCATTTTACAAATTTTATTTGGCCAATTGAAGTTTACGCTGTTAAATTGTTTCTTTATTGTTCCCATAATGTTCGAAGCATTGTTCTCAATAAGAAGTGGCTGTTGACTATAATAATGGAAGGTTTAAATGAAAATTTAAAAAAAATGAATACATATTTTGTAGTAGTAATATATATTAAGTAGGAGCAGTTATATATTAAGTTTATTTTCTATTTGAGACAGTTCAACAAAACTTCTTGAGGACCCAGTTTGAGTGAGATTTAATTTCTATAGTTGTAATTTGAATTTCCAGGTATGTTGATGGTTCCAAAAGTCAGGGATGAACAGACAACTCGACCAGTGCATCCAGTTGTTCCTGTCAATGACTGACAATTCAATGCAGAGGCCATGATACTTTGAATTATGGCTGAACATGACCTTCCATACTCCCTGTTACCACATGTAGTGAGTCTTACTTAAGACACTTGCCAAAGATACAAAAGCTCTCAGCGAATTAAAACTTCAAAGGTGTACAGCATCATATAAGATGACTTAGGGAGAGGCAAGCCATTTCAATGATGAACTTGTGGAGGAGTTAAGTGAAACTCAGTTTTGTTTGAACTTAGACGGGTCAACAAACACAAACAATGAGAAAACTGTTGCAGCTATTTTTCTGCTATAGAGAAAGAAATAGTGTTAAGACATTTGGCCTCCTTAAAAATCACAAGGGCTGATTCTGAATCAATTTTCAAGGAATTTGAAAGCCTGTTTGAGAGACTTGAAATGACGTGGGACAATCTGGACAATCTAATTTGTGTGCTACTGGACTCATGTAACACCATGAGGGGAAATTATTTTGGCTTTGAGACCAGAATACGTCAACTTGTCCCTCACCTCATAGACATTGGCGGCACACATGACCACAACGGCTCACTGCCAAAGCATGTACAGTCCCGTTTCGATATTACTTGGAATAATATATATAATAATTAATAATATTATATTCTCATCAAATGTGCAGATAATGGAATAAATACTCTTTATGATATATAAAAATTGAATAAATACCACTTTTACAATAAACATTTGCAAGCGTGATAATTGATATGTTGTTCATTATTATAAATCAAACATCCCACAGTGTAGACTGTTCATACACAGGCATTTGATCATAGCCAGTTGAGTTTTATGGGAAGTGGACAACTGAACCAAAATGTCCGGTACATGTCTTATGCCTGTGACTTCAGGTAAAAAAGTAAATTTAACTTTGTTTAAAGACAAAGGTGTTTAACTTCACTGCTAAGATTCTTGATAATTGTTCTGATTGCGGATGTCTCCTGTTGAACATAATTATATCTACCAAACCGAAAGGTGTACTCCTTGAACACTATTCTAAGGCAAAAAAGGGTATGAGGAACCCTGAAATACTGAAAGTTTCGGGGGGCTTTGCCCCCCTTGGCCCCCCACCAGGGCTTTGCCCTGGACCCATCGGGGGCCTTAAGCGGCCCCCTGAACCAGACGCAGACGTTTTCAGGATTGGCAACTTGGCTCTGTTATCATCCCTGTAAAAAATCTGGCTTTAATGCGGCATTGCTGCATTCGCGTCTTGTTGAATGTTTAGGTTTCACTGTTTCACAAACATCCATGTTTGAATACTGATAAATAGAGTAATGAAACATCAGTCACCGAAATTAGACTTTTGGATTAACAAGCCCTAATTATTTTACTATTGCTTTGCAACAAAGTTTTGAACAAGCCCTGCTATATAAAATTTCGAATTTGAGCAAGCCTGAAAGACATTTTACCACTGCAGGGCTTGCAGGCTTGTGTTCAATTCGACCACAGAAACATGATGTAAAATCCTAGGTTATGAAAATGCTAGCTTCAGTTATAACAGGACAATGCATTATTGATCAATATACTGAAAGTGATGAGATATAGTAGGGTTGAGCAACAATGTTTTTCACTTTATACAGCTAAACTTGAGAATTTACAAGTAGATATTTCTGTTTGTAAAATAATTTATTCGTCCTCCAAAATAGCTTTTAATAGTTAAAAAAACATGTTACCTCATACTACATATAGATAAGGATAGGCTGTGATTCAATTGCTTTTAAGTTTAACAGAATTCACCAGATATTGGAAGGTAATCTACAAATAACAACCAATCTGTTGATCGGCTTGGTAAGTCTATCCTATGTATTTATAAAACAGAAGTGAAACTGTAAGAAAGGTTCATTCGAAAGAACACCATAAACAACATAAATCTGAAACAATTCAAAATATAGTGGCAACACCTAAGTACCTTTAATCAAATGTTGATGTATATAAATCACTTTATAGGTTGTATCATGTATGTAACATGTTCAGCTTGATCATACAGTAGAAACTCACTAAACCGGACAAGGTCCGGACTGGGCAAAATTTCCGGTTTAGTGAGGATTTGATGTACGGAGTAAGTTAACTCAAAATATTAACTGAGTTAAACTTTAAAGGGAGGTTGAAAACTGGAATAAAATGAAAACACATAAAGATAACATTTATTTTACATCAACAATGGTTACAGTAACTTGAAATAATGCATATAATATATATTCATTAATATATTAATGTGCATGTGCTTGTTACATCACAGATACAGTTTATATCATTTATATCGTTTATATCATTGTATCTTTACGTTTCTACTGTGACACATAATGTTCAATGTTTGTTAAGTATGTTTGATAGTTTAATTAACGCACCGCCCTAATTTGATTCAATCATAGAAGTATTTAGATAAAACAACCCTCCAAATTGATCACTTAATAACCGTTTCTATTCTTTATTTTCTATAACAAACACATTAATGTTTCAATCAATTTTCTTTTCAGAAAGTTTGATTATCGCACGGCAGTCAATCCACAGTGCAATCATCATTATCGATTATCGAGTTAACACAACATCACAGGTGCAATATTTAACGACGCACCGGCTCTCAAAACAAAGTGACATGCAACTCACGAATTCCTAATACACAAAATGATTTTGACATGTTTGAACAAATATACGTTCGGTTTTATGAGGTAAAATTACGTTGACAACTAACAAATTTTCTCGATTTTTTGTCCGGTATCTGGAATTTTTTACATTGAAAATAGAAGGGGAAAACCAGGACTCTGAAAAAAGTCCGGTATTCCGAGGATTCAGGTTTTGTGGAGATCCGGTTTAGTGAGTTTCTACTGTATATGTATTCTAACAATGTCAGTTAGGCCACTTCTTGTTTTTTTGGTTTACAAAACTTTTAGGCAGAAATGTTCACTGGGTCAGGTCGAAAAAACAAAAAAAACAAAGTGAAATCAGTTTGAATTAAAGCCTATAAGTTAATGATTCAAATTGATAGATTTTATTTAAAAGTTTGTCTAAAGCTATGACATTATAAAACAAGCTATGACATTATAAAACTAGCTATGACATTATAAAACTAGCTATGTGAGTTTGCATTCCTGGACACTTTTTGCATCAAAGTGTTCTTTGAAACTATGCAAACATGAATGGTGACCAACACACTGATAGAAAGACAAAACAATGCATTCTTTTTTTGTGTTTTGTCACTTTAACGAACTCTCGCGTATAACAAAAATATGGATAAGAAACTTACCTGGATTGACAATCATTCGAACCAAAATAATAATTGCGTTTGCATTTGTGGTCACGTGACATTCTTTGTTCTTCATCTGTGTACTAGTATTAGCAGACAAATTAATGTTTACATAGACACCGGGTAATGATTGTTATGTGTTAGTATATTGTAACACTGCTTCTGGTGGCAAACATAAGGTCAGACACAACTTATATACAAACCAATGTTTTACACCAATTTATTCATAGAACTATAGTATCTATTTTCGTGAATTTTGTTGTTATTGAAATGCATGAGAAATTAAATTGTCAGCCAAAACCTTGAGACTCACGGTGAAACTGTGAGACTTGACAGGTATGGCTTGTGTGTATTTCTTTAGTACAGGTATGGCTTGTGAGTATTTCTTTAGTACTTGCAGACAAGGAAAGTTTTCATTCACATTGATAACACTTAATTAATTCATTTTATGTCCGTTCTTGAATGGAATCTGTCTCTTGTGCTTTTCAAAGCAATGGAAGACACTGACAGCTTCAACAAATTTTCAAAATATCTTGTAACCTCTAATGTAGTAGAAGGTGTAACCAGATCACTATTATCAACTGCCTTCTTCTGTTGAGCATCAACTCAGAGGATTTGAACATCCAGAATGGTCATCTCTGAAATTTAACAAATACTTTTTTAGTGTTTGCCAGAAAAAAGCAAGTTTTGACAACTTTTAAGCTCACCTGACCACAAAGTGCTCAAGGTGAGCTATTGTGATCGCCCTTTTGTCCATCGTAGTTGTCCGTCGTCCGTTGTAGTCCGTTGTCAACAATTTGACTGTTAACACTCTAGAGGTCACAATTTGGGCACAATCATACTGAAACATACTGAAACTTGGTCAGAATGTTACCCTAAATAAAATTTTGGACGAGTTTAATATTGGGTCATCTGGGGTTAAAAACTAGGTCAACAGTTCAAATTAAAAGAAAAGCTTGTTAACACTATAGAGGTCACATTTATGACTGTATCTTCAGGAAACTTGGTCAGAATGTTAATATTAATAATCTCTAGGCCAAGTTTGAATCTGGGTCATGTGCGGTCAAAAACTAGGTCACCAGGTCAAATTGAAGGAAAAGCTTGTTAACACTCTAGAGGTCACATTTATGTTGGTATCTTCATGAAAGTTGGTCAGTATGTTTATAATTATTGATAATCTTTAAGTCGAGTTTAAATCTGGATGATGTGTGGTCAAAAACTAGGTCACCAGGTAAAATCATAGGAAAAGCTTGTTAGGTCTCTAGTGGTCACATTTATGACTGTATGTTCATGAAACTAAGTCAGAATGTATATATTTATTAGCTCTAGGCCAAGTACGAATCTTGGTCATGTGCGATCAAAAACTAGGTCACCAGGTCAAATTGAAGGTAAAGCTTCTTAACACTCTAGAGGTCACGTTTATAACTGTATCTTCATGAAAGTTGGTCAGAATGTTTATATTAATAATCTCTAGGTCAAGTTTGAATCTGGGTCATGTGTGGTCAAAAACTAGGTCATTAGGTCAAATCATAGGAAAAGCTTCTTAGCACTCTAGAGGTCACAATTATGACTGTATGTTTATGAAACTTTTGATATTGATTAGCTCTAGGCCTATTTCAAATCTGGGTCATGTGCGGTCAAAAACTAGGTCACCAGGTCAAATAATAGGAAAAGCATGTTAACTCTCTAGAGGCCACATTTATGACCATATTTTCATGGTACTTGATCAGAATGTTATTCTTGGTTATCTTTAGGTAGAGTTTGAAACTGGGTAATCACACGTCAAACACCAGGCCACTAGGTCAAATCATAGAAAAACTTTGTAAACACTGTAGAGGTAACATTCTCTCCTTGATCGCCATGAAACTATGTCAGAATGTTTGTGTTAATGAAGTCTATGTCCAGTTTGAAACTGGGTAACCTAGTTCCAAAACTAGTTCACGAAGTCAAATCATAGAAAACATTGTTAAAACACTGTTGTGGCCATATTTTCTACTTTATCTATATGAAACCTGGTCAGAATGTACTTATTACAGCAAGGAAAGGTTTGCAACTGGGTCATCCGTGATATTTAAAAAATCATCTGTGATATTAAAAATAAATTTGGTCACTAAGAAGGATCTAAACCCCTGTCACAATTGCCCTCGCCTTGAAAACACTTATTTCACACTTGAATTGGATCAGGTGAGCGATACAGGGCCTTCAGGGCCGTCTTGTTTTAACATTTGGACATTCATTTTGTCCCCTGCAATGAAGGGTGAGCTAAAACAAAAATTGTCAACAACTTTGAAGCGGATGTTTATATTGACTACATACATGTCAACATAATACTAAACATCCAGAGGGCAGCGAGTCAGTTTAAAAAAAATGTATTTCAGATTGTAATAGCACATGCAAAAGTATATGAAAACATATGTTAATCTTTGGTGGAAATTATGAGGATTTAAGCCTCTACAGCAATGGCCTAATGCAGAATGTATCTTTAATATAAGAACTGTTTGTAAGGAAACTAAGAAGAAAAAAAATAAAATCTTCAACAAAAACTGTTCAAGCAATTATTAAAATAATGTTCTGACAACTCATCATACATGCCATATCCCCCGGAGGGGGATAAAATCCCCCGGAATTTCGACCCATCCCCCGGTCTCCCGGAGGGGGATGAAAATCCCCCGGAATTAAAAAGTGTTTAAAATTACGCAAATTTATCACAGGGTTTAATTATATATGCCTGTTTACAGTTATAATGCCCTTCCTGTCCTGAAGCTTAATTGGATTATCAACTGATGGTGTGTTTTAACAACACCTATTGGGTGTCAGCAGGGCACATTTCATGCATTGTTTTGATTGAAACTGACAGAATTTGCGTAAGAAATGTCAATTAGACTGGTCAGATAAAAGGTCGATTTTCATTGGTTAAAACTATAATTTTTATCCAATCAGAGAGGATGTAACAAATTAAAGCGTTCTTCATAACTTGTGTCATTGTCATCAAAAGAATCAATAATTTAAAGGTGACTGTAAATTATACAGTAAAGAAAAGGATTAAAATAACTAATAGACAATGCTGTTCTTTGTTATGCCTCACTAATATGTTTACATACATGACATTGACCGTCATCGCAAATATCGGAAAATAACAGAACTTCCAGAAGAGAAACTGAAAGTTGACAATTCGGATGAAATGACTTTTATTTATTTATTATGGTGATGTTTTTTTTGTTTTGTTTTTATGAATGCCAGAAGAAGATATGTTTATGAACTTAATAAATTATGCATTTGCTTTTTATCAGAAGCAAACAATTCTGACTATTTGGGAATTGAAATGAAAAATATTGATAATTCATTCCATTCTCTCTATTAGTCTGAAAGTCATCATTTATGATCATAGGCTGCAGATTTTGTATCCAATTTTAGAGGAAGGTAAGCACATTAAATTGTCTCTGAAACATATTTTTCTGTGAAGTATTCTATTTTGCAAGTGAGTGATTTTATTATGCAATATGGTTGTGTCTTATAAAAATATAGATGAAGTGCTGGAAAAAGGGGTAAACAAGGTGAATTGGCATGTGTGTCATGCCCGTAATGCTACATGGCGATGATGAAAATCCCCTGGTATGTGACCAAAATCCCCTTAAATTGTGGACATAATCCCCTCGGGAGCCTTTCAAAATTATGGCAATTTGTTGTTTTTTCATACTTGCGTCTTAAAATACTTCAAAATTTTGCCAAATTAGATCTGCTAAAAAATCCCCCTGAATACTACCAAAATCCCCCTGAATTTTCAGACTTTTGAACAAATCCCCCTGAATGGTCTCCAGAAAATATGGCATGTATGACTCATATTCTGCAGACTTGCAGAATAGTTTTTATACAGTACAACAGTCAGTATTCCCATGCCATTCTAAATCACATTATACTTCAATTTCCATATTCTGTATTATACATAATTCATAACAATCAAAATTAAAATTAAGTTTTTGAAAACTACAAAGAAACTACGCTTTACAGTATTAGGTATTTTACCCCACCCACTTGTTAAGGTGTACTGAAGATGAGTATGAACCTGGAAATCTTTGTTGACATTAACAAAAAACCGTAAAAATATATAGAAGAATGTAAAAAAAGATGTGCCTAACAAGTTTTACTTGCCAATCAATCTATTGTGCCTGTAATGCAGACTTTTTTACTAGTTACGATAAATAGGAAATTAACCAGAAGTCGCCTTGTCACAGAGCATTCTATATGCTAGAAGCCTTATCATTGGTGTAAATTACCATTCACCGACCAATGAAAAACGTTGTATCAAAAATCTTATTCATACTCAATAAAATAGAAATAATATTTTTTTCCGTTTTTCCAAAATGACAGTCGCCGATTTTGTAAACCAAATAGTATAAAATGAGTGGCCCTGTACTTATTTGAGAATATAATTAAATGCAATATTTGAAAATATTTTAGAATGTCAAAAACGCATTATGTATGACTTAAAGTTATCCAAATCTTAGATAAATAGATAAGCACAAACTATCTCATAACATTTTGTCATAGTATGTGTGGAAAATTTTAAATTGTGTACTACAGTAACGAAAGTTTATTGTAACAAAGGTTAACACAGAACATCAAACTTAGACTATATTAAAAGTATTGAAATCCTTTTGAAATTGGCTGAAATAAGGCGATTCAAAACAAATGTGATTTACAAAGGTAAAAACGAAGGCTGAGTACATTAATGTCAATGTGAATGTTTAAACCCTAAACAAAAATTAGAGGCTGTCATACCTTTGTTAACAGCTCTTTTCAATTTAGTATTAAATTTTATTATTTTCACTGTTCAACCTTAAGTAGTGTGCTCAGTATTCAGTTTCATAATTTTGTCCTTATCCCCTGCTTACATTATACATTTTTAGCTCAACTATTCGAAGAATAAGGAGGGCTATACTATTTGCTCAAGCTACGGCGGCGCCTTCGGCGTTAAAGTTTTAGGGCAAGTTTGGATTTTCACTTATAAGTCCAATACCCTTCATTAAATTGGCTTAATACTTCACACAGTTGTTCAGGGCCATCACATGATGAGGTTAGATAACTCCATATTATCCTTTATACAAATTATGGCGCCTGATTGACTATAGAACTTAGGTTAAAGTTTTAGCGCAGGTTGGGATATTTATTAATCACTTGTATACCCTTCGTTCAATTGACTTAATACTTCATACAGTTGTTCAGGACCATCACACAATGAAGTAACATAACTCCATATTATCCTTAATACAAGTTATGGCCTCTGATTGACTTTGGTTAAAGTTTTAGGGCAAGTAAAAGTTTTAGGGCAAGTAGGGATTTTCACTTATAAGTCCAATACTATTCATTCAATTGACTTAATACTTCACACAGTTGTTCAGAGCCATCACATGATGAGGTTAGGTAACTCCATATTATCTTTTATACAAATTATGGCCCCTGATTGACTATGGAACTTAGGTTAAAGTTTTAGGGCAGGTTGGGGTATTGATTAACTTCTATACCCTTCATTCAATTGACTTGATACTTCACAAAATTGTTCAGGACCATCACACAATGAAGTTACATAACTCCATAATTATTATCCTTAATACAAGTTATGGCCTCTGGTTGACTTAGGTTGAAGTTTTAGGGCAAGTAAAAGTTTTAGGGCAAGTAGGGATTTTCACTTATAAGTCCAATACCATTCATTAAATTGGCTTAATACTTTACACAGTTGTTCAGGGCCATCACATGATGAGGTCAGATAACTCCATATTATCCTTAATACAAGTTATGGCCCCTGATTGACTTAGGTTGAAGTTTTAGAGCAAGTTAAAGTTAAGGGCAAGTTGGGATTTTAATAAAAAAAACTTCTATACCTTTCATTCAATGCACTTAATAAAATGTAAAATTATTGACGACCATCTAACAACAAGGAACATAACTCCATTTTAACCCTAAATACAAATAATGGCCCTTGAATATATATTTTTTTTTTTTTTTTTAATTTCTTTTGAAAGGCACATTTTTGTATTCTTAACCACATTTTCATAAAGGGAAAACAAGTTATTTGAATGACTTGCGTCATTGTTCGGGCAGGCTGCTGGGAGGGCAGCATCAAAGTCACGTTAGGTATCTAATAATTTCAGCTAGGTTTGACATAAACTTGGTATATACGAAGAGTTTATGGAGACCTTTTATGGTAATGCGTTTGCGGCCCCTACAGTCAAGGTCAAGGTTACTATTAATAGAAAAGGGTTGGTATTGAATAACTTGAGTAAGGGTATACATATTGTGACCAAACTTGGTATATAGGAAGTGTTTATAGAGACCTTTCCTGAGATTGTGTTTTGGTCCCCGAGAGCTATGATCTAGGTCAAGGTCGCTGTTGCTAAAAAAGAAATATGGTTAGTACTGAATAACTCAAGTAAGGGTTGACATAGTGTGACCAAACTTGGTATATAGGAAAAGTTTATGCAGAGCTTTCATGGACTGCCTTTTGGCCCCCTAGGGTCAAGGTCACTGTTACTAAAAATAGATTACTGTTTCAGTTATGGTTGACATACTGTGACCAAACTTGATATGTAGGAAGAGTTTATGGAGGATTTTCATGGGATTTTGTTTGGGGCCCTTAGGATCAAGGTCACTGTTACAAAGAATAGAAGAAAGCAGTTGAACCTGAATCTCTTCTGCCATCATTAAAAACCTGTTTTTTCACATCACGATTCTTGTTCACTATTTAATTTGATTGTTTTATTGCTTTTGACAGGCACATATTACAACGTTATTGTATTCACTTCTAAGTCAAAGCAGCGTAGTCGAGCGCGCTGTCTTACTACAGCTCTTGTTTGTGTTCTACCAGTTTTTTCAAGACCCAAAAGTTTACACAATACGGCTGTTTTCTTTACCCATAGGCTGTCTGGTTTTTGTGGCCATTGGAAAAGAAAGTTTATTTTTATTTCCATGTCTTCACAATCTACTCCTATAACTTCTCCTATACATACTTAAATTTTTAACCAGGTTTTCAACGAAAACCAGGTTATTACAATGAGGTTGTCGTTGGGCGGGCGGGCGGGCGTCAAGCATTGGTTTCTGTTCAATAACTTTAGTTAGCATTGATAGATATTGATGAAACTTGGTGTGTAGGTAGCTTACGGGAAGAGCTAGCTTGGGATTGCTTTTGAGTGGGGAGGGGCTAAGGTCAAGGTCACTTTTACTTAAAATAGAAAAATGGTCAAGGTCACTGTTACTTAAAATAGAAAAATGGTTTCTGCCCAATAACTTTAGTTAGCATTGACAGATATTGATGAAACTTGGTGTGTAGGTAGCTTATGTGAAGAGCTAGCTTGGGATTGCTTTTGAGGGGGGTTGGGCTAAGGTCAAGGTCGCCTGTTACTAAAAATAGAAAAATGGTTTCTGCCCAATAACTTTAGTTAGCAATGACCCATATTGATGAAACTTGGTGTGTAAGTTGCTTATGTGAAGAGCTAGCTTGGCATTGCTTTTGAGTGGGGAGGGGCTAAGGTCAAGGTCACTGTTACTTAAAATAGAAAAATGGTTTCTGCCCAATAACTTTAGTTAGCAATGACCCATATTGATGAAACTTGGTGTGTAAGTTGCTTATGTGAAGAGCTAGCTTGGCATTGCTTTTGAGTGGGGAGGGGCTAAGGTCAAGGTCACTATTACTTAAAATAGAAAAATGTTCAAGGTCACTGTTACTTAAAATTGAAAAATGGTTTCTGCCCAATAACTTAAGTTAGCATTGACCGATATTGATTAAACTCGGTGTGTGGGAAGCTTATGTACAGAGCTAGCTTGGGATTGCTTGTGAGGGCGGTGGGGCTAAGGTCAAGGTCGCCTGTTACTAAAAATAGAAAAATGGTTTCTGCCCAATAACATAAGTTAGCATTGATAGATATTGATGAAACTTAGTGTGTAGGTAGCTTATGTGAAGAGCTAGCTTGGAATTGCTTTTGAGTGGGGAGGGGCTAAGGTCAATGTCACTATTACTAAAAATATAAAAATGGTTTCCGCTCAATAACTTTAGTTAGGATTGACAGATATTGATGAAACTTGGTGTGTAGGTAGCATGTGAAGAGCTAGCTTAGGATTGCTTTTGAGTGGGGAGGGGCTACGGTCAATGTCACCGTTACTTGAAATAGAAAAATGTTTTTTGCCAAATAACTTTTGATAGCATTGATAGATATTGATTAACTTGGTGTGTGTGTAGCTTATGTAATGAGCTAGCTTGGGATTGCTTTTGAGGGGGGTGGGGCTACGGTCAAGGTCACTGTTACTAAAAATAGAAAAATGGTGTCCGCCCAATAACTTTAGTTAGCATTGATAGATATTGATAAAACTTGGTGTGTAGGTAGCTAATGTACAGAGCTAGCTTAGGATTGCTTTTGAGGGGGGTGGAGCTAAGGTCAAGGTCACTGTTACTAAAAATAGAAAAATGGTTTCTGCCCAATAACTTTAGTTAGGATTGATAGTTACGTCTCTTTTTGATAAAAGTAAAGATAAAGTCATACAACAAATGAATTGGCTATAATTTCTGATTGCCCATAACAAAAACCTGGTTTCGTCGCATTGCGGCGCTTCTAGTTTATCATGTATGGCAGCAACGTAATCACGGACATAATAATCTTTTTTTTTTTATTCACCACAAAGTCACTTGAACTTGCAGCAATATATGTCCCCTGAATTTGCAACATTACATGAATTCCCTATTGGAATCTGGATCCTCTTCTACAGAATAATTGTGAGAGACGTTTTCATAGTTTGGCCCAATTTGGCACACAGAACCCCATATATTTTATGCATGTGGAACAGTAGCAAATGTCATCCTTAAGTCTAATTTTTTATTTTCCTAGATCGACCACTAAATGAATTTTCATTGTACCTTTAATTGGGCAATGAACCTGAACTGCGACACCTTGTTACACTTGCACTATCAGTACTAATTCGCACTTGAGTACCACTGAAGGGGCTTTTGTTACTTACAGAGACAGCTCTTATTTTTTATGCCCCCGAAGGTGGGCATATTAAAATCGCACCGTCCATCAGTCCGTCCATCTGTCCGGCTAAATAACTCGTGTCCAGGCTGTAACTTTCTCTTGTATGGACAGATTTTAAAATGACTTGCCATATATGTTCGACATACCAAGACCCTTGTCCCTACCTCTTAGTTCAAGGTCACACTAAGTGTTTATTTACAATGGAATGGTGCATATAAGGACATAGAGTATAGGTTGTCGTGTCAGGGCTGTAACTTTTTTTTGTATGGACAGATTTTAAAATAACTTGCCACACTTGGTGTTTATTCACAATGGAATGCTGAATATAAGGACATAAGAGTGTAGGTTGTCAAGTATAGGTGGTATTTTTTGTGTTCAGAGGCAATTTAAAATAACTTGCCATATGTATTTGACATTAAGGCAATGTCGAAATTGAGAAACAACAACACTGACATATTACAGTGACCATGCATGGGTCTCATGTGGTGTTTCAAAACATCAATGACAGGTAATGAGTGTTTTTAGAATTATTCCACTTGTTCATAGGCATTCCTTGCTTTATATTATTATAAAATGCTGCATATATATGCACATAGATGTCATAACCAGGCTGTAATTTTTTCAAGTATATGACAGATTTACAACAAACTTGGCACATGTGTTTGGCATATAAAGATTGTGTGTCGTATGTAAGATCCACATGCATACATCAAAGGTCAGTTTTTGATCTTTAACTTTTCATGTACTGACCTTGTTCATAGGTCAATGTCACCTTCGGGGGCATTCATCACATACTGTGACAGCTCTTGTTACAGATCTTCTTCCAACTCATGGCTCTTTTTCTTGATTTCAGGAAGGTGTCGAGTATGAAACCTGTGAAAACGTAACACCAACCAGTTCATCAACTGGTTGTACCGATACTTGCAATGGGGAGGCTTGGGCAAAAGTCACTGTTCAATATCAGTATACTCAGGCAACAAAGAACCGAGTGGAAGGCAATTTGCGAGTTCGAATCAAACACACTGGAGACTCAAACCACCCAAGGGAAATCGTATGGAATTCAACTAACATTCAATGGGTGGAAGGTCCCAAAGGTAAATAGCTATATCTTTCTGTTGAAATTAAAACTATTTGATTATGGCATTATTTTATAGCATTATGATTGACACTATGCAATTAAATGCATTTAAAAGCAGAACATTGAAAAGTAAAGATCGCACTGGTCAGGCTGCAGAAGTCAAAAACCCTTCATGGCAGTGTATAGAAAATGTTCATATTTTGGTGGGCTACACCCTCTGATACAAGAATCCGATCGATGTCTTTTTGCCACGCTTGGTGAAATCAAGATATTCAAGAAGGCTGCCAGTAGATTCAAATGTACAAATTCATACAAATATGGGAAAAGATATTTGGCCAGAACACATGAGATATATAAGTGATTGCTTTGATGGTATTGTATAGCCACAACTAACCTTGGCAATGATAGCATTGCTCATAACTCTGACTTGAATAATTGTCCATTTGTCCCTTTTTTATTTAAAAAAAAACAACAACAGAAAACCTAAATTGAACTTGACCGTTTACTGTGATGGTTCATCATAAATCAGCTGAATGATATTGCTTTGATGAAATAAATATACCCTTTTCAGACCTTTAGGTGAAAAAATAGTTTCCACTCAATAACTGAGGATCCTTTACATGTAGGTCCAGGAACTTCTTCCTTGGTATGCACGTGGGTCATGACCAGCAGATGACCCCTTTTAGTTTTGGGACAGTAGGTCAAAGGTAATAGTCCCACTGAAAAAAAACAGATTCCAATAATAAGAACGCTTGCACCCAGAAACTTTATACTGGTATGCCACAGTTGGTAGATGACCCGTAATGATTTTGGGATCAGTAGGTCAAAAGTCAAGGTTGCGTGACCTCGAGGTGAAAACACAGAATAACTAAAGATTTATGCTTACATCTAGGAACTTCATACTGGGTATGCCATTTGGTCACGACAAGTTGATGACCCTAAACTTAGTATGCAGTTTCGTCATGACTGGTAGATGACCCCTATTGATTTTGGGATCAGTAGGAATGCTTACATCTAGAAACTTCATACTTGATATGCGATTTGGTCATGACTATTTGAAGACCCCTATTGGTTTTGGGATCAATAGATATAAGGTCAAGGTTGGGTATAGGTCGCAGTGGCCATAATGTAAAAAAATGGTTTCGGCAAAATAACCAAAGAACGCTTGCACACAGGAACATCATACTTGGTATGCCACTTGGTCATGACTAGTCCATGACCCTTTTTAGCTCGACTATTCGAAGAATAAGGAGAGCTATCCTAGTCACCCGAGCGTCACCTGCGTAAACACTTCTGTTAAAGTTTTTGTAAGAGTTTGTGTACCACCTCAAATATTTTCAAAGTCCATTGATATCAGGCTTTGAAACTTTGCACACTTGTTCACCATCATGCCCCCAACCTGTACACAGGAGGAGGTAACTCTATCAAGCATTTTGACAGATTTATTCCCCTTT
The DNA here is from genome assembly GCF_026914265.1 of Mya arenaria. Taxonomy (NCBI): domain Eukaryota; kingdom Metazoa; phylum Mollusca; class Bivalvia; order Myida; family Myidae; genus Mya; species Mya arenaria. Next base: position 71,871,132 of record NC_069126.1, read on the forward strand.
TTCTACTTAGAATTTACGTTATTTCTACTTAGAATTTACGTTAAGGTTTGCGTACCACCTCAAATATTTTCAAACTCCATTGACATCTGGCTTTGAAACTTTGCACACTTGTTCACTATGGCATTGAATCTTATAGAATTTCATGCAATGGTAAAGCACAATGGGAGTAAGTGTCTTGTTAAGGAACTGTATCTTAATCTAGCTTTTTATTGAGATATTGCCCTTTGTTAAAAAAATGTCCAAAGCATTACTTCAAAACTACTAGATGGCATTTAATTTGATTTTATGCAGTTGTAAAGCGCAATGAGAGGAAGTTTAAGAGTCCAAGAACCACAACTCTATCCACAGCATTTCCAATTTCAGGATGGATTTTTATAATATTTCAATGCCATTTGCTATAAGGTCAGCATTCAGGGGCTTTAAAATCACATCCAGTGATAGCTCTAGATTACTATAACTTCTAAAAAATCATTTTGTTAATCAAATATTCGATATATTTTTTACCAAATATCAAGTTTGCCATTTGTTTGCATCCCTAAGTATTATGTCTGGCTAGTGAAAACTCCAGTTTATATTTAGAAGAGTTGCTGATAATTCAATCAAACTGCCCAACAGGATATGTGCAAAGTGGTAGAGCAGAAGACTGCAAAATTGTGAATTCTAATTTTTGTGCCGAAGTGTCGTAAAGTTTTATACATTGATTGAAAATAATTATATATATTATAATAATAAAAATTTGGGAATGTTATTTCTTTCTGGTTATGTTTTGATCAAAGCATCAAAACATATGTATTTACTATTTACAAAGAATATTAATTAGTAGGATGCCAATAAACAAAGAATGCTGAATAGAAGGATGCAGGTCTTTACTGCCATAACTGAGCAATGATCTTGGCCGAGGTGTCAAATTTTTTGATAGGTTGTTTACTGCACCATTTCCTTAAAGATAATGGGGTATTTAAGCATGGTTGATAGAATTTTGAGGCCAAAAACTGTTTAGATTACTTTTCAAAAGCGGTAGTTTTTGTTGTGTGTAGAGCGGTAGAGCGGTAGGAGGGGTTTTAAAAGCAGTAAATTTAAACTACCTCTGATAGATTTCAGGTCTGCTGAAAATGTCGCAAAAACTGTCTGAAAAAACAACAACAGACAAAACTAATCAGAATGAGATTTTCAAAAAGCATGAAATTTGGCAATTTTGATGAGAATTTTTATGCATGATAAAGTGGACCAATCTCTGTGCCAGAAACTAAATGTTGTTCAAACAATTGATTATTTCAAAGACTTATTACAAAGGAATTTAGCTATGTAAGGTGTAAATGGAGTCAGTCCATATTATGTTGGAAATATAAATGATATTCATTGTAGTATTATATCCTTCGTAATTTTTATGAAGAAATTCCAAATTTTACCAAAATTGACGCTCAAATTCTAAATCTCATGGGTATAGGTCATATTTCCAAAATATTGAAAAAAAAAACATGCATTACATGAAACATGATCATATGGTGCAACTACTCAGGGCTCGAATCAAAGCTTGCATTCTCACTAAATGCGAGTCAGTTTTGCCGATAGCGACCTCATAAAAGATCAACTTGCTAAAATTTGCGAGTCCCATATTTCAAAACAAAATACAAGAGGACGGATGCTAATGAGTAATAAGCAGTCAAGTACAGCAATGGAAAATCCACTGGGTTTTTTCCTGAATGTGTCATCTGCAGATATAAATAATCTATTAAATGTCAGAATAAAGTCTTTTGATCTGTTGATTTAAAGAATATTGGAATCATGGAAAAGAAATGTTTGACACTTGTTCATTAAACATTTAACTAGAACTCACTTGTATTGACTTTTGTTCGTTACTTTAATATATGGCATATATAGAATGCTAAATTAACCTACAGTCGAACCCCGTTGGCTTGAACTCGCTTGGCTCGAATTTCTCATTGGCTTGAATTAGATATAAAGGACCATTTTCTCTAAGCTGAAGGTAAGAATGGGGTTCGACTGCAATTTAATAGTTTGGGAAAAAAGCAAGTAACTTTTTATCCCCCGCCTATGAAATAGGGAGGGGGATATTGAAATGGCGTTGTCCGTCCGTCCTTCCGTCCGTCCTTCCTTCCGTCCGTCACCTGTGTTTTCTCAGTAACTAGCCGGTAGAATTTCATGAAACTGATTTTCTACTGCCAATATATCTAAATTCATGAATGGATGTGAGTAACATCTGTTTGTAGTGAAATGTAAACTCATATTGCTTCCATTTATCTCTCTAAGCAATTTCGGCTGGAAAAAAAATCCCTTATATAATTATTTGACTTAAAAAGTCTGGTTTTAAGGTTTATAACGGCATGTAATACTTCTAAATCAATAGCTCAACACATACATCATTTATAACATTGAAACTTTATAAAAGGGCTCCCAACCATCCAACCTTCTTTAATAATCAATTAGATAATTATATCTTGCTTATTATAATAATTTTGCCCCTTTATTATTCTTTGTAAGGTTTTGCATGTTAGCAAATTTAAGTAAATAACTAAGCAACTACTTAAAGGGGCTATACACCGAATGATGAAATAGCGAAAAAACAAAATAAGAGAAAATTGTCGAAAACTGACATAAACTAATGGTATCAATGTGTACAATGCATTGAAACTAACTAACGGAAGTACCACATAGTTTACAATTAACTAACGGAAGTACCACGTAGTTTACAATTAACTAACGGAAGTACCACATAGTTTACAATTAATTTATTTTTTCGCAGTTTTTTCGTATTTTTCCATTAAAAAAGATTACTAGGTATGTATATATACCTATATAGTAGAATTCATTCTTATGCGTGATTGGCTGGTCGATGTTATCACGTGATATTACCAAGTTAGGTATATACCTTAAATATTCCAATCATAGTGTGAGCCTTCGTAGCACAGTGGTTCGTAGCACAGTGGATACAACACTGGACTGCAATTTTGGCGACACTGGTTCGAACCCGGTCTCCGACTCTATTTTTTTTACTTACATTTTGGTATTTTTTTTACATTTTTTACATTTTGGTATTTTTTTTTAAATTATGATATCAAAGAGTAAAACATTTTATTAAATAATTGTCCTGAGATTCGTTACAGAAAAAAAAATTTGGGTGCCAACCTGGTGTATAGTCAATTTAATGTTTTGCATTGAAAATTAATTATCAGATTTTTAAATTCTCGGGTTTAAATTTTGCATATACAGTACACTCAACGAGTTAGACCCACTTTCCTCGCTCACTCCGAGGGATAAAGTCGGTGATCGCGGGTTTCCTCCGAGGGTAAAACTGTTGCCCTCGCTAAAATTCCCCCGAGTTCCTCCGAGTGGCTGGCTTACCGCCGAGTTTAATATGAACGATAGCGTTGAGAATCGTCCGATTTTATGATCCCGCGGCGGAACTCCGAGTCTAATCAGATAAGCAAGAAATCATTCTTGTTTAGAAGTTATTTATTTTTATGCTTATGCACATTGTTAAGCGTAAAAGATTCTTACATGTACCAACGTTTAATTTGTATTTGTGTCCATAAACGCCAATTCAATATTGTCTTGAATTACAAACATTGAATCATCAAAGTATATCCACTAAGTTATTGCATCATAAAGCAGCCGACTATTTACACGATTCTGAACCATGACCTCTGACGTCAAGCGCGTGATCAATACAATGTAGAATATACTATTTATTATTGGTGGTTAAAAATAAATGTAGCTATGATGTTTCATGGAATTTTCCACAGAAAACGAGGCAAGAAGGCCTTCTAAACCATGCGCTGTGAACTTGGAACGCGTGTTTGACCTCCTGATTTTCCGAAAATGTGTAACCTAGAATTTCTCGGAAGAAATATGTTTATCAGTCATTAGCAAAAACACGTTTATAAGATGCATGTGCAACTAGTGAAATACGACTGCATTCTTGTGGTAAGCTAACTTAATGCAAAACGGGCAGAGGAAAAAGAATAATAGCAATTTACTGGAGCCGTCGTAATCAGTTGAAAGTTTTAATAAAATAAATATAACTTTAGCGTAGATTCTTATCTAGTGTCCGCAGAGTTTCGCGGAGTTAACCCCTCCGAGGAACGCCGAGTTCATTATTCTTCGGTCGACTGATCACCCTCCGAGGGCCTTAAATTCAAACTCCGAGGAACGCGGACAGTCGATAAAATCATTTTGTTGTCCGCGATAGCAAAAATCCGCGGAGGGAAACGGAAAGTGGGTCTAACTCGTTGAGTGTACTGTACCAACGTTTAATTTGTATTTGTGTCAGTAAACGCCAATTCAATATTGTCTTGAATTACAAACATTGAATCATCAAAGTATATCCACTAAGTTATTGCATCATAAAGCAGCCGACTATTTACACGATTCTGAACCATGACCTCTGACGTCAAGCGCGTGATCAATACAATGTAGAATATACTATTTATTATTGGTGGTTAAAAATGGCTATGACGTTTCATGGAATTTTCCACAGAAAACGAGGCAAGAAGGCCTTCTAAACCATGCGCTGTGAACTTGGAACGCGTGTTTGACCTCCTGATTTTCCGAAAATGTGTAACCTAGAATTTCTTGGAAGAAATATGTTTATCAGTCATTAGCAAAAACACGTTTATAAGATGCATGTGCAACTAGTGAAATACGACTGCATTCTTGTGGTAAGCTAACTTAATGCAAAACGGGCAGAGGAAAAAGAATAATAGCAATTTACTGGAGCCGTCGTAATCAGTTGAAAGTTTTAATAAAATAAATATAACTTTAGCGTAGATTCTTATCTAGTGTCCGCAGAGTTTCGCGGAGTTAACCCCTCCGAGGAACGCCGAGTTCATTATTCTTCGGTCGACTGATCACCCTCCGAGGGCCTTAAATTCAAACTCCGAGGAACGCGGACAGTCGATAAAATCATTTTGTTGTCCGCGATAGCAAAAATCCGCGGAGGGAAACGGAAAGTGGGTCTAACTCGTTGAGTGTACTGTACCAACGTTTAATTTGTATTTGTGTCAGTAAACGCCAATTCAATATTGTCTTGAATTACAAACATTGAATCATCAAAGTATATCCACTAAGTTATTGCATCATAAAGCAGCCGACTATTTACACGATTCTGAACCATGACCTCTGACGTCAAGCGCGTGATCAATACAATGTAGAATATACTATTTATTATTGGTGGTTAAAAATGGCTATGACGTTTCATGGAATTTTCCACAGAAAACGAGGCAAGAAGGCCTTCTAAACCATGCGCTGTGAACTTGGAACGCGTGTTTGACCTCCTGATTTTCCGAAAATGTGTAACCTAGAATTTCTCGGAAGAAATATGTTTATCAGTCATTAGCAAAAACACGTTTATAAGATGCATGTGCAACTAGTGAAATACGACTGCATTCTTGTGGTAAGCTAACTTAATGCAAAACGGGCAGAGGAAAAAGAATAATAGCAATTTACTGGAGCCGTCGCAATCGGTTGAAAATTTTAATAAAATAAATATAACTTTAGCGTAGATTCTTATCTAGTGTCCGCAGAGTTTCGCGGAGTTAACCCCTCCGAGGAACGCCGAGTTCATTATTCTTCGGTCGACTGATCACCCTCCGAGGGCCTTAAATTCAAACTCCGAGGAACGCGGACAGTCCATAAAATCATTTTGTTGTCCGCGATAGCAAAAATCCGCGGAGGGAAACGGAAAGTGGGTCTAACTCGCTGAGTGTACTGTAAGCAAATTTACAGTAATCCATGCATGTTTTTTGATGTAAATAGGTGGATACTGATTCCTGACGCAACTTACGATGAATGTTTTAAAGTTTTAATAGTCTCTATGATTATACACATGTATACAGTTTTATAGAACACCATTAAAATTATTAATACAAATGTCATCAAAAGGTGTCTTGTAACACATGTGTATAAGTGTTATAAATTAAATGTAACACACATTTAATGGTTTATTAAACTGTTCCCAATAAATATATTTGTAACACAAATTAAATGTCCATACTTTTGTAACACTCGAAGTCTTCAAGAAATGTAATGGGGCAAGCACCTGACAGTTCGCAGGCTAAAATTAAATGACCCTTAGATTTTAATATCAAACATATTGTTGTTTAAAAAAAATAAAAGAAATAACAGGAATCTTTGAAATGTCTCACTCACTAAGCCAGTTGCCTGTTATGCACCCTTCTCAAAAAAGTGCGGAAAACGCGCGTTTAACGCGCGTTAAACGTGCAGAAAACGCGCGTTAAACGCAGCGGTATTGGCACTGAATTTTATTCACTTTTTACGCACTCGGTAAGAAAAATACGCTTAAAACGCAGTGCCAATACCGCTGCGTTTAACGCGCGTTTTCTGCACGTTTAACGCAGCGGTATTGGCACTGCGTTTTAAGCGTATTTTTCTTACCGAGTGCGTAAAAAGTGAATAAAATTGAACAGAAAAGCGCACTTATGCGTAATATTTCTGCGCTTTTTACAAAAAAAAACGCACTAAAAACGCACTTGAGTGTATTTTAAGTGCGCTTTTTAACAAAAAAAATACACTTAAAACAAACTTACACACAAAAAACGCACTAAGTGTGTTTAAACCGCGTTTTTTTTGATAAAATGCGCACTTAAAACGCAGTTGAGTGCGTCTTTTCTGAAAGTGCGTTTTTTACCTCCAAAAAGCGCAGTTAAAACGCACTTAAAGTGCGTTTTTTTAGAAAGAATACGCACTTCTTGAAAGTGCGTTTTTAGTTCGCTTTTTGGAGGTAAAAACGCACTTCTAGAAAAGACGCACTCAACTGCGTTTTAAGTGCGCATTTTTGGGTTAAAAACGCAGTTAAACGCACTTCAGTAAAGAAGTGCGTTTTGATCCCTAAAAAACGCGCTTAAAACGCACTTCCGTTTTTACTGATTAAAAGTGAATCTTTTGCACCCAAATTTTATGAAAAAAAAATGCGTTAAAAGTGCATTTTTTCTGCATTAAAAGAGCATTTTTCTGTGTTAAAAAAGAGCACAAATTCACTCAGGTGCATTTTACCTGCATTAAAAGTGTCCATTTTATATAAATATATTGAACCATCAAAAATAGAACACATTTGAATAAATAAATACTGATTTTGTTTCATTTAAATTTCCTAAACATGAGTTTGTGTTACATATATAAAAAAAATTTATCTCATAATTAATTTAACATGACACCTTGTAACTGGACATAATGTATTTACAGTCAGACAAACAAGTACATATTTGTCAAATTTAGCAATAATAAAATAACCTTTTACTCAGTGGCAAAAATAATTGATAGAAAATCATGAAACTGTAAGCTACAAATTGGAAAATGACAGTCTCAAGAATCTTTTGTTATATTTTTGTCAAATCTAGAGATTCCTGACAGCTCTGGAATAAAACAGGGTATCATATTTTAAATAAGTAATGACTTTATTAGTACTTAAATTGATTGACCCAATTTGGCCAGTTTCCAATAACTGGTAAGCCATGTGGAAGATGACAGTTTTATGATCCCTCCAAAAACCAACACTGTAATCATTTGTATAACTTTAAAGGTGCTAATGTGCATATGTATGGAAACATGGCAATTTCTGCTTAATATGTTAATATTATATTAACATATATAAGGATAAAAACAAGTGCATGTTCATGGAGTTTTAAAACTACATCTACTATCTGGAACCAATAATCCTACTTCCAGCTACTATCTACACCAGCATTGTTATTTATTAAAATATGTGCACTAGATTGAAAGTTGACAAACAAAAGTCCCACAAGTAGTCAAGTGTCAAAACAGTGAAATTAACAACTGAAATAAAGAATACATACCATGACCTGAGTGCTTTCACATGTCAGTTTATCACATATCATCCAATAGTGGTATTGTCATGTTTCTAATCATAGTTCATATTTACCTGATCTAATGATCATTATTTTATTTCACTAATCCCTTTAATATTAATTTGTTTTAATTGGTGTAAATCCATTTATTAATTAAAACATCATCAATATTCTTTTAACGAAATCCCAACAAAATGGCTACCAGTAACTTTGATTTGAAATTGGCTCCCTAAATGCTGAGATTTAATTGGTCCTTGGTACAATCAGATAAGATCAGGCTTATCATGCATGTTGTAAAATTGGAAAGGAAATGACAAAGAATTTGGTAGTCATTACAAGAAACTTGGAATAATAATTCTATAAATGTTGTAATTACATGCAATTGATTCTTGCCTATAAATAAAATGTATTCTTTTGATTACACAATAAATAAGAAATTATAATATATTTTTGATTTTTAAAATAATCTTTCTTTTTATTTCATTATTTTATTTTTTTTTATTTTGAAGGTATATTGATCAATAATAAAATGCTTATTTACTGGTTTATTTATTCATTCATTCATATTCTTGTATTTATGTGTGTATTTCATAATTGTTATTTTGAGAAGGGCATGATTCACATTAATATTAAAAAAAAGTAAAAGATTCACTTCTTAACAAAAAGACGCACTTAAAACGCACTTACTGGTGGTCAGAAAAATATCAAAATAAAAGACGCACTTAAAACGCACTTATTGGTGGTAAAAAAAGAAACAAAATAAAAGACGCACTTTTCCCTTAAAAGATCCACTTAAAACGCACTCAGCTGAAAACGAAAACCTAAAAGATTCACTTTTAACGCACTTCTGTATAAAAAGCGCACTTATTGACAGAAAAAATACACTTAAACGCACTTCTGTTAGAAAAGACGCACTTATTCACACAAAAAACCGCACTTCAGTTAACAAAAGACGCAGAAAAAATACACTTATTTAGAAAAGATACACTTATTACGCAGTTATTCATAAAAATACGCAGAATAAATACACTTTTTCAGAAAAACGCAGGAAAAATACACTTTTTAGTGCGTTTTAAGCGCGTTTTGGTAAAAAGTGTATTTTTTTTTGAGAGCTTATAATGATTATCTAGAACATAAAATAATAAAGGTGCTTAAATCATAAGAAAAATGTAGACACAAGAAATTATACAGTTTGTTTAAGAATTAAGATCGGTACGTTGTAAAACGTTTCAGATCTATGTAAAAGGAAATAAATAAAATGTATCAAATATTGCATAATTATAATTTAAAGGTAAAATATTATAAAGAATATGAATGAATTCCATATAGAATGACACTCATTTTCATACAAAATATTATATGTTTCATATCAATTAAAGATTTACATCTGAACAACAAAAGAGACAATAAAATTACATCTGAGACAGAAACATTAAGAAATATTAAATAAAGTTTTAACTAATATTAGGAAGACAATTTGACACAAAAATTGTTTCATAATACATGTGTCATCAAAACATTGCAATCCTTATTTAACCTAAAAGCGGCAGCAAAATTAGTCGAGCACACTGTCTCTGTGACAGCTTTTGTTTTGATCATTAACAGTCGAGCTATCACTTGTGCATTCTAAAATTTATCTGAGTTTTAAAGGGACTGATGTTCATAGATTTATTATGGCAAAATTTATTTCATTGAAATTTGTTGAAATTGAGTGATTTTTCTAACTTTCATGAACAAAGACCGAACAGCAATTGCCAGATTCTCATTTGAACAGAATTTGGTAAATCCAAACCCAAAATGATTCCATTTCCATTAGCGTTCCTAATGCCTTTTGGCAAAATAGAGTATCTTCTTTTACTTTTTCTGATAATTATTAAAAATAGAGATTATTTGAATATTTGTAGATGTTTTTCATCATTGCTACAATAATTTTGTTAACATTTCACATGAAATAAAACATGAACAAGTTCCTTTAAAATAACAGTTATATATCAAAATTTTGACATTAGTAATTAAATGACCAAGCAGTTTTTAATGCACTTCATATGCTGTCATTTCAGTTCCATCTACAACAAGCACTTCTTACACGCCAACAAACACTACTACTAACATGCCCACTGGTACAAGCACAAGTAATAGCTCTGACAATCGTTTGTCTGATGGGGCAATAGGTGGTATTGTTGGAGGACTCTCTTCTCTGATACTGGTTGCCACGGCTGTAACAATATACTGTTGTAGAAAACATAATGGACAGAAGAAACAAAAAAATATTGGTGTGCAATTAGAAAATCAAGACAATAAAATGTGACTTACTGTGAATTATTTGTAAGGCATACATATATATTTATGTATTATTCAATGTATTTGTAGTTTATGCTAACCAGAAACTAAAGTTTCACTTTTCCAATTTCCATCATCTTAATATGCTAACAATTTCCTTAAAGAATGACTAATCATGTATTACAAACATAAATTTTGAGTGATAAACCGTTAACTAATTACTAAATAATGTATTTATGGAAAATATTAGTTACTTAAATAGCAAGATTGTTTATTTGTATTTAAAAGCTAAAAAAACAAAAATATTACATGATTGGTGAGTGCTAAAATATTTACTGATATCTGCTATCATCTCATAAGGTAGAAATGCCGTTTTTTGCACCTTTCTTTCAAATTAAACTGTATTCTTAATAAGAACCATTGTTTGGACATTTATTCTTCTTTTCAGAATATTAAAACAATTGTATTAATTGTGGTAAATCTTATTTTGGAGTAAGAGTGCATTTTTACGTAAACTTTACAAGAATTATTATATTATGAGCAGTCCTTTTGAAAGCTGCTTTTTGTGGACATAAATTTAAATTAATGCAGACTACTGGTTGAATTGGCAGCCAGTGGATTATAAATAAGTTTGAAAAACTCTTGATTTCAATGTGAACGTGCCACTTTTCCTTGAATCAAAATAATATAAAAAGTAACTTCAATCAAAAGGTGAAATGGATGTGGTTGATCTATAATAAGTCAACAGGACCTTCATCATTAAGTTTATGACTGTTGATATTCCAGATGTTTTATTTGAAGTATTTAAAATTTGATTGAAATGTGTTGTATGACTTTTATTCATTGATAGTACCAGTTTTATCATAATTTTTGTGTCATTGGCATTGTACAAATAATTAAAAAACTTTTAGGATTTTCACATAAAGCTTAATATATGTATGTATCATTTATTACAGTTACCTATACTAATACATTGTATTGTACTAAAAAATAAATGAGTTCTTGTTTGTTGATTTTAAGAAGCAAGTTGGATATCAACTTTGTCATTGGCCATAACTCAAAACCCATTAAAGATTTTCAAATGTTATTTTGCACCAGTGGTTGAAATTAGCACAAGCCCGCAAGCTCGACTGCACTAGTAAGATGTCTTTCGGGCTTGCTCAAATTCTGAATTTTATATAGCAGAGCTTGTTAAAAAATTTGATGTCAAGCAATAGCATAAGAATTCGGGCTTCTTCATCCATCAGTCTAATTTCGATGACTGTGGCACACATTATGCCAATACACATATATATGTACAACAAGGCCAATGACTTTGGTTATTATAGTCGTTAAGTAATGCCCCTTTCTTTGTGATTATGAACACCAAAAGACAATTGGTGATTGCTTGTGGCGCTCTGCGAGTTGTTTAAAAGATTGAACAACTGGAATCAAATTTAAGCATCAACACAAAATTTATTATTGGCAAGATTATTGTATTATGTATAGTGGTGCAGTTGTAGCCGAAAATGCAGAGCTGAAGCAGGTTTCTGATTAAATATTTTCTTGGTTGTGTTTATGAATTGCCCATCACTTACCAATAAAACTTTAAAATGACAGACCAAAAGAAAAATATTGCATATTTATATAATGAATGAAGCAATAATGTTGCTGTATACAGTTAAACTGCTGTCGTTCGAACAAGCGTCGTTCGAGAACCGGCATTCCCTTGAGGACGGAGCTTGGTCCTGAACATTTTTCCTTCTATTTTCATATCAATTATACCTACGCTGCATCTAAACCTAATTATGTCGAGCAAAATAGTCAGTCCCAAGTACACAAATCATGCACAAAACCTTATGGCCCTCGAGGTCATAATTTCACTTTTTCCCGAACGCGTGTTCCAAAATAAACAAACAATTTCTAGGTGTTAAAGTTTTCACAAGTTGTAAAAATTGCAATGACAGTTGAAAGGTAATTTGATAAGGTGTGAAAACCCGTTTATAAATCACTGTTTACGCATAACCGATAGTAGTGGATAAGGGCATTTGAGATGATAATTATGAGAAGCTAATTGTGAGAAATGTCGATTGAACCATTTTTCGCGAAACCGACAAGATGCGCCAATCAACAATCCTTGATTTTGCGAAACTTAAATCTGACTAATGCCATAATATGTACTGTCATTTTATTGTTGCTTCTTACGAAAATGTGCTTTTTGTTAAAATAATCATTTCTATTTATTCATTTATTGTTGTTTCTTTTGCATTTTACATTTAGTTTACGACAGCCTTTGAACATATGAGCGATTTCCACAACGAAACAACACATATTCGGTGTCTTAGTAAACAGTCAGTTTGACGACTTGAATCTTATAATACACCGAAAGATATTTCATAAGACATCACTCTTTGAAAACAAAAATTAGCTTTATTTATTTAAAGGGACTCGCACCCTTTTTTTTTGTATGAGGTAATAAAGTGTGGCAAATCATTAGAAGTGTCGAAACTAAAAATGTTGACAGCTTAGCCCTACAAAAAATGTTGATATGCTCTATTATGATGCTAATTTTTGTTGTCGTCAAACTACTACCCGAAGACGGCACAGCGATAATGCTAGAGGGGGGTCGTCCCTGTGAATAAGATGACAAGTACCCAAATAAGACTTCCGATTTTTATTGTCCAAGGTTAAATGACAACTTATAATAAACTAAATATTAAAGTAAATCAGCATAATGATGTAAATGCATGAATATGTGACAATTAAGAATATTAACAATATTTGGGGATTATTGATAATAACAACGCTTAGCAATGTGAAAGGTACCAATAAATATGAGTGTATTAAATAGAGAAACAACTGGTATGACTAATATATAGTACCAGTGAATTATAAGGTCAACAGTGGGTATTTGCAACATAATTGTAACAACAATATACATAACTTATTTTAGCCTATTTAAAGAACTTTATTTAATTCCAAGCTTTTAAGTCAAAAAATATAATAACAATCTAATAACAGAGTAAAACCACATACCTGTGAATAAGATGACAAGTACCCAAATCAGACTTCCGATGTTTATTGTCCAAGGTTAAATGACAACCTGGACTGTGGTGTTAGTAGTTTATACTCCGGGTCCCGGCGTGAGCACATTGAAGGGTCCCAGAGTGACAGTTCGACCACCGCACACCTTTCCTGGGCAGAACCAGTACTAGGTGCCTTCACCTCTGCAAGGAACTGACAACTTCTGTACATGCCATGGGCAGTGGTACAGTGCGAATGGTCGTAGAAAGGATTTCATAACCAATCACAACAGAAGTGATCTGGCCCGCCCGGGAATAGAACCCGGGTTGTCCGATTCAGAGTCCAACGCTCTACCGATTGAGCTAACCGGGCGGACTGGACTGGGAAGTCATGGGTTTAAATACGAAATTTGAGGCTAAGTTGCCAACAACTCAGGCACTGTCATCTTTAGAGTTTTACTCGGCTTAGGATTAAGAGTTTCCTTTAAATAATCTTTGTTTCTTTGATCTAATATATGCTTATCACAACTTGTCTGGCTTGCATAGGTGTTAAAGCCTAATACTTATGATTAGCAAAACCATAGAACAAAAAAGGTGCTAAAAAGTAGTGACAACAGTCAAAAGTAAGAATTAAGTGTCTGCTTAAGAAATTACTGAAGTTATGCAAGTTGCAAATATGATGACAAAAATACAAAATATAATATATAATGTTTATAATATCAAGTTATGATATTGTAAGTTATCTGAGTCAATTCTATATCAATAGACAATCATTTCTATACTAAATATGATAGGTCAATTTTAAGTTTAAATGTTTATTTTTTATTGTACTTAAAACATTATTATTTAATATTTTGCAACAAAATATAATGCAAAAAGAATGATCATTATAAATGAATCAACCCTTTTGCAATGTGGTGTTTTGCTGCATAAATTATCATCCTGACCAGTGCTTCAATATATTCATGTACATATGTTATATAATTTATATTTCTGTTTCTAACAAAACACAGGTTGTTCAATGACAGTTTTCCCCTTTATTATTCAAAATTGTACTTGTAAATTCTTGACATTTTAACTTATATGTCATACTTTATTTATATAACACTATCAGTAGCAAATTTTACATTCAATGAAGATCCTGTTTAAACCAAACATAAAGTATCTTACATTGTTACACAAATAATATCTCAACTTGAAACTTTGGATACTTTTAGATGTTCAGTAGGTCCTGAGTCTGTCTTTCTTTCTGGCATAAAAAATACCAACTGTAAGATATTAATGTAATTAAGAGATTAAGCTTTGTAGCTATGCTATTAGATATGTATGTTTTTAGCTCACCTGTCACGTAGTGACAAGGTGAGCTTTTGTGATCACTCTTCGTCCGTCGTCCGTCCGTCCGTCCGTCCGTCCGTTCACAATTGCTTGTGAACACAATAGAGGTCACAATTTTGACCTAATCTTTATGAAACTTGGTCAGACTGATCATCTCTATAAAATCTAGGCCAAGTTCGATATTGGGTCATCTGGGGTCAAAAACTAGGTCACTAGGTCAATTAGTAGAAAAACCTTGTGAACACAATAGAGGTCACAATTTTAGCCTAATCTCAATGCAACTTGGTCAGAATGGTCATCTCTATAAAATCTAGGTCAAGTTCGATATTGGGTCATCCGCGGTCAATAATTAGGTCACTAGGTCAATTAGTAGAAAAACCTTGTGAACACAATAGAGGTCACAATTTTAGCCTAATCTCAATGCAACTTGGTCAGAATGATCATCTCTATAAAATGTAGGTCAAGTTCGATATTGGGTCATCCGCGGTCAACAACTAGGTCACTAGGTCAATTAGTAGAAAAACCTTGTGAACACAATAGAGGTCACAATTTTGGCCTAATCTCAATGCAAGTTGGTCAGAATAATCATCTCTATAAAATCTAGGTCAAGTTCGATATTGGGTCATCCGCAGTCAATAACTAGGTCACTAGGTCAATTATTAGAAAAACCTTGTGAACACAACAGAGGTCACAATTTTGACCTAATCTTTATGAAACTTGGTCAGACTGATCATCTCTATGAAATCTAGGTCAAGTTCGATATTGGGTCATCTGGGGTCAAAAACTAGGTCAGTAGGTCAATTAGTAGAAATACCTTGTGAACACATTAGAGGTCACAATTTTAGCCTAATCTCAATGCAACTTGGTCAGAATGATCATCTCTATAAAATTTAGGTCAAGTTCGATATTGGGTCATCCGCGGTCAATAACTAGGTCACTAGGTCAATTAGTAGAAAAACCTTGTGAACACAATAGAGGTCACAATTTTAGCCTAATCTCAATGCAACTTGGTCAGAATGATCATCGCTATAAAATGTAGGTCAAGTTTGATATTGGGTCATTCACGGTCAATTCATGATTGTTAACAACAAAGTAAACTTGTCGCCTGGTGGCATCCATTAATTACTAACAATTAAGGAAGAACCAGTAACTCAAAATATTGATGCATTGCAATCCTGAAAGTCCCAATAGTATGGATCGATGGTAGGTAAGCGATACAGGGCCACCATGGCCCTATGGTTAGCTCACCTGTCACGCAGTGACATAATGAGCTTTTGTGACCGCTTGATGTACGTCGTTCGTCAACATTTTGCTTCGAACAACATCTCCTTAACCCCTTGGCCAATCATGATGAAACTTGGCAGGGATGTTCCTTGCATGAAGCTCTACCAAAGTTGTTCAAAGACATGGATTCCATGCGAAACTCTGGTTGCCATGGTAACCGATAAGAAAAACTTAAAAAAAATTCTCCTCCAAAACCACAAGGCCTAGAGCTTTGATATTTGATATGTAGCATCACCTAATGGACCTCTACCAAGATTGTTCAAATTATGCCCCTGGGTCACGTGGTTTACATAGACTTAGATATGGAAAACTTAACAAATCTTCTCCAAAACTAGAAGTCCTAGGGCTTTGATATTTGGCATGTATAATTACTTTATGGACATCTACCAAGATTGTTCTAATTATGCCTCTGGAGTGATAAGAGGCCCTGCCCGGGGGTCGCAAGTTTTACATAGGCTTATTTAGTGAAAACTTAAAATCTTGTCTAAAACCACAAGGCCTAGGCATTTGATATATGGTATGTAGCTTTACCTTGTGGTTCTCTACCGAGATTATTCAAATTATGCCCCTGAAGTGATAAGAGGCCCCACCTAGGGGGTCACAAGTTTTACATAGGCTTATATAAGGAAAGTGTTTAAAAATCTTCTTGTCTGAAAATGCAAGGCCTACACATTCAATATTTGGTATGTATCATAACCAAGTGGTCCTCTACCAAGATTGTTCAATTTATGCCCCTGGGGAGAAGAGGCCCTATCCTGGGGGTAGTCACAAGTTTTGCATAGGCTTATATAGAACAAAAAACTTCTTGTCTAAACCAACAAGACATTGGCATTTTATATGTGGCATAACCTAGTGGCCCGCTACCAAGATTGTTCAATTTGTGCACCTGTGGTGAAAAGAGGCCTCACCCTGGGTGTCACAAGTTTTACATAGGCTTATATAGGAAAAAACTTTAAAATTTTCTTGTCTGAAGCCACAAGGACTAGGTCTTAAATATTTGGTTTGAAGCATTGCCTACTGATAGGGTCATGTGGGGTAAAAAACTAGGTCAGTGGGACAAATAAAAGAGTGGCCTCTAGGGGCCATACTTTTCATTGGATCTTTATGATAATAGGTCAGAATGTTCACTTTATTTAGCAAAGCTACAGGTGAGCGATACAGGGCCATCATGGCCCTCTTGTTTTAATAGGGTAACCCAATTTAAGTCTTCTTATATTCTGTTTTCTTGTTATGTTATCATACTAAAATGTTCCTAATTTGCTGCTTATTATTCCCTGCCGAATCGAAGGTTTCGGGAGGGGGGTATTGTTTTGGCGGTGTCCGTCCCTCCATCCGGTACCATATCTTGGTAGGCATTCATCAGAAAATGTTCAAACTTGGTCAGAATGTTCCCCTTGAGCAAATCTCGATCACTTGTAAATGTTGGTCATATTGGGTCTAAAACTAGGTAAAATCTTTGGAACATACTAGAGGCATTATACGTTATACATGGTCAAATATTCATGAAACTTGATCAGAATGTTTTCCTCTTGTCCGAAACTATTGTTTGGTGGTGATTGGTTGAATTATGTTCAAACATGAAAAAATATTGGGAACACAAGAGAGGCAATCTAATGTTCATGAAACTTAATCAGACTGTTTTCCTTGTTTGTTGTTGAATAGTTTGAAACTGTGTCACATGGGGTCAGAAACCAGGTCAGTAGGTAAATTCTTTGAAAAAATGTGTCCCGAACCAAACATTGGTATTGGTCAGTTATGTTCAAATTTGAGCAGAATGTTTGCCATAATGAAATATTATGAGTTTTAAAATCGATCACATGGGGTCAAAAACTAGGTCACTAGGTTATATCTTAGAAATCTTGGGAACACGCTAGAAGTAATACATCTGCTCTAATTTCCATGAAACTTAATCAGAATGTTTGCCTCGATGAAATCTTTGAATAGTTTGAAACTAGTAGGTCATGTGGGGTCAAAAATGAGGTCACTGGGTCAAATCTTAAAAAAACCTTGTGGACACTCTTAAGGCTATATTTTTTGCAACATATCTGGACCAATCTTCATGAAACTTGATCAGAATGTTTGCTTTCATAAAATTTTAGATTAGTTTGGAACTGGATACCATGGAGTCATAAACTAGGTTTCTTGGTCAATTCTAAATGGTACATTATATACAATATTTTTTTTTTTTTCAAACAGTTGCGATCAAACTTAAACTCATATATATATTTCACCAACAATTGATTTCCATTCCTTGACTAAGCCCAATCAGGCGGGGGATATCAATTCAATGAATTTACTTGTTTGTGTTTGTATCACAAGCTAAATTGGGTGGAAATTTTTACTCCAGATATAGTAAATGAACAAATGCTTGCTGCTGGACAATCATAAAATTCAATGTTATTGGTCTACTTTATTTGCTTTGCATGTTCCATTGACCCTTGCATGTATGTTTGTCTGCTAGTTAGTTTACCTTTTAGCTGAAATTATTTTAGGCTCAGGACTGGTGTAAGGTTCTCAAACTTGGTAGCGAGGTTGTTCATGACCAGCAGATGCCCCTATATTTTTTACGTCAAAGGTTTCGTTCGAGGTGCCCTTCAACACGACAATCTTGTCTGATTGATAACTAGATTATGCTTGGCCCTACAGTCCTCAAACTTGGTAGGGAGGTTGGTCAAAAAGATTTTACCTTTTATTTGAAACAGTCTTTCTACAAAATATTTTTTTCTGTGGCAAAGTGTTCAACACCACCCAAATAAAGTATTGTGGCTTTATGGTGATGGCTTATATGTTATGAAAGAAATTTGCACTTGTGTTACCAGTATTATAATGGAAATCTGACTCGTTTATGAACATGTTATCATCAGGAAACCACACTACATATCAGTGTTATGTTGTTACAATGCTTATGTTTAATGTTTTTTTAGAAATAACTTCAAGTCTTTCTTGCCTGTAATCAATGAGAATGATATATGAGCCTTGAAAAATATTTGGTACAGTAACCATGGAATACTATGGTCCTGAGTCTACCAACTTTAATATTACTGGTTCATTCCTGTTATACAAAGCAATTGGCTTTTATGCAACAGACACTAAATGGGGTACTCTTAAATACATTTAGTGTTGTACATTTATTTGTTACATTCTTTATGTATTCCACGTTCTGTTTTATTTATTGAGTTTACCAAGTAAAATACAACTGTTTAGCTAATAAGAGGTATTAGGAGGAATGACTATTAGGAACTAAGGTGAAAATGATTGTTAAATGATTAATGAAATAATTAATTCTGATTTTTGTTTTCAATCATACAGAAAATACTACATGCAATTATACAGGTTATTATATCCCCACTGTATAGCATAGTATAAATGGAGGAACTATCCCTGGGTTCAGTGTTAAACAAGCTCCCACTCTTACTGCTACTCTTATATCTTTGGCTTAAGATGGAGTATCAAAATATAGTTTGGATCAATCATATGTAACTTAAATTTAACATAAGTGTATTAATTTAATATACTCTATTGTATTTGAAAGAAAAGAAGAAGCCAAATTTTCAAAAGTTAAAATAACTTAATTATTATTCACATTAAAATATATAAATTTGAAGACTAGATTTTTAATATAAGAAAAGAGTATTTATGTTCTGTGTATTTTCTTCCCTCTGATGCTTATGACAATATATTTTGAAATTAAAACCGCTTTGCATAGAAAGGAATACAGGCTTAGTTAATTTAAGCAAAGACCAGATTCTCTAGGATGAACATTCTCAGTACTTCAGTCTTAAGGCCTGAAGAAAATAGTGTGTGTTACAATATGTAGTTTAAAAACCTTTAAAGGGACCACACACCAGTTGATACCATTAATGCAAGAAAAAAATAATGTCAAAAACGTACATAAAATTGATATGGTTGTGTACAACACAATACTAACAATCATGTATAAACATGTTATTTTCAAGTTATGAATAATGATTTCAAAGAACTAACATGTAAAAAAAACTATATGAATAGTTGTGTCTTTTCATGGAGGTAGTAGTTTAAGATTAATATTGGCATCATTATTATGCATGTATATTTGGAAGAAATGTAGTTGCCAAACAATTAAAGTTTGAAAATAATTGGCGCATTTAGTCATGAATGGCCTTTTAAAGCTATGTTCCAGTAATTCATCAACATATAACACAGGAACCATTGTAATGCTATATTATACATTCCTCAGTTAAGTCTAGACTTGTTGCTTTGTATGTAAGTTTGTCCTTTATATATGTCTGCCTGTGCTGCATTTTAGAAGTCTATCAGATTCTCTTTTCCTTACCTGTCAGAGCGCTTACTGTCCTCGTATGGTGAGTTGTATAATATATATGATTGCATGTTGTCTGCTATGTTAACTTTTTTAATGAGCAACACCCTCCCCTCCCAGCAGTGGATAAGATACTGTAAAGGCAATTATATATAGTGTTCCAGTCTTCTTCAAATGTGGACAAAATGTGTGTGTTCATGTAGAATGAACATTTTTGTATCAATTGTTACAATAGTTTAGATCAAAACTTAAGGTCATAATGTTTAATGTTTAAAACTCCAGTTTAATTGTAACATTTGGCTACTCAAGGCTTTTAAATTTTTTCATCCCTGATTTTTGTTGGGGTCAAAGAAGAGGAATTTGGCAGTTCAATATAGGTATTGCTCTTGGATATATAACATATAATTTACCATAGGCCACTCCAATTTATTTTTTTATTCAATGGATTTGTTCCAACAATTGTTAGATCAAGCGAGCATTTTAAGATGATGTTACAGTATGTCTGTGACAAATCCAAATTCGTGAAACAGGTCTATCAAATGAATATTTTTTGGGAATTTCATTTAACCTTAATCTGAAGTGAATAATGTTGTAATCTGAAAGGATTATCATTACTAATTATATAGGACTAAGTGTTTTTACCTTCGTCCTGGCTCTTCTTTAAATGAAATGGTAATTAAACTTAAAAGAAAATTGCCACCATACATTCCAACATTTTTTTGTATGGCCTTGGACTGATAATCCTGAATGAGTATAACTGTATTATCCTTAAAAAAATGCTTCTAAGGTTCCTTAGGTTTATGTAAATACCCAATACTGGGTATAGAACTGCTTTGTTCCATGTTGTCAAGGACAACGTCCTATACATAGGGTGTGCTAAACATATCACTAGCCTTGTTATATATCTGGATGGTAGTTACAGAATGGTTAGTACACCAAATTTTATGGGTTATCATTCCAATATGGGAGTTTTGTGTAGACAAAAACAAAGAGGACACTCCCAAACAAGGGTACAATAACATGTTTTTGCATTGTTTATAATGCAACATAGATTTTCAAGTGTTTTTGGTCAATTTGGGGTGAAAAATATTGGCTTTACAAAAAAATATATGTTTTTTTAGCTCTACTGGCCAAAGGCCAGAAGAGCTTATGTGATTGTATCTCGATGAAACTTGTACAGTATCTAGATATCCATTAGAGCTCGGTTCCTTTCGAAAACCAGCAAGATCCGCCCATGAATGTCTAGATTATGGGCCATGAAAGTTTTAAAGAAATGCTTTCTATTTTTAGCCAGGTCTGCATGAGTGAATTCTATTTTTAGCCAAGTTTACATGTACATGTAAATTCAAGTCTAGCGTTAAGGGAGACAATTTGCAAGTCTAGGATTTTGAGAGACAATTTGCTTTTTGCTTCTGCAGTTGATTTTGTGAATTACTCTGCCTTGTTCTTGTTGAAAGCCCAAAGGCCATTTTTTAGCTTTAAGTTCTGTAGTTTGTGCATTCATCTTAACAAAATTGGTTGTGAATGTTTAAGTTATGCACCTGGTGTCATTACTGGCCACACCCAGGGTTCACAGGTTTGGTAAACATAAATCTGGAAAGGTTTGAAAATCTTTTTGTGTGTTCGTGCATCCATCTCAGCACAATTGATTGTGAATATTTGTTCAAATTGATCAGTGTTGTCCTAGGATGCCCTTGACCTTTTGACCAACTTTTTTTAACTTTTAAAACTACAGAAATTTTTACTATGAGTACAGTTTTGAAAGCATTTTTTTTTGTCAGATGACTTTTACTTGGCACATATTAAAATAGTTCATGCAACTAATCTGCTTACAATACTTTCTGGGCTCAGATGTTGAACGTGCTACGTTTTCAGGTAACCCAAACACAAAACATAAACTATATGTCTGTTGCCTTTTACCCATACATACATGCTCTGGATTGATATGACCACAAAAGCCATGCCAGTAGAGCATAGGCCCTTTTGGGCCTCTTGTTTTTTATTCATTTTCTGAAAAAAATGTCAATTCACTAAATGAAGCATTTATTAATTTAATTCTGTCAGTAATTTGTTCTTTACAGAAATTCAGAAGCTGTCCTTCACCCAGCACCAATGTTACTATAATGTTAGTTACAAATTGGCATTTTGTTTTACTAAATTCAAAACTTTTTATGTTTTTGTTTTCCACTTCAGATTGCAAATGTGACTGTTGTATCCATAAAATTGTGTGGATAGTCGTCTCCACTCTCTTTAGTCTCCCATCATTAGGCTGGACTTTATTCGTACTTAAAGGTAAATATGACTTTATACTTTTTGATGAAGCTTAAAGGGACTAGACACCAGATGATACCATTGCAAAAAAAAAAAATGTCAAAAACTTACATAAAGTGTACATTGTTTTGTACAACGCATTAAATCTTTAACTTACTGATTATCACATCGCATATGACACACACATATCTTTTGCAGTTTTTGCACATTTTTCAAATTCAAAATTTACTTTGGTTGTTTACCACATAAATCCCAGAAAGTTTAGAAATAGCATCAGTATATTTATCTGTACTTAATACAGATATGATTTAATCTGGGAAACCGTTATGCCTATTTTCTTAAGCAGGGAAACTCAGATGAGGCAGCAACAGAATTGTTTGTTTATTCTTTAATCAATACATGTAAAATGATGTATTATCAGCCTCCTACTTATATTAATAAGTTCACATTTACAATTCTAAGCTTGTTTTGAGGAAATACTGTATTAAGCTGATTTTTGGTTCATCTGGTGTCTTAAATTAGTCCTTTTAAAGAAGTGCAATGAATTCAAGGTAAATTCAATGTCAGATTTTCAATGAGTGAATTGCTCTCATTTGTGAAAAATTGGTGAGAGAAATTTAATTTTAGTGATTTTTTAGCTCACCTGTCACGTAGTGACAAGGTGAGCTTTTGTGATCACTCTTCGTCCGTCGTCCGTCGTCCGTCCGTCCGTTCACAATTGCTTGTGAACACAATAGAGGTCACAATTTTGACCTAATCTTTATGAAACTTGGTCAGACTGATCATCTCTATAAAATCTAGGTCAAGTTCGATATTGGGTCATCTGGGGTCAATAACTAGGTCACTAGGTCAATTAGTAGAAAAACCTTGTGAACACAATAGAGGTCACAATTTTAGCCTAATCTCAATGCAACTTGGTCAGAATGATCATCGCTATAAAATGTAGGTCAAGTTTGATATTGGGTCATTCACGGTCAATAACTAGGTCACTAGGTCAATTAGTACAAAAACCTTGTGAACACAATAGAGGTCACAATTTTAGCCTTATCTCAATGCAACTTGGTCAGAATGATCATCTCTATAAAATCTAGGTCAAGTTCGATATTGGGTCATCTGCGGTCAATAACTAGGTCACTAGGTCAATTAGTGCAAAAACCTTGTGAACACAATAGAGGTCACAATTTTAGGCTAATCTTAATGCAACTTGGTCAGAATGATCATCTCTATAAAATCTGGGTCAAGTTCGATATTGGGTCATACGCAGTCAATAACTAGGTCACTAGGTCAATAATTAGAAAAACCTTGTGAACAAAATAGAGGTCACAATTTTAGCCTTATCTTAATGAAACTTGGTCAGAATGATCATCTTAACATAAGCTAGGTCAAGTTCCATATTGGGTCAACCCAGGTCAAAAACTAGGTCACTAGGTCAATTAGTAGAAAAACCTTGTGAACACAATAGAGGTCACAATTTTAGGCTTAACTCAATTCAACTTGGTCAGAATGATCATCTCTAGAAAAATATAGGTCAAGTTCGATATTGGGTCATTCGCGGTCAATAACTAGGTCACTAGGTCAATTAGTATAAAAACCTTGTGAACACAATAGAGGTCACAACTTAAGCCTTATCTAAATGTAACTTGGTCAGAATGATCATCTCTATAAAATCTAGGTCAAGTTCGATATTGAGTCATTTACCGTCAATAACTAGGTCAATAGGTCAATTAGTAGAAAAACCTTGTGAACACAATAGAGGTCACAATTTTAGCCTAATGTTAATGCAACTTGGTCAGAATGATCACAAGGCCTAGGCATTTGATATATGGTATGTAGCTTTACCTTGTGGTTCTCTACCGAGATTATTCAAATTATGCCCCTGAAGTGATAAGAGGCCCCACCTAGGGGGTCACAAGTTTTACATAGGCTTATATAAGGAAAGTGTTTAAAAATCTTCTTGTCTGAAAATGCAAGGCCTACGCATTCAATATTTGGTATGTATCATAACCAAGTGGTCCTCTACCAAGATTGTTCAATTTATGCCCCTGGGGAGAAGAGGCCCTATCCTGGGGGGAGTCACAAGTTTTGCATAGGCTTATATAGAACAAAAAACTTCTTGTCTAAACCAACAAGACATTGGCATTTTATATGTGGCATAACCTAGTGGCCCGCTACCAAGATTGTTCAATTTGTGCACCTGTGGTGAAAAGAGGCCTCACCCTGGGTGTCACAAGTTTTACATAGGCTTATATAGGAAAAAACTTTAAAATTTTCTTGTCTAAAGCCACAAGGACTAGGTCTTAAATATTTGGTTTGAAGCATTGCCTACTGATAGGGTCATGTGGGGTAAAAAACTAGGTCAGTGGGACAAATAAAAGAGTGGCCTCTAGGGGCCATACTTTTCATTGGATCTTTATGATAATAGGTCAGAATGTTCACTTTATTTAGCAAAGCTACAGGTGAGCGATACAGGGCCATCATGGCCCTCTTGTTTTTATAAGAAATGTATAATGCAGTAATAAAACAATCCTAAACTGTTGTTTAATTATCCCCCGCCTATGAAATAGGGAGGGGGATATTGAAATGGCGTTGTCCGTCCGTCCTTCCTTCCGTCCGTCCGTCTTTCCTTCCGTCCGTCCGTCCGTCACCTGCGTTTTCTCAGTAACTAGCCGGTAGAATTTCATGAAACTTAAAATAAATATGAACCACTATACTGGAATGATGCCTGTCCAAAAAAAAATTGATTGGTCAATTGTCCTTGGAGTTATTGCCCTTGATTTTTTGAAAAATGCACATTCACAGCCATTTCTCAGTCACTAGCTGGCAGAATTTCATGAAACTTAAAATAAATATGAATTACTATACTGGGATGATGCCTGTTCATTTTTTTTTGGATTGGTCAATTGTACTTGGAGTTATTGCCCTTGATTTTTTGAAAAACTCTCATTTACAGCCATTTCTCAGTAACTAGTTGGTAGAAATTCTTGAAACTTGAAATAAATATGAACCAACATACTGCGATGATGCCTGTTTATTTATATTTTGGATTGTGTAATTTCTATATGAGTTATTTGCCCTTGATTTGTTAAAAGATCCATGTTTGCAGCCTTTTCTATGCAACTAGCTGGTAGAATTTCATGACACTTGGAATAAATAAGAACCAACATACTGTGATGATGCCTGTCTATTTTTCTTTTGGATTGATCAATTTTCCTTAGAGTTATTGCCCTTGATTTATTAAAGAATCATTGTTTGCAGCCGTTTCTCAGTAAAACCAATGTGCTTATCTTATTCTTTCTGAGATTTGTTTTAACCTTCAAGCACAAACAAGCCATCAAGCACAAACAAGCCATCGTTGGCGGGGGATATCTTTTCACTGAAAATGCTTGTTCATGATAATATCAATTATTTATGTATGTTTTTTTCTCTGACTGAATGAAACACTTGTATTGAAAATAAACTGATGTGAACTTTCAGTATTATTCAAACCACCGGTATTGTTAATCAATGCCACAGTTAACAAATCATGCACATTAAAGAATTTTCCTTGTCTTTTACTTTATTTGTAATATCTTTTAGAAATAATCTTTCAAGATTTACAATGATTGTCCGAATCATAAGGTTTGATATACCAAATACCTTTGTGAATGTTAATTGTAAAGATGATACTTATTGTGGTCTTTTAGAGGCTTGACCGATAATGAAAATGCTTATTAAATGCAGATTAAAACCAAGTTAACTAAAATGGGGTCACAAAAATGCTTGAAATCAAGTGTATAGACAATATCGGTGAAAAAAATTGATAATTAAGAACAGGCAAATCATAGACGACAGCAATGGCATAATTTAATAAAAAACGAGAGGCAAAGAGGATGCTGTATGTAACAAAAAAATTTAAAAAAAATAAAAGACACAAAATACACAAACGGAGAGAGCGCATGAATATCTCACACTTATGTATTTAGACAATTTTATGCGAGAATTACGGAAATCGCTCTGTGAACTTGTTAGACTCAGATGGAATAGAGCAATTTATCAGCATTTCCTTCTTTATAGTCTTATTTAAACAAGGTCTAAATGTTATTAGTCACTTGTTTTTAAATTTCAAATAATAAATCTATCCTTTAGAACTCAGCCCTTCCCTAATTTGCCTTGAAATGGACGTGGAAAATGGGTGGCAGTTGGTGGAGTATTGGAACGGGTGGCACTTGGTGTAAACTGATGAAAAACAGAAGAAAATGGGACTTTGATCTAATTTTACACCATTGTCCACCAAATGCCACACCAACGTGGCAGTTGGTGGAGTATTGGAACATTTTCCACCAAATGCCATGTGGCAATATTTTTCACCAAATGCCACCCCAATGTGGCACTTGGTTGAGTATTGGAACGTTTTCCACCAAATGCCATGTGGCAGTTGGTGGCAAATTTTTCACCAAATGCCATGTGGCAATATTTTTCACCAAATGCCACCCCAACGTGGCACTTGGTGGAGTATTGGAACGTTTTCCACCAAATGCCATGTGGCAGTTGGTGGCAAATTTTTCACCAAATGCCACCCCAAGGTGGCAGTTGGTGGAGTATTGGAACGTTTACCACCAATTTTCCATCAAATGCCACGTTCAGTTTCTTTGATCTTTTTTTCACCAAATGACACGCCAACGTGGCACTTGGTGTAAATTACGTGGCACTTGGTGGAAATAAAATCATGGGATTATTAAGTATGCATACAACAACCTAAGAACAAAAACAAAAAAACAGTAATTCTTTACAGTCATTTAGTTTCATGTGTACACACAATTACAAAGGATCACAGTTGATGGTGAAGAGCTGTCTGCATTTCTACATTTGGAGAAATCCTGAAAATAGTTTTAGTAGAATTTAATTTGGAGGTTTAATTTTAGCTATCATTATTCAAAATTTATTTGTAAAATTACTACTCTAAATATGTTTCTTCAGCTTTGGGCCTAGCCAGATAAAAACCAAGTATAACAATAAAATGATATATGGTAACAAAATATTAGAATCCAGCCTCATACATTGAATCATTGCAAATATGTTTTACAAGAGCACTCCTCTGTTTTATTAGCTATGACAATACTGATTTTTTTCCCTAATATAGACAAGGTAAAAAGGTAATTTAACTACCGGTTTTGGTATTTTGAATATTGAAATGTCAATAACCTGTTTCTTTTCTTTAGTGATGCATGCACATCCGGTTGTTGTTTTCTGCAAGTTTGGCTGTACTTCTTCTGCTATATAAGTTCTCTATTCATATTTCTTTCTGAAAAAGGGAACATTTAAGTAAATCTGTTCAACAAAACAGGGTTTACCTCACAGACGAATGTAATTTGTTCAACAATTTGTTCTACAAATGTCTTTGGAAACATGTATACACCATATTCACTTGAATATCTTTATTTTTTCAAAATCATGCAACCAACAACATCAATAACAGTCCAAGGCTTTGTCAATACCTCGACTGTTTTTTCTTAAACATATACACACAACACACTTTAGATCATATACATCATTTAAAGTAATTTTAATATTCAAATATTTACCAAAAAGGTCTTAGAATCTTGTCCAGGTACATTGTCATTTTTATGGGGGGTTTTGTCTGAAAAAAAAGGTGTATTATAACATTTCTTTATACATCTTCAACTTCATTGTACAAATTGAATGATACTTTTTAAATTCCTACAATGAGTTTTTGTCAATTCTGTTGGAAAAAAGTGAAACATCCATGCATAAAGCTTATAAATCTCTTAGTCAAACTTTAAACAAAGACAAAGAGCCTATTATGTGTGTAAAATAATAAAAAAATATATGATAAGTCCTGATCTTATTAAAATTGTGTTTGTTATTATATGATAAAAAAAGTTACCTTTTAATCAATCCATTTAATTAAACAAAACTGCACAAAAATTATCTCACTATTCAAAATTCCACAAATGCTAGTAACTGTCAGAAGATTCAAGATATTTTCCAGCAGAGAGGTCAACCCAAGTTTAAATCAAACATTAATGGGGTCCCTGTACCTTTGGGGAAATAACAACAGAGCACATGTACACAGAAAACTGAGTTTGACTCATCATGATCATGATCATGATAATCATCATCACATTGCTGTTGTTGTCATCATCATCATCACCATCATCATCAACATGTTGTTTATGTTATTGTTGTCACCACCACCACAATCATCATGATCACCAACACCACAATCAACCACCACCACCACCACAATCACCACCACCACCACCATCATAATCACCACCACCACCACAATCATCATGATCACCACCACCACCACCACCACAATCATCATGATCACCATCACCACCACCATTATCATAATCATCATCAATAGAACCACCAACATCATAATCATCATCAATAGAACCACCAACATCATAATCATCATCAATAGAACCAGCAACATGGTGAAGAGTAGTGGGACTTTAGTTATAGTAGTAGTGGGAGAAATCCCCAAAAGTAGTATTACCAGTTAGTTTTAAATAGTAGCATATAATTATGTAATGATGCTAAATAGCAGCATCAACAGCAACTGAATGCTATTCTTATTCCATGATGCTAATTAATGGTGAATTCTGCTGAGTTCCATCTTACAGAACTCTTGAGATTTTCTAAGTCCAAAGGCCACCCAAAAAATTAACTTAGTTCAGTTTTTCACCAACTGCCATATGAATAATTAACTAAGTCCATGTTTTTTCACCAAGTGCCACATGAAAAAAAACTGAGTTCAATTTTACACCAAATGCCACCTCCAGTTGGGTGAAAATTTCATGGCAGTTGGTGGAATTCTTGATAATCCACCAAGTGCCACCCATTTTCCACCAAGTGCCACCCATTTTCCACCAAATTCCACCCAAATCCATGGCATTTGGTGGAAGTTGGTGGCAAATTTAGGAAAGGGTGCGTGGCTGATTTTCGCTCACCTATCGCACACCTGATGAACACAAAGTAATCATATTAAGTGAGCTTTAAATGGGATTGCCTTTTGCCATTGGTCTGTTGTCCATAATTATTTTGTTACCTCTCCAGCATCTACATTTTGTAACCAATCTTATTGGAACTTTGACACTTGTTATGTATATAGCCACATGCAAGACCTGATGGTCAAGTCAGGGCCAAAATTATTACCAGTAGATCAAGAGTTGTCCTTGATTTATAAGTATTCATCTCCTAATCTGATCAGTAGACCAGGAATAATTGTTCTTAATTTATAAAAAATGCCAAATTTTCACCAGTCTCAATTTGAAATATGGGCCAGTTTTTGGACCATTAAGCCAAGGTTGAGATACAAGTGTGCCAAGATGATTGAAAACGAGGCTAAATAGTTAGATTTCCTAAATGTTTAAATGAAAACATAGGGCCTGCTTTTACCATACCATAGGGTTGATCAAGATCACTTTTGGCATGCACTTAATGGTATTGAACTAAATAGACTATGTCTCTGAGATATGAGATTATAGAATTATTTTTAGCTTGACTATTTGAAGAATAAGGAGAGCTATCCTAGTCACCCGAGCATCAGGGTCCATTGACATATGGCTTTGAAACTTTGAACACTTGTTAACCATCATGCCCCCAACCTGTACACAGGAGGAGGTAACTCTATCAAGCATTTTGACAAAATTATGCCTCTTTTTAAACTTTGAATTTACGTTAAAGTTTGCGTACCACCTCAAATATTTTCAAAGTCAATTGACATATGGCTTTGAAACTTTGCACACTTGTTCACCATCATGCCCCCCCAACCAATACACAGGAGAAGTAACTCTATCAAGCATTTTGACAAAATTATGCCCCTTTTTCGACTTAGAATTTACGTTAAAGTTTGGTACCACCTCAAATATTTTCAAAGTCAATTGACATCTGGCTTTGAAACTTAGCACACTTGTTCCCCATCATGCCCCCAGCCTGTTCACCGGAGGAGGTAACTCTATCAAGCATTTTGACAAAATTATGCCCCTTTTTAAACTTTGAATTTACGTTAAAGTTTGCGTACCAACTCAAATATTTTCAAAGTCCATTGACATATGGCTTTGAAACTTTGCACACTTGTTCACCATCATGCCCCCAACCTGTACACAGGAGGAGGTAACTCTATCAAGCATTTTGAGAAAACTATGCCCCTCTTTCTACTTAGAATTTACGTTAAAGTGTGCGTACCACCTCAAATATTTTCCAATTCAATTTATGTAAATATCTCAGCACATCATGTATTGCATTGAAATCTAATCTAACAGTGATCCATGCATGTTTCGCCAAAACTTTTCAATCCATACACCGAAAAGCGCCGGAATAGTCGAGCGCGCTGTCTCTGTGACAGCTCTTGTTTGAACTCACAATAGTTGAATCTTGTGACCTCAATAAAAGGTTTAGTATTCATGGATGTATCAGAATGAATTTTCTTTTGATCACAAACCCTGATTGATTAAGCCTACAACATAGCCATTTTAAGACATATTTTTATATGATGTTGACTTTAATGAGCTTATTTTCAGACGCTAGAAGAAAAAAATGGCTAAATGATAACTTGGGGGAGCAAGCCCACCTTTGCATGATTGGTTGGGTAGTTTTGAATCTGGTGTACAGCATTATTGCTGCCATCCTCTTTTGCGTCCTAGGTATGTGAGATATCTTTGTAATGTGTTGTAAAATTAGTCTTTAAAGTTATTTATGGCCATCATATTACAATTTTTTATGACTCTATTTCTTATTCAAACATTTTCTATAATTGTACCATATTTATATAAGAATATGTGCACATATTTCTAACTAAAATTGAATTTGAGCACTGTTGCCCATGTTGTATATTAATACATACATACATTGTATATAACAACAGTATATGTGAAGGCTCAACCATATTGCAGTTTTGCATTATAAGCCCAACTGTTATAAAAATTAGAAAAAAATATATAAACTTAAATATTATCTGTTTTCTTCCTTTACAGTTTGCAAAAACGACTGTTGCGAAGAAGGTATGCTATATATATATATAATATTTATATATATGGTTAACTTTTTCAAATATAACATTGCTTAAAATTTCATTTTCTTCTTTTTAAGAATATGATTTGTTTTGCATAACATTTATTGCTCTGCTTTCCAGGAAAGTCTTCACTTTTAATGTCAATGAAAAATGTATATATATTATAGAAATAGATGTCCTGAGAGAAAAACATGCACAGATTTTGGCTTCTGTAATATAATAAAGTTTTTTATTCATTTTATGTATTCACTATTTAATATGTGTTTTCAGAATGTGACTGCATTTGCAATTGTTGGCCTGTTTACATCATAATTGGATATGTAGTCAAGCCAGGAGATGTGATAGTAATTGTCATTGGAGTAGTTGCCTTTATAAACGGTAAGCCTTAGTGGTATAATTGTTTACATGTCAAGAATTCCAGGGCTCCTTGTCTACCAAGAGCAGCTTCAACGCCCCTTACAATGGACACAATTACTGGTTTCTACTCAGAATGGGACTTCAGAGTGATTCATATCATTGCATTTAAAGGCAAATCTCATCAAAATGAGTGATTAGGCTCATAGTTAGCCGCTAGGCCTGCAGACTTTAATAACTGTATCTCGGAAATTGCATCGGCAGATCGTCATAACATTTTTAACTTTTGATGAATTAAAGCGCACTAGGGTATAATGTAATGTAATTATACCCCCACAAACGAAGTTTGAGGGGGTATATAGGAGTGAGCTTGTCGGTCGGTTGGTCTGTCGGTTTTCATGGTTTCCGGACGATAACTCATGAAAGGCTAGACAGATTTGAAAAAGTTTTGGTACACAGGTGTAACATCAGAAGATACAGGTCAAGTTCGATATTGGGGCTAGTGGGGCCAAGGTCAAGGTCACTGTTACTAAAAATAGAAAAAACGGTTTCCGAACGATAACTCATGAAAGGCTTGACAGATTTGAACAATTTTTGGTACACAGGTGTAACATCAGAAGATACAGGTCAAGTTCGATATTGGAGCTGGTGGGGCCAAGGTCAAGGTCACTGTTACTAAAAATAGAAAAAACGGTTTCTGGACGATAACTCATGAAAGGCTAGACAGATTTGAACAATTTTTGGTAAACAGGTGTAACATCAGAAGATACAGGTCAAGTTCGATATTGGGGCTGGTGGGGCCAAGGTCAAGGTCACTGTTACTAAAAATAGAAAAACGGTTTCCGGACGATAACTCATGAAAGGCTAGACAGATTTGAACAATTTTTGGTACACAGGTATAACATTAGAAGATACAGTTTGGTACACAGGTGTAACATCAGAAGATATAGGTCAAGTTCGATATTGGGGCTGGTGGGCCAAAGTCAAAGTCACTGTTACTAAAAATAGAAAAACGGTTTCCGGACGATAACTCATGAAAGGCTTGACAGATTTGAACAATTTTTGGTACACAGGTGTAACATCAGAAGATACAGGTCAAGTTCGATATTGGAGCTGGTGGGGCCAAGGTCAAGGTCACTGTTACTAAAAATAGAAAAAACGGTTTCCGGACGATAACTCATGAAAGGCTAGACAGATTTGAACAATTTTTGGTACACAGGTGTAACATCAGAAGATACAGGTCAATTTCGATATTGGGGCTGGTGGGGCCAAGGTCAAGGTCATTGTTACTAAAAATAGAAAAAACGGTTTCCGGACGATAACTCATGAAAGGCTTGACAGATTTGAACAATTTTTGGTACACAGGTGTAACATCAGAAGATACAGGTCAAGTTCGATATTGGGGCTGGTGGGGCCAAGGTCAAGGTCACTGTTACTAAAAATAGAAAAAAACGGTTTCTGGACGATAACTCATGAAAGGCTAGACAGATTTGAACAATTTTTGGTAAACAGGTGTAACATCAGAAGATACAGGTCAAGTTCGATATTGGGGCTGGTGGGGCCAAGGTCAAGGTCACTGTTACTAAAAATAGAAAAACGGTTTCCGGACGATAACTCATGAAAGGCTAGACAGATTTGAACAATTTTTGGTACACAGGTATAACATTAGAAGATACAGTTTGGTACACAGGTGTAACATCAGAAGATATAGGTCAAGTTCGATATTGGGGCTGGTGGGCCAAAGTCAAGGTCACTGTTACTAAAAATAGAAAAACGGTTTCCGGACGATAACTCATGAAAGGCTAGACAGATTTGAACAATTTTTGGTACACAGGTGTAACATCAGAAGATACAGGTCAAGTTCGATATTGGGCTGGTGGGGCCAAGTTCAAGGTCACTGTTACTAAAAATAGAAAAACGGTTTCCGGACGATAACTCATGAAAGGCTAGACAGATTTGAACAATTTTTGGTACACAGGTGTAACATCAGAAGATACAGGTCAAGTTCGATATTGGGGCTGGTGGGGCCAAGGTCAAGGTCACTGTTACTAAAAATAGAAAAACGGTTTCCGGACGATAACTCATGAAAGGCTAGTTTTTCTTTTTTTGTTACTTCTAAATTACTCAACAGATTTAAATAAAACAATACATGCATGATAAAAGAAGATGCAGTGTGCAGTAACCTTGGAGTTATGGCCTCTTTTCAAAGGAATGGTTTGCCATTCCTGTGTCCAGGTGGCATTTGGGGATATTCGTCACTCCTGTGACAGCTCTAGTTTACATTAACATAATTATACATCAAAAATACCTGGTAAGCAACCTGCTGTAAAAGCAGTTTTAAATAAATAAACGGACTGCTTTCTGCATGTTAATTTACTAAGCTTGCTAAAAGTAGCGCTGTTATTGATTATTAATCAATGTTTTGTGGTTTATATAGTTAGAATAAGATGCGTTTTGCATGATATAACGCAATGGAAATTATACAAAAGCAATCATTTTAATATCAGTGAGGAACAGAATGCATATAAAAAGCAGAATCCGCAAATAGTTCAATGAACACGTACTGAATCTAATAAATACATGTATTATATACCTGTGTTTAGAATTTGCTGCTGCCAAGGACCAATATTATCTACATGTATATTTTAGTTAAGAATATAATCTGGGTCATCACATTCGAACAGGTTTATTCCCCGGAAATAAACTCTGAGAACTCGTTAAAACCCGGAAAAAATATGGATTGTATTATGGTGCAATTAAATGCTTATTATGTGTAATATATCAAACCATTATGTTTAAAATGAAATGATAATACTTTGTTTTTTCCTTAAATCAGTTTTTTGGGTGATTGTAGTTCATTCACAAGTATATTATCTATGTTTTAAATTACTTAAATCGGCTCTTACTTGACATTTTTATTTAGATTGTTAGTTAGTACTTGTGTTTGTAAAATGTGTGTCGCGTAAAACCATTCTTTTGTGTATGTACATACTAACAACCTTTAACCATTACTAAATGCACATTATACACTTTTACCATTCAAATTGCATTGCGTAAAGCGTTGACAGGCTATGTTTCTTAGTCATGTAATGCCGAATGAAACCGAAAATGTGTGAATATTTCTCACAGTTTGTCTCAGTAATATAGTCCAAAGTCTTGAGCATGTAGCATAATGCATAATGCATATTTATAAACCAATGATATAAATCTGTTCATTTTGTCCATGATGAGTGACATAGGTTGAGAGCAATATTAAGATACATCATTACATACAGGGAATAGATAGGTGTTTATGATTATGTTAATTATGTTTTACATGACTATACTTACAAAACGTTGCAGGCCGAATCCCATTCAAGGCTTTAAGCTCTTTGATTTTTCTATATCTAGTTAAAATAGTGTATGCATAGTTTTTGCTGTAATATGCACAGATTAAAGCACAAGTTGTGAGGCCCCAACTGAATTTCTTGGGAGTTGAAACATATTTTAAAATCAACAAATTATTACATTTGTCCAGGTACTAATGAAAGGAATCTGGACCAAACATCTAAAGGGGCCTCAAAAATGGAAGACGGTATACATTAAAAATGCAGCTAATCTCTGAGAAGTAATTCCAATTTCTTGTAACAACAAAATATTTTCTAAAGAAGATACAGCCTGTTTTACATAATTCTGTCACAAGCACTTAGCTTTATTATTATTCTAATGATTCTTTAGTCAGAATAACCTTATGTTTCAAACATTAGGAACTTTAAACATTTTACAGCTAAATTTGATAAGATATGAAAATGTATCACTTATTGGTTTTGATGAAACTCTTACACCTATTATTATTGTGCCTTCAGGTATGACATCAGAGGAGAACACATAGGTGTTGAGTGTACTTATTACAGAAAAATATGTCAATTAAATGGATTCACAAACACACAATTGAACTTTCAAAATTCAAAATATTGTTTTGGTTTAAATGTTTTCGAATTATTTAAGTCAAGTTTGGCAGAAAAGATAACCAAGTTCAGTAACATGTACCCTTCGTCAACTTTAAAATTCATTTTGAGTTTACTTTACATACTGCATGTATGTCTGCTTAAGTATTTAACTATATGTATGTGTTTGGTGGGCAAATGTTGTGAATACTAAACTCAACAAGAAAAAGCCACCCGTTAAATCTCCCCAATTATATAAAATGTTTTAGC
Organism: Mya arenaria; assembly: GCF_026914265.1. Taxonomy (NCBI): domain Eukaryota; kingdom Metazoa; phylum Mollusca; class Bivalvia; order Myida; family Myidae; genus Mya; species Mya arenaria. Next base: position 71,907,017 of record NC_069126.1, read on the forward strand.
TCATGAATTTTTGATGAAAGTCAGAGTTTTGTTTTACATGCATTATTGGTAGTATTAGTAATGATCTAGAAAACAGAAAATGCAGGTGTTCTATGATTTTTTTAGAAAGCTTATTCACATTTCCATCCACATATCTTAGGTTTTTATCTCTCACTCGGACATATTTAGTAATTTTCTGTGGAAGGGTAAACTGATATCTGTGGTCTCCTCCTCTTCTTGTCCTGCTCTTATAAAACACAGTGTTGGTTTTATTTGAGAAATATAATGTACTATAAAAATAAAAGTGATATTTGCTTTCATTGTACACCTCGGAGCAAGAGTGATTTATCAAACCTTTTAAAACCTAACATCATGCCATCGGTATAGAAACACTAGTTGTATTAAATGTGTTTTATGTGCACCAAGATCAATGCTTTATCTAATGATTTTGTGGTGTTTGAAAGCTGTCAACCTGCTTTATTTATACTTTTTATGCTCATTTTAATTAATTGTAAAATGTCATTTAAAAGTTTGACAAAGAGCTAAATTAGCAAGGACATAGATGCAGACATTTATTATGTAAATGGTTTTATAATCAAAGCTCAATTTGACTCTACTTAGACTAATGTTTTTAACTTAAAAAATATATAAAAACAGTCTGTTGTGTTATAACATGTTACATAAAAGGTCACCTGGCTACTCACTTGATTTTTCTCATTGTGCTTTTATGGAATGAGGTTATGTCTTTTGTTTGTTGAACCTGCATTCTGTATATTTACCTTGATTTAAGTGTACCCAAATATCCTTTTCTATACACTATCCTTGTGTTGATCTGCATGCTTATATTGAATACAATGCACCAACTATGCATTATTGTATTTGAAAGGATGCCGATGTTGTGCACCATGCTGTTCATGGTGTTGTGGACTATGCACAGCAGCATGTTTCTGTTGTGACAGTAAGTGATTGTTTGAATGTATTGTTTTTGTGTTCTGTGATATTTTAACATGGTTATGTTTGATGAGAAACATATATTTTGCAGTGTTTTTAACATGATCATGAAGGCAATTGATAAGGATGTAATACTTTGTTGGTGTGTGTGTCAATGATATATCCTAGTATCCCCAGTGCTTATATAAATGTTCGCTCTTGCATAATTGTCAGAAATGGTTTCTGATTTTTTTCTCTCCTTGTTCAACAAGTTAGATAACACTATTTGAATATGATGCAAATTATGGGTCTTTATTATTTGACTTAGAAATTCTAGTAAAGGTTTTGCATGTAAGCACACATAGGTTAATATCTCAGCAACTACTTGAAGACTTTATCCAATGCTACTCAACCAGCCAAAACACTTCAATAACCAAATCATATATCTTTTTTTTGTAAACAATTACAAATTATGGCCCTTTATTATTTGACTTTGAAATTCTGTTACCCAACTACAAACCTATTTGAATAACCAATCTAGATAACTAATTTTTTGGCAAATAATGGCCTTTTGCTATTATTCAGTTTAAGGTTTTACATGTGACCACAATTAAGTCAATAATTCAGCAAATATTAAACTGTTGCCTCCTCTTGGGCGCTCTTATAAAAAACAGTTTGTTTTAAATGTGTTTTATGTGCACCAAGATCAATGCTTTATCTAATGATTTTGTGGTGTTTAAAGCTGTCAACCTGCTTTATTTATACTTTTTATGCTCATTTTAATTAATTGTAAAATGTCATTAAAAGTTTGACAAAGAGCTAAATTAGCAAGGACATAGATGCAGACATTTATTATGCAAGTGGTTTTATAATCAAATTTCAATTTGACTATACTAAGACTAATGTTTTTAACTTGAAAATTATTTAAAAAATGTCTGTTGAGTTATAACATGTTACATAAAAGGTCACCTGACTAAGCCCTTGTTTTTTCTCATTGTGCTTTTATGGAATGAGGTTATGTCTTTTGTTTGTTGAACCTGCATTCTGTATATTTACCTTGATTTAAGTGTACCCAAATATCCTTTTCTATACACTATCCTTGTGTTGATCTGCATGCTTATATTGAATACAATGCACCAACTATGCATTATTGTATTTGAAAGGATGCCGATGTTGTGCACCATGCTGTTCATGGTGTTGTGGACTATGCACAGCAGCATGTTTCTGTTGTGACAGTAAGTGATTGTTTGAATGTATTGTTTTTGTGTTCTGTGATATTTTAACATGGTTATGTTTGATGAGAAACATATATTTTGCAGTGTTTTTAACATGATCATGAAGGCAATTGATAAGGATGTAATACTTTGTTGGTGTGTGTGTCAATGATATATCCTAGTATCCCCAGTGCTTATATAAATGTTCGCTCTTGCATAATTGTCAGAAATGGTTTCTGATTTTTTTCTCTGCTTGTTCAACAAGTTAGATAACACTATTTGAATATGATGCAAATTATGGGTCTTTATTATTTGACTTAGAAATTCTAGTAAAGGTTTTGCACACATAGGTTAATATCTTAGTATACTTGTTGTATTACATTAAGACTTTATTCAATGGTACTCAACCAGCCAAAATACTTCAATAACCAAATCATATATCTTTATTTTGCAAACAATTACAAATTATGGCCCCTTATTATTTGACTTTCAAATTCTGTTACTGAACTACTAACCAAACTAGATAACTCTTTTTTTGCAAATAATAACCTTTTACTACTATTCGGTTTAAGGTTTTACATGTGACCACATTAAAGTCAATAATTCAGCAAATACATCATGTATTGCATCAAAACTTAATACACAAGCTCCCAACTATCCAACCTACTTAATTAACAGAGTGAGATAACTCTGCATGCATATAATGCATATGATTGCCCTTTATTATTCAACATTGAAATTCTGGTTAAGGTTTTGCATGTTAGCACTCATAGGTTAATATCTCAGTAACTACTTGATGTATTGTATTGAGACTTTATATAAAAGTACTTAACAATTTTACCTACTTGAATAACCAAGTTAGACAACTGTATTTTGCAAATGATGGCCCCTTATTATTCGACTTAGAAATTGTGTTAAAGGTTTTGCATGTAGCCACATTTAACTCAATATCTCAGCATATTTTTATACATCATGTATTGTAATGCATTGAACTTTGTTCATTGGCAAGTGGCAACCATTCAACTTCTTTATTGGTCAAGTAAGATTGCTCTTTCTACCACCTCAGATAAGTAGATCCATAAATTTGGCCATGCTGGAAATCCTTAGCTTGCCCACGTGCAAAGATAAAACAAGTACGCATATTGAACTCCTTTTTAATTGTCATAACATAATAGCCTCCCTTGTTGAAGACCGTCGTCAGTAGCATCATGGAAAACCTGTCTTGTGCCAATATTTAAAATCCAAATTAATGATTTCTCGCTTCAAATGTCACCAAAAAAAGGTTTTCATGCTGTATTCAAGAATTAATGCTGCACTCTCCTCAGAACTATTTAAAGAACGATTGACTATTTACATAATCTGAATCACTGCGCGTTTATCCATGACAACAACGAATTATCACATCTATACGCAAATTATTTTCACTACGCTAAAAGAGTTTTAGCAAAATAATACATTTATACTTTATTTTGTTTAACTAAGGTGGGAGAAAAAGCATCTACCAGCTGCTCGTGAAAGATAGGTTCATCACAACCCTCGCGCAGGGTGTTCTACGGAAACTCGGTTCTCCTCGTTTCCCCGAATCATCATACGCTGGCTTAGGATGAACCTATCTTTCACTCTAGACCATGGAAGATACTTATTATCTTGCATATGTTATTAATTTGGTCCCTTTATTATTTGACTTACAAGTTCTGGTTAAGGTTTTGCATTTGATCTAATTTTACAGTTGAGTGCCTGTCTGTGTGACAGCTCTTGTATTTATATTGTTCTTGTTGCGATGACTATACATAGTGTTGTGCCATTAGTTTTATGAAAGTGCCATAATTATGTTAGTAATTTTCTTTTTAATTTAATGTTCCAGTACTTTTTAAATATGTTTTTGTATTGCTTTATTTATTGTTAGTTTAATAATATTAAATGTTATTTATTTAAAAATTGAATTATATTTTTAAAGTAAAATAATCACAAATTAGAAGTAGTTGATGGCATCGGTCATATTTTCACTTGTTAAAATCTAAAAAAAAGTGACTTCTTAGTTGATAAGGACTTTTTTTTCAATTTTGATAACACAATATACTTTTTAAATTTACAAAATGATGAAATCATAGAAATTAAATAAAAACTAATTTGGTGTAAAAGTTCAATTAGTGGCTGTTTTGATGCAATTAAATATACAAGTTTGAATGATAATGTTGGAAAACATTAAGGTAATAAGTTAAGACATGAAATTGATTTAATAGATGTATTGTAAAGTTATATTATAATATAAAACAATATTTAGCCAGAAACAGGATTTAAGCCAAGGTATGATGGAGGCGCGCAATATAGTACAGATTATTGAGCTATGATTTCGAATATAACCTAGATTTTAACCTACAATTTCAGCTAATGCAATCACCTTTTAGTCCTTAGTTAGTTACTAGGCTTAAGTGTTGCAGAGTTTTAGTTATAGATTTTGAATGAAAAAAAGTGTTTATGCAATTCCCAACTTAACTGCAGTGATAGGAAATGTAGCGCCATTTTGTATTAGAAAGTTTGACAATTCATTATCAATTATTTGAAATAACAATTAAATTCATAGTTGCTATTAATTAAAAATGAATGTTATCATTAATTTGTATTATTTGAACGAAACAAAAACTTTTTCATATCATTAATACATATATTTTTATTTCAAAGGCTTGAGCACACAATTAAATAAATATCTGCTGAATTAATGTTAAAAAACACAATTTTTTAAGACAAGTCAACTTTATATTGAAAAGGTAGAAACTATAATGGAAGGGAAAAGTACCAGGCAACGCTTACATAGATTCTGAATTAAACTAGCTTGGAAGTCTGCTGAATGTTGAAACAATTGAACAAATTAAGTAGTTTAAGCAGGCCTAAGAGCCGTTTCATTGGCTGAAAATGTTAGTTGTGTTTTAAATATATTTATACTTAAATATTTCTGTTTGTTTTGTATGTATTAAATTTTGCTAAATGGCATCATGTAAACTCTCCTGAAATGTATTCTTGAAATGGAGTAAATCTGTGTTAAAGATAAGACTTTGTTGTTTTTTGGATTTCTGAAATATCTTTGCCATGAAAATGTTCTGGAAAAATTATTGACATAATTCCTAGCTTTGTTAGCTAGTGAAAGAATTAGATATTGTTAAGTACTAACAAATGTTTCACTTCATTGTATAAAAGATTCCTTACGGGTCTTGCACAGGGCAAAAGTGGGTGGGTAAGGTCAAAAGATATAACATTTCAAAATCTTGCTTTATTAAGTTACGAGGACCCATCTTTTTCGGGAGTAATATATACATTGGTTGTGACATGTTTTGGGGTAGTAAGGAGTTGAACATAATTTTACGAATAAAGATTTAATCAGATTTTGGGTGTAAAAGCATTCACATTTTTCCGGAAAAGTCTGCGAAATAATCACCTTATTATAGTGTCAAAAAGCCCAAGACGACTTAATTGGGTTTTTGATGATATCTTTTCAAAAAAGAATGATATTTAATAATATATTGAAAAATATTGGATTAAATTCATTTCCTGGTTACAAAAGTGCAAGTATCTTTCTTAAAAAAGCTGCAATCTCTACAAAGCCTCAAAACATTTTGATTGGGTAGTACTGACAATTTTGACACAAATACATATTCATTTTGTATAAAGCCAATTGCGGAACAATGTTTAATGCTTTTTGAATGGAAATTTGATAAAATCTTTCGTAAAATTTGCTCAACTCCTTTTTACTGCTACATATGTTGCAACAGATATATAGATTATGCTTGCTAAATATTGAACCTCAAAACTGAATGAAAGTTGAATGTTTTAAACATTTTTGGTTTTGGTGCTTCAAAGGACTTTTGCACTGTGGAAGGGACTGCGTCACAGTTGTTGTTTTTTTATTTCGGAAACCATTATTTCATATGTTATTTTTACTTAATTTTATGAAAGAACACCACTGTTGATACTCATCTGAAAAGAAATATTGTAAATTATAACCTAAAATCATTCCATTTTGAATATTGGCCTACTAATGTTTCATGACAAAAAAGGGCATTTTCTGCAAAATAAAATAAATAATTATTAACAATAAAGCTATAACTTGATTTTTGATCACCAAAACAAGTGATTAGATCCCTTAATTAAATTTTGTAAACTCTTGCTGCCTTTGGAATTCTTAAAGTAAAATAATGAGATAAAGCATCATTATCTATTGTTAACACATTTTGCTTTTTATCCCTTTTGTAAGATACCATGATTATGATAGTTGTAAAACAAGTGGCATGGTGACAAAGTTATATCTTCACTAACTGGATAGTTGCACCATCAAGGTTTACTGCAGATGTAATTACTAACATAGAACTTTGGAAGAGCAAGAATAAGTTGTGAGTACAATGGGATTTTCAGTTCTTAACATGTCTTCTACAGTTTGATCAATTATCTATGTGTAAGCCTTTAACCAAATAGAGGTTTTATTGTTGATAATTATTTTAATATGAAAATTTAGGTCAGACTCCCCTCACCAACTTTGTCTGGTAAACTTCCATGGGTGTTGTTAAATATTTGCGTAGTTTTCAATTAGTACCAAACTAATTCAACAAAATTGTTCTGCACCTGTTTTGATAATTTACATTGTGAATAATTAGGTGATGAGGATGATGATGAGAATCCTCAGCATGGGATGAGTAACAAGAAAAGGGGCCGTACTGCTGCTGCAAGCAACACAGTTCCGATGTCAAAAGCCCATGTCCATGCTACAAAGGAACCAAAAGATGCAAAACACAAGGAAGCAATGGATAGCCATAGGTAAATGTTAGATCACACCCCAGAGTAATTGATCAAAAGCCTTGGTATTTTGCTTTTCAAGATAGGTATTGGGAAATTGCAAAACAACTTGGCACAAATGTTCATCCTCAAAGACTCTATGTTGCGTGCTAGACCTGTGTCTGTAGGTCAAAGGTATAGTCACACTCAAGGGGTATTGGTCAAAATCCCTGGTATTTTTGCTTGTATGGGCTCTTACTTGGCCATGCATTTGTGGATTTAAAAATAACTTTACACAACTGCAGTCAAAACCCATGTCTGTAGGTCAAAGGTCAAGGTCACATTCAAGGGTCATTGATAAGATAGTTAAAAATGTTTTGCTTGTTTATCATGTATAGCCATTAATTTCCATCAGTAGCATTTAAGGTTAAATAGCAATCTTTTTCAGAACTGTTCCATAATTTTGACATCGGCGGGCTCAATATTGTTGGTATTCTGCTGACAAACGTCTAGTTCTTGCACTTGTCTTTCATTTTATGATCACCCTCCTCAATGAGTGATAAGTTGGCATTGCACTTAAGTTTACTTAAAATAGAAAACACAGTTTTGGAACTGTGAAAGCTATTATGCCATTGTCGTCATCTGTGTCTTTGTCATGCAAAAACTTGAGCCTACTGGCCATAAAAGCCTTAACATTAATTGATGAATACATTTTGATATATGTGTAGTCTTTCTTGTTGTTTCTGTTCATTGTTTGTCTTTCGTGTTGAATCTGCTAAGCCTTTTTCTTTCCCTTGAATTCTTGACTACTATGCTTGTCCCTGTTGATTCCATTGTAGTCCTTTTTTAAAACATGTTGTCATGCTATGCACATGTAAAGCCAGGCAAATACCTCTAGCTATGCCCCTTTTAAATCAAATCTTGTATTGATTATGTCTTTACTACTATTGGAACTTATAGGAAGGCATAGCAGCTAAAAAGTACTGGAATCTTTATTAAAGAAAAAAAAGATCAAAACCTAACAAACAATCAATAAAACACCACTTTAATTTCCACAAACACAGATGACACAAATACAACAATATAATATGTCTTGATAAATACAAGCATTTTAGGGTTTCAAGGAAGATGATGTCTGTTTAAACTATACACATACAAGATATGTTCACTGCCATTTTATCATATCACTTGATGTATTAATGATAGCACATTTATTATATATTACATACAGAGTGCACATAGATTGAATGGCCTTGTCTGTTGTTGTTTTCAGTAATGAAATATAAGTATAGCCAGTGAGCTCATTGTGTCTTGAAAGATGTTATCTCTGTTCTCTTTCATTCTTTTTTTGAGGGGGGGGGGGGGGGTTGCTGTGAATCAATACATTGAAAGTACAATGGACTAATTGACTAATTATACACAGATGTACTTTGATGTGGAGTGAATGGTTTGTTGTGTTTTGTTTTGTAGTTCTGGGTCTGCAGTGTCAAGGAATGATATATATCCTCATTTAAATGAGACAGCTTCTGAAAAGCCATTAAGGTAATTAAGACTCTCCATGATATATACATGTAGGTTTTATGTTTGTGAAATATTGTGTCTATGTCACATATAACATACCTATCTGGTTCATCAATATATAGATATATATTAATTATCTTTGTCAGACAACAGCCTTTGCCTCCAGTTGGTGGACAGAAAGGACATGGAAGAGGGTTGTCTGCAAATTTTGGGGACAATAATGATACCATGCCAGCTGTAGATACTAAGAGACTGCCACCTGTGATGGATAGGAATGAAGATACAGAGGTTAAGAAGAAGAAAAAGAAGAAGAAAAAGAACAAGGAAAAGAGAGAACAAGACTAGCTAGTGGTGATCATGATGGTTCTGACTTATTTGAAAAATAAGTTTGATAGTCTGCATGCTGTGATATAACTTATGATGATCATCGGATACATAAATATTAATAGATATTATACTGGTAGAATATACATGATGCATAATAAGCAATCGAATAAATGGCTCATCCAATTCTAATATTTAACGGTTTTCATTCATATTTACAGAAATATCTTAAAATGAATTGAATATTGGAAATATATTTTATTGAGATAAATGTATAACAACATCTGCTTTCAATGTTATCCATTAGATATGTTTGGCATAAAAAATGTAGGTAAACATTAAAAACCTTGCAAATTAAAAACATGTTTGCATTGGTATTTATATCTTATTTTCAACCTTGAAAAACAGCTTTTAAATTAACAAATTATCAATTGTCATTGTGCAATTCAATGCATATTTTGTTGTATTCATTGTGCCTGAGCATAAAAGGGTTGGTAATTGATATCTCTCTCCAGCACAGTAATGACAACAATTAAAATTGTGCTTAAGATAATTCCTAAACATAAACTTATTCACCAAGATAGAAGTTAAGACAATGCCAGAGCATTTTGTACATGTAAATTAAATAATATTCTTATATAAATCCTTGGTAAAAAGCCATGCTGCATGGTATATAACTGAAAAAATATATGTATATACGGTATTTTAGTCTGAATTGTTCATGTTTTATATTAAAGAGTTGGAGAAACTCTGCTACCAAATTCATAATGATTTATTCTAATATATTTATTCCTGTCTAACACATAGGGGTAAGACATAAGTCACAATTAAAAATACACAATAATCAAACAAATGAGGACAATAAGGTGTGTTAAAACAATATATCTATAACAATAACACAACATACATAATGATTTCACAACAATAATTAACACATCAAAATGATGGTGCACCATGCATTCCATTGCATTCATGATGTCAACTTCCTCAATTTAGTTATTTTTTATGCTTTAAAATCACATGTAAAAAATCAAGGTCAAGTAAAGAATAGGTTGACAATTTAAGTGCCATACCGAGAAGTAATTAAAATGTGATATTTATGCCAATAAAAATAATGGGACAAACGCTTCTGCAACTTCCTCATTGATCATATAACACTGACAGTCTATTTATTCATATTTGCAAAACCTCTCCTAAAAACATCTTGAGTACAAAACTTTGGAGTCATAATGTAGATCGTCTGTCTGGTCGCGTGATTGTGTGGAATTCCCCTATCTATTCCATAACAAAGAGTGATTGATTACGCATACGTAATATCTGCAATATTCCCCCACAGAATGTCTGATAATGTTGTTATTGACTGTATGAAGAGATTATTGAAAAAGCATTTTAATATTATTATTATTGTCTTCTAGTTGTGAGTTTGGTATCCAAGTGTATAATATATCATCATGCATTTATTTCCTATACAGACATTCGTGTATTTCATATCGTGATGAGCAAGAGCATTTTATACCAAGAGCATAATAATCATTTTAATCTTCCTATAGTCTGTTAGTGCCTCACGTCATTACTTTTGTACATTTAATGTTATTTGTCATTCAGATCTATTTATAGTTTTAGCTAATCTAGTTATTGTCTAGCCTTTGGTCGTTTGTCTGCGATAAGTGCGTTAATTAACAATACGTGCTATATATTCGAATGAAACTTGAACTTGGTATGTATGTTGCTCAAGACAATATACACAAGTATGTCAAGGCCCATAACTCTGGTTTTAATAATTGTAGAGCAACATTATCAATTGAAAAACAATATAGGAGTGTTTGGTTCCCTCTTTCATCTGCTTTGTAAAACATTGATCCGCCATCCATCCACAATATCTTAGAGGTCTGTATGCTCATTTCTTGCTGTGCTAAAAAGTATTATTCAGTTTCAAATATTATTTTGTATGCCTATATGTTATTTATAAATGATACAATCATGTACAGATTCTAATGCATTGTTTTGTGCCATAGTTGCTACATATACTAGAGACCTCAAGTTATGTATCAAGTCATGTTTCATATTTTAGATTCTTCTGAGAATACTTTTAATTGTGTTATAATGCAGTGAATAAGTGTCCATGTTTATACCATGAATATCAATAGGAATGATAGCTGCTGTTCTTCAATCTAACCAAGAATTCCAGCAATGCATTAAGTTGTTACAATCGATGCGTTTTCATACATTACTTTATCTATGCTGCTATAAGTAGCTGTTTTATTTAGAATGTTAAATGTTAAAAACATTTAGCTAGATACAGAATTATATAACCAAGAAATCCGAGGAGAAATGATACATTTCTAGAAAAAGTATAGTTTATCTTTTTACATTTTACAACAATGATTTAAGTGTATGATTACTGTTTTTAATTTAGTATTTTTTTTGAAGAATTGTTTACATTGTACAAGAATTGTTAAAGTGATTGCCTATATATTTCTTTGCTGCTTATGTCCAGAAAACATATGCTTATTGAGTGCCATAATTCTCTATAACAAATTGTGTAACATACTAGTATATCATGTATTTAAAAGTTTAAAGTTGACTGTGTAAGTTTGTTATTGGTGTTAAAATTTATTATTTGCTGTATATGTTTTGAATGTTTTAATGCCTTACATGTTGTTTTATAGCTTTTTGAAAGGAAACTAAACACAATTTATTAAAGGCATACTAATTTTGTCATAAACCATTATGCTTCACTTTAAACTGATATACAACATGTAAAGTATTATACTGTTTGTACATTAATCATAGAGTTAAATATTTTGTGAGTAAAAATAATTCAATAAGAATTTATCAGATGATGTCGTATGAAATAGGATATGATAGGTCAATGCATAATGTGCATGTGATTTATTGAATGGCAATTAAAGGCAAATGAAATATTATCAGCTTGCCACAACCTAAAGTATCTCAGTGCCATAAATACTTACCCAGTGTCTTGACGATATGGAAAAAATCACGCCAATGTTTACCCCTTTGACTTGAAAATATGTTATAAGTCTGGCCTTAAATCAATGAGATACTCTTAAACATAATAAACAATTGAAACCAATTGCATTGTAGTAAACGTTGATTATAATGATTGTAAGATATTCGAAAAGATATATAGTATGTTAGTAACCCATTATAATATGATTGGGAAGTTTCATCCAACAATTAGTGATAATTCAAGTGTTTGATAAACAGTATACAGTGCAGCATACTTAAACTAGACAGAAGTGAAACGCCCTATCTTACTGGTGCAGAAATATCATCTCAATAGTGCAGTATTATCTGATATAAACATGCATGTTTTATACTAACAAAATATAGTCATGCTGTTATGTTAATTATACCGTTACTTTCGAACGTTACGTTTGTTTATACACTGAACGCACTGAACGAAAAGGCATTTGGTTAAGTTGACCTGTTTATTTCATCCAGGAAGTAATTTGATATGCTTGCAATCTGTAGTAAAGAATGCATTCGTTGTGCAGCAGAAATTGTGCACTGTTGAAATTCAATAGCTTGTATGAATGTTAGGGGGGTTTCCCCACAATAAGAAGAGCCAATGAAAAATGCTCCTTCGATCTGAATACCTTCAATATCTGATTTCATGCCAGGTTTATATTCAGCAGGTTTACTGCATCTCTCAGTATGCTTTTAAAATACAATGTTTGAATATACCCTATCAGTGATTTATAGAGATGATCGTTTTGGTACTTGTTATGCATGTAGTAAGCTCTTTATCAATTGACATGATAAAGCATATTTTCTATCTAGCTATTCCTTTAACCCTTAAATCAAATATAACATTTAATATGACTATGGAATTACGTTAAAAAGAAAATAACTAAAAATACATTGATAAATTTTCGAAAATAACCTTTTCTGTAGAATGGCCCATGTATGTATGTATGGTATGTATGTATGTACTGTCTCTGTCAAATGTACAATACAGAGAAATTGGTTTGATTATTTGCAGTGCAATTAGTATTTTAATCATTTTTTATACGCATCAGGTTGTTTATATTTATCAAGTGCTTTTGTTTTCTATGTAATTGGTATAAATGATTCTTGAATAAAAGTTGTCTTTGTCTTTAGTCGCGTTATTTTATGTCTCTAAGGGGCTAAATATGGTAATCGAACCTTCGCCACTGTTTCCGATCAACAAATTGCATACACTTACATGTAGACCCAGGGATCACAAACTCGGTAGGCAGGTTGGTCATGACCAGCAGATGGACACTATTGATAAGAGGTGACAGGTTATAAAGTCAATGTCATGGTGAGCTTGAGCTGAAAATATGTTGCTGACAATAACTGAAAAATGCTTGGGCCTAGGGGCCCTATACTTTATATTCATGTTTGGTCATGACCAGTAGATGAAACTTATTTATTTTGAGATCAGTAAGTCAAAGGTCAAGATTGAAAGTCCGTTTCCGATCAATAACCAACGAAAAGTGGTACCTAGGGTCATCAAACTTGGTAGGCAGGTCGGTCACGACCAGTTTGAACTTTATTGATGTCCAGAAAACCTACGCTTATTTAGTGCCATAATTTGTATAACAAATTGTGTAACATAAAGATATCATTTTTTATACAAGTTAAAAGCAGACAATTTAAATGTGTAATTGGTATTTAAGTTTATTAATTACTATACATGTTCTGAATGTTTTAAAGGCCTTACGTAATGTTTCATAGCTGTTTCAACGGAAACCAAATGCAATTTATAAAAGGCATACTCATTTTGTCATAAATGAATGTGCTTCAGGAAAAAATGTGTTACAATATGTGAAGTATATTACTGTACATCACTCATAGAGTTGAATATTTTTTAGCAAAAATGATCTTCAAATTCAATAAGACATTATCGGAATATGTCATATGAAATCCGAGATAAAACGTCAATGCATAATGTTTTTGTCAGTTATTCAATGAAATTGACAACCTAATGTATCTCGTAGCCATAAATATTTACCCGCTGTCTTGACGCTATAGAACAAACAGTTTTGAACAATTTGAATGGAATGGAAGGTGGCCTTCACATACATGACATACTATAATACATGGCAGTTGAATCCAATTGCATTGTAATCAACATTGATTATTTTGATGGCGAGACATTTCAAATGACATATAGTAAACAATGATCATACGATTCGGAACTTTCATCCAACATTTCGTCACAATTGAAATGTATTATTCATTGATAACCAGTAAACAGTGCATCATACTTGTACTTGACGTAAGTGTAACGTCCTATCTTAATAGTGCAGTGATATCTGGTATAAACATGCATGTTTTATTATTAACTAATTACATTCATGTTGTAATGCATGGGTTAAACAGTATATCTTATTGTTTTGTAAATTATAAGGTTACATTTACTAATGCATTTTATGCATTGAAAGATATATTTTTCCCTGTTTATGTCATTCAGGAAGAAATTTGATAAACTGTATTGCAATCTTTAGTAAACAGTGCATTCATTGTGCAGCTTGGTATATTTGTAGGAATATTAGGGGGGTTTCCCCTGATAAGAAGGACCTATGAAAAATGCTCGTTCTATCTGAATAATTTATATACCATTCTATGCCAGAGTTTAGTGCATTTTTATAATGTAATATGAAAATGCATTGTTTGAAAACCTTATCAGTGATTTATAGAGGTGACCTTGTTGGTACTTGTTTTGCACGTAATAAGTTATTTATCAAACCGCACGATAAAGCATATGTTCTATCTAGCTATTCCTTTGACCCTAACATCAAATGTGTATGTTAATTAATGTTTGTTCTGTCTCTGTCAAATGTATAGATAATAAATGTGTTTCCAAATGTATAATGCATGTGTTTGTCCATTGCATGCTGTTCTGTTATTAGAGCATTTGTTCAAGTGTATAGTTCCTGTTTTAAAAAAGCTTTTACAAATCAAAACGTTACAACCTTTTTTGTTATGAATGAAGAATTGTGTTGAGTGCAACCATGTTTGTTTTCGTTGTGCCATTGTTACGTGAATCTGTGCAATTACGTAATGTGTTTGTTTATTGCCTTGAGAGAGTACGTGCTCAGCGACACAAAAACATGAAGCCATCTTGAATAATACTTTAATTGATTTTAAGAGCAAAAGATTAAAGTTAGTTTGCACATTAAATAAGTATCTATATATCAAGGTGTTGGTTATTGCTTGAAAGTTTTTGTGTAGTTGTATTTTATTAATTGTTATATGCAATTTGTTGGTTATATTTGCATTAAATGTTTTGTAATTGGTATAGATGATTCTTGAATAAAAGTTTTTTTATCTCGAGTCGTATTATTTTATGTCCCTGAAGGGCCGAATATAGTAGTCGAACGGTCCCCACGGTTTCCGAGCAATAACTTGCATACACCTAGGCCCAGGGTACAAACTTGGTAGGGTGATTTGTCATGAACAGAAAATGAACCCCATTATATAGAGGTCACTGTGGTGTATAAAGCTAAGGTCATAGTGACCTTCAGCTAAAAATATGTTTCTGATCAATATGTGAACAATGCTGGAATCTAGGGGCCTAACATTAGATGAACCTTACTTATTTTGAGAGGTCAGTAAGTCAAAGGTCAAGGTTGTGGTGACTTCAACCTGAAAATCCGTTTCCGATCAACGACTGAAAAATGCTGGGAGACAGGGCCATCAAACTTGGTAGACAGGTGGGACACGACAAGTACATGAACCCTATTTATTTTGAAATCAGTGGGCCGAAGTATTAAGGTCAATTTCTGATGAATACTTGGGCCTAGTAACCTCATACTTGTTATGCAGTTTAAGTTCTTCCGGTGGATAATCACTATTGTTTATGGCTACCAATGTCTAGTGTCCGGGGGTTCTTTTCTCTTGTATTGACTGATTTTAAAATAACTTGCCTAGTGTGTTCGACATTCCAAGACAGCGTGTCACGTGCAAGACTCTTGTCCTTACTTCAAAGTTCAAGGTCACAATTAGTGTTTGTTTACTTTGGAATGCTGCATAAAAGGACATCGGGTATAGGTGGTCGTGTCAGCGCTATAAATTTCTTGTATGAACAGATTTTGAAATACCTGGCCAAATATATCAAGATAAGGTATGGCGTGTACGACCCGTATTTTGACCTCTACAGTCTACGTCACACGTAGTGTGTGTTTACTATGGTATGCTGCATCTAAGGATATAGAGTATAAGTGGTCGTGTCAAGGCTGTAACTTTCTCTTGTATGGACACGTTTTAGAATAACTTGCCACATGTGTTTGACATATCAAGATAACGAACGAGACCCCTATCCTTACCTTTAAGGTCCGTCCGTCCGATCGTCTGGCTCGATTCCATTCTTCATCCACACATTTCAAAATGACCTTTGAATCGCACTCGAGAGTACTTCGGGGGCATTCACCAATCACAGTGAAAGCTCTTATTTCAGACCATTCACTTGAGCACAAAATGGTCAAAACGAGTTTTTGTGATTGGTCTGTGCCCAGCGTCCGGTGTCAACAATTGCATGAAGCAACATCTCCTAAAATGCCCGAACAATTATTTTAAAACTCCACAGGGATGTTCCTTGGGTGGTACCCTTTCAAAACGTTCAATGAAGCATTAAACAGAACTCTGGTTACCAAGGTAACTTAAAAGAAAAAAAGAAAAACCTTGACAAAACACATACATATTAGAGCTTAGATATTCGGTGTGATATATTGTATATTGGTCCTTTATTAAGATTATTCAAATTTAACCCCTGGGAACAAAATTTTGTCACCTGGGGGTCACCTGTCTTACATAACGATAAATAGGGAAATCTCTTTGTTCAAAACAGCTCGGGCCAGACCCTAAATGTTTGATATGTGTATAAAACATAGAGTGGTCCTGTACCAAGATATTTTAAATCGGGGGCACAAGTTTTCTATAGACTGATAAAGGGAAATCTTTGACAATCGTCTTGTCTGAAACCGCTAGACACTGACCCTTCATGTTTGTATGAAGCATCATTTCTGGTCCGCTACCATGTTTGTTCAAATTATGTCCAAGCGGTCAAAACTGGCCCCGCCTTAGGGATACAATTTTCTTATTTACGTAAACAAGGACATTTCTGATCTGATACTGGGCCCGGACCTTTGATATTTGGAATGTAGCATCATATGATTGCTCTCAATACATGCCTCTTGGGTTAAAACTTGGCCGGCGGTCACAGGTTTCCTTTGGATTTTTTAGGGAATTCTTCTTGTCTGAAACCACTAGGCCCGGACCCTTGATATGTGTATCTAGCATCGTATAGTTTCCTCTATCACGTTTGTTAAAATCGTGCCCCTGGGGTCAAAAGTGGGTAAGTTCATAAAGACATATGTAAGATATCTTTGAAAATATTCAAACCACAAGACCCAGACCTTTGATATTTGGTTTGTTGCGTCATATGATGACCCTCTCCCAAGTTTGTTCAAATTATGCCCATGGTGTCAAAGCTGTCCCCATCCTTTTTTTACATACTTTCTTATCTTTGAAGCTAGAGCAATGAAGTTTGGACCATGTGAACAGTTTTTAATTGGCATCGGTCTACCTTGACTGTAACCATTATACCTAATTTCCTATATCTGTAGCGACGACCATGAAATTTAGACCATGTAAACAGTTTTGAAAACACATCAATGATTTGCTTTGATGACCTTTAGGTGAATTGTTTACCTTCTTGCTATTTTTTAAAGTACAGCGATGTACTTTGGACCATGTGTACAGTTTTGAAGATATATATGAATGCTGTTTTTGGATGACTTTGACTGTGACCTGTTGCCCTACTTTCTTATTTTTGAAGCTACAGGAATGAAATTTGGACCATGTGTACAGTTTTGAAAACAAATACGAAAGTTGACCTCTGATGTTCTTGACTGTAACCTTTTGAAAACCTTTCTTATTTTTTAAGCTACAACAAAGACATTTTGGCCATATGTACAATTTTGAAAACAAATATCAATGGTGTGCTTTGTTCACCTTGACTTTGAACTTTTCGCATATTTTCGTACTTTGAAGCTACAGCAATGAATTATGGACCAATGGGAACTGTTTTGAAAACAGATATCAATATTGTTCTTGGATTACCATGAATGACCTTCCTTTTGACAGTCATTCAAGGGGTGAATGCGAAAAGGTTCTAAGTGACATTAAATAAAGAAGAAGATAGAACCTTTTCACTTTCACCCCTCGCATTGGTACAGCAATGGAATTTGGAACATGTGAACAAAAATATCAATGTTGTGTTTGGATGACCTTGATTGACCTTTTGACGAAGTTTCTTATTTTCGAAGCTACATCAATGAAATATGGACCATGAATAAAGTTTTGAAAAAAATATCAACCTTAGATACTTTTGTAGCATTGTCTAATGGCCCTCTTCCAAGAGTGTTCGAATTATGCCATTGAGTCCAAAATTCGCCCCTGCCCAAGGAGCATCGGCGTTACTTAGAGATATAAAGGAAAACACTTCTTATTTTCAACTGATATGCTTTCTAGAGCTAAGATATGCGGCGTTTAACATTGGCTAGTGGTATAAAGGTTGAAAATTTTTACTCAGGTGAGCGATATAGGGCCAAACTGGCCCTTCAGTTTCTATACTAGGTTTTCATTAACAACTTGAATCCTTGCAAACATATCTATTGCTAAAATATCTCTAACATATTGTAAAATATGTGCAATAATATGCAACAAGCTCATTTCAAAACAGAACAGAGACGAATTGACATCCACTCCATCTGGCAATGACTAATCGTATTCGTGTCCGTACTTTACTCTTTATAAATGTTAGCGATCAATTTATGAATTACCGCAACAACTGCAAGGGGAGATGAAAATATGTTATATACTAAAGGCTGTCTGTTCATATATCCCTAAATACTAATGGCTGTCAGTCCGAGGAGACCTTTCATGGGCATTAGTCACGTTCCTGTGACAGCGCTTGTTTTTTTTTAAATGTACGTGTCACTTTTGAATAATACTCAGATGTTGACCTTATATAAATGCACAAGGATCATAGGCAAACAAGACACCACCGGGAGACACAAAACCACATAAGATAACCAACATAGTTTACACGACCATTGTTTTACATTTTGTTGTCAATAAGTAGAGTTTGTACCTTCTTAAAATCATCAGTAAAGAGGATTGTGGGTAAAATCAGTTTTCGTGCTCGTGTTTGCTTTGATGGTTGAACAACTATAGCAATGTTGCCTTCTTGAACATTACTTTTTAGCGTCATTTTAATTATAACCATGTTATATTGAAGCTTTTATAATATACCTTTTAAATCGGGGTTTAACCTCCTGTGCTGGTCTTGTCCCTAAGGTTAGAATTTGTAAGTTAGCAGAGGTCCAACATGTACAGAAATTACCTAAATGTAATTTCAAGTACAAAATGGCCGAATACAGACATCGCCTGAAAACGAATGAACCCAGCCTATGCAGCACTGCTAGTAATACAATAATAATAGTACGTTGTAGGAAATGTCAAGTACAATTAAGACAGTATATAGAACAGTAATTATGTAATTTATTTCTAAGCGTTTGTTGGTGTAGCACAAGTCTAGCTTTAGTGGTATAAAACCTGAGGAATTTGGCTGTCTTATAACTGAAACATTATCTGAGTTGAAATGGGTGACATTCCTTTTTAGAAAAATCTGCTTGATTCAAGTGCAATTACCCTCAAATTTGGCATTGACCTTTTTTATACCTGAAACGGATGGGTTGCTCATAAATGGACAAGGAAGTGAAATTCAGTTTTTTGGACAGACGACAATTCTCCAGCGCTCGGCTCGGGGTCGTCTCAAAGAGTTTTGAAATAGTTCATGACAACCTTTATGTATTAAAACATGATTCTCAGAAACATAATACACATAAAACGCATCAATACAGATGTCTTGGAGCATAAACGTCATCCCAAGAGACCTAGTATGTCGGAGGGTTGAATTATGGTTCCTTGGAAAAGAATGTTTTGAGATAGTCCATGTTGTCAAACTAAAGACTAACACTCTAAAATTGCCACGAAGACTATTTTAAGCTGTGTTTTATTTTTAGAAGAAAATAGACGTTATTGAATCATAGCACTGGTATTTGGACGAAAACAAAAGTAATCGAGTTTTTTTTTTATATTAAATGAGGGCCTTAGAGAATGTCCCTCGACTTTTAACATATTTTTCTCTAGTTATAAGTAGTTACAGTGGAGACTGGCGTTGAATTTTAAAAAAAAATATGCTTATACCAGTATGTAAAGCTATAAATAGACATGAAACGTAGTTATCCTATAACTTACGTAGTGCAGAAAGCTGTTTGATCTTTAAAATTACGTAATTTAATTTTCCCGCTCTCACAGGTTATGTTCCACCAAAAGATACCATTAGAGGCAAATATCCCGACTTATGCAAAAAGCAATTTTATTGTTCTATGTGCGGTAAGGACATGCACTGCGCTTACTTTTTAAGGATTGAAAGTTTTGGTATTGTGGTTCATCGGTGAATAAAAAACATTTGGTCAGTTCATTGTGCACTGACATTCTTTATTTGCAAATTTACTCTTTAATTATTCAACTATAACGCTGAAAATAACACTTTAAATATAACTGAAAGAAGCCTTTATTCGGTTGTTTGAACAGCGGCGGCTTCAATAATTTCACTTTTCTTGTAGACGTCACAATCGTTTTACTGAAATAAAACCTCATTTGACCAATCACAAACGTTGTTATTTTTTTATTAGGCAGTTTTCGAAGATGCTGCGTTTGTCGAAATATATATACAGTTGAAATATATACGTTCTTCGAAGGAAGAATAGTAAGAGTGTATATATTAATTTACGAAACCAAACATCCCGAAATGTATAACATTTGGTAAAACGCAGTTTAACGGTGTAGTCATTTTGCTTCCTTATTTGTATTCAAAACAATATTTGTTATGAACATGAAAAAAATAAGAAAAAAATACACAAAACACGTAAACAAAACGTGCTGCTGTTTATTTTGTTATTATAATAGAAATTGAAACTCTTCCTGGTGCAATGTGCCTGCTATATATTTAAAACATAGACAAACTGAAAGTCTTCCCGAAATTTATGCCTGCTTTATAATTATATCAGGAAACATATCATCTAAGAATTGATTGAAGTTACATCCTTGTATTTGAATGTTTCAATTGATAGCATATTAAATCTAAGGAAGCTCTCACAAACAGGACGTATAATATAATCTGTCAACAATTAAGTAGCACTTTAAATCGGGATGTAAACAATTTAAACCACATATTTTTGCACGTGAACAGAAGTTAACTCAAATTTTTGTATCAGGGGTTAGTTCAAACGTGTTGATGAAAATAAAAATGATAGTTTTGTCAAACACGTCCACAGTTATACGATATATTACAAAATTATTTAACGCAGTAGAATATGTGTTCATGGGCGTTTACAATGCACCAAGTCATTTCAATTTGAATCAATACACAAGAGAATCGATCTCAGCTATTTCGCCATGGTCCCCTGTTACGAGGTTTTCTTCCTGATAAATGCTTGATAATGTACACATTTGCAGCGTGATAAATGAACGGGACAAAACTCGAACTACGTCGATCTGAAAATAAGTTTGTATTCATGTCCCATAGACCAGTGAGCCTAAGCTTTGCAGATAGTTACTATTTTCCCAGATGTCCGTCCGTCCACTTATGATTCCTCTTGTACCGCTGGAAGGATAAAGAATTATCATGGCCATATATTCACCACACGGATGTGACATTAAGAATAGACGTATCGGCCCGGTATCATCAAGGTCAATGTCACACGTCATGACTTAAAGGGTCAATGGCCATTTTTGAGTGCGCACAAGAACTCAATAACCGATCAAATGATGCAGAATAATTTGCTATAAATGTTCACAACATCGGTCAAACGTAAAGAGCACATGTTTCTTCAATCTTCATACAGTCAAGGTCAAGGCCACACTTAGACTTACAGCCGCTGTTCATTTCTGCACCTGAACACCTTGTTATAATTGTTCACACCACCATGAAGATGCATGATCAAGCATGGTATCTCTCCTAAAGATAAAACAAATATGTCTGTTCAACAACTTCGAGCTATGGCGTTCATAGAACGTATACTGAAAAAGATATATTTACACGAATAAAGACCAACAAAAGTAATATCAAAAGAAGGCATAATTATATCAGTATTAATATTGCATCAGGTTGTCAACTATCACGATCGTTGTATGGTGTTTGTAAGCTGCATTTCTCTTCTTGTGGTTTTGGTTTCCCTCCAAAACAGTCCGCTTAAAAAGGCGCCCAAAACGGAAATTCCGTCATTGTGACCGCACACTCCGCCATTTTGTCCGGAGAATGAAACGCGCACCGATAATCTACATTTTTGAGAAATGATTCGCAGACTTTCAGGAGAGGTGCCGATAACGTAAATTGCAATTTGTAATGCACCCGGGTTCAATTTTACGTCGTTAAACACGGTATGTTACACCAATGAAATTGAGTATTTGATCCCGGTTCAATTGCATATCGTTTAGAATTGTCTATGACACTTTCAGGAACACTTGCAGACTCAAAGTAATTGGTGCAAATGATGTTAAAAGTATTTTGGTGCCAATGATTCTAGAGACGTGTTATTAAGAATTATATCCTTAAAAATCGGAGGGGAATATTGAGAAAATACCAAACAATTATTGTTCAATCTATATTATTTTATTATTTCAAAATATAACAGGATGAAACATGTTACTAGGGAAGCGGAAGCTGAAAACACTATTGTGAACTGTTAAAATAACGCCGCCCAATAACGCCGATTTTGGGCGCATTTTTTATCATCTCAATTCCGTTTTCTGCCCAACATTCGACCAACATTCCCTCCACCGCCTCCTTCTCCTCTTTGCTGTCTGGATGATAATGGACGGGTAATCGCAGAGGGTTCCTATCTTTAAAATATCGTATCAAATAAGAAATAAAAGATTTAAAGCTGTATAATAATAAGAGTTTCATTATAAAAAACATAGTTGCACTAACGCTGGGAATAAACATAGCAAACCGTTAAAAGGGGAAAGGGACGGGGAGGTATACCAATACGGAGGTGCCGGCGGATATGCTGGGCTTCTCGACCTCTTCTGGGCGTCAAAACGCAGACAAAATCC
This sequence comes from Mya arenaria, assembly GCF_026914265.1. Taxonomy (NCBI): domain Eukaryota; kingdom Metazoa; phylum Mollusca; class Bivalvia; order Myida; family Myidae; genus Mya; species Mya arenaria. The sequence goes on from NC_069126.1 coordinate 71,929,927, forward strand.
CCTCAACGTCTGGTCTGGAGGACACGACGGCCTGGCTCTGGACTACGCCAACCTCGATCGGGGAGCCATTTGTAGTGTGGGTGTCCCAAGACAAAACCACTCAACTTCGGAGTTCGAATATTATTTATTTATACGTAGTCGAACGAAACCTAAAACATATAATAAAACATATAAAAGTATATGCTAACATAATCATATTATTAATAACACCAAATACAAAGACAATGGACAGTGATCGGTAAATATATCAAGGGAGACTTCGCGGTAAAATACATAAAACATTCTAAGAACTATGAGCAATAAACTTACCAGGCACGTCTAAATAATAATTAAATATGAATGAATATTTGAGCTCAAAGATAAGAGCGAATATTAAATAAGTAAGAATATAGTAACAACTGTTACAATTGAAATCTTGACTTGCGTCGATGATGATTCAGAACGGAATGATTTATGTGTATATATAAATAAGGGCGTGTGCAATGAAGCGGGAAAAAGGGGAAAAGGCATTATGAACCAATCAATCACTCTATAAATTTAGACAAACTCGCATAACCAGTATTCACGCTCTGACGCACTCGGACATAGACGGACATTGACGAACATAGACGGACAGTAACGCACAGAGGACAATAACCACGTAGCACAACACTAAACACGACGATACACAAACAATACAAAACAATATACGATATAGAACCATACCAAACACACAAACTGATAAAATACTGAAATATGCACCTTGCTACAAACACTTAAATTACATTACTATATTTGCTTGTGTTTTTTCCCAAATGCCAATCCTCAGTTTATTGGAATAATGTGACTTCGTACGCTGAGACATTCCGACCGAACCGAAACGGCTCCAAATATTTAGGTTTTAAAGATAACACGTCTCTACACATGTTCACTATTGAAATCAAAGGACTGAGAGCTTAGTTATGTAAAGACACGAGATAAAACTTGATATTTTTTGTAAGGAATAATCATCAAACAAGAGCCATATCCCACGAATTAACTACAGTGTCAAATTTGCCTTACAACAAAGGATACCAATGAACATTTAACAAAGCCCGATTACTCTAAAAGTCTTGCAGCCAGAGTTATGTTTCCTGTGCACTGCACTTCTCCTCAATGAGACATATCTGTATATGAAGTTTGAAGTCAAAACCCTAAAAATACTTAAATCTGCAGTTAGAGCTATGGTTCCCCTGGACTGTGCTTCTTCTCAATAGAGATATATAAGTATATAAAGTTGTTGGCAAAACCTCAAGGACGTTTCAAATTATGCTCCGGACAAAAATAAGTATGAATATTAACAGGAAAATAACTGAAACAGTACTGCTACAAGAGTACTTGTTCCTATGCACTGCACTTCTCCTCAGTGATATATATCTGTCTATGGTATATGAAGTCAATTCATCAAAGACTTTTCTAGTTATGCTCCTGATGCATGTATAGTCACAAAGCGCAATAACAAAACAAATACTGCAGCCAGAGTTGTGGTTCCTTAGCATTGCACTTCTGCTCAATGGGATATATCTGTCTATGAAGTTTGAAGTAAATACCACAAAGAATTTTCAAATTATGATCCGGACAAAATTGACAAAGAGCAATAACTAAAAAAACCTGCAGTCAGAGATAAGTTTTCTGTACAGTGCACATCTCCTCAATGAGATCTATTTGCATATGAACTTTGAAGTCAATACCTCAAAGATTGTTCGAGTAATGCTCCGGACAAAACAAAATATGAAAATACAGAAAGGACAATTACTAATACAAAACTGCATTCAGAGTTATAGTTTCTATGCACTAGACTTATCCGAAATAAGATATAAAGTTCGAACAATTAACGCATGGATTTTTCAAGTAATGCTCCGGACAAAAAAGTTTGAAAATTAACAGAAGGCAATAACTAAAAAAATACTTATTCCAGAGTTATGGATCCTGATTAATATTAATTTAATTTTGATTTAAGGTACACTCTTTTTCAAAAGTAAAACATCTATCCGTTGCAACAAGTTTTAGTGTTATAAGGAAGAGAGAACAAAATACGAAGGAATATTAAATATCAGAGATTTGTTGAAATTCCGTTTGCAATTTTACATAAAAAATGTTTTTCGGCAGTATGAGTATGGTTTGTGTCAGATGTTGTAGACTAGCCAATATACATATCATGTGGCTTAATGGTGATATATTTTTATAACAAAAGAAGAGTTTCAATAGAATATAGATCCATAAGGGGTTAAATTTATTTCATGGATACAAAAATGCAAATATGGTTCTTAAACTGGAATTTATTACCAAAAAGGGAAAATACAGTGTTGCTTTGATAGTGTCAAACATTGGGGTACATAAAACCATTCCTAATATTGTTAAACTTTTGCGTAAAACTACATTTGCCTTTTGCACCCAAATCTGATAAAATATTCTTTCGGAAAGAAAGAACACCTCTCAGAACACCTACACATTTTAAAAATGACACATATATTGTGCTTGTCAAATATTGAACATTTAAAAGACATTAAAATAGACATTTGACTTGATGTATGATCAATACAACAATGAAAGTTCCTAAACATAGACATTAGCTGTGACACTATTTGCATAATATGTGTGGTACTTGCATATGACATACTAGCAATGAAAGAAAAGCAAAAGCAACGGTTCAACTGAATGAAGCACTGCAATCATGTAAGCATACATGGTAAAATGAGTTTTATTAAAACCAAACTTACACAAGAAGAGCAACTAAATAAGATATACATAAATAATACAAGACAAACACCACAAAGAACCCATTTCGATAAAAAAAAATACATGTGCATGCTGGTGAGCTTTTAAAACCGAATTACAAGTGAAAGAAAAAAAAAAGCATATAAACATGCCCTGGACCCAGTTTCGATAAAATGTCTTTGCCGCAAATCTTACATTGCTTCAGAGTGTTCAGGTAAACCCGTAAAGTTACAAGCATAATCTATGCGATAAATGCCCATACGATATTTCAATAGAAACGCAAGTTACGCCAAAAGCGAAGTTACGTCAGGAAATTTACGATGCTAAGCCTTGCGATCTTTATTAAAACGGGACCCTGGCCATCAAGAGCATTACGGTCACAGTTAAAGCATTTATCTATATTACACGAAAAACATCAACTAGACTTCGTTCATTTGTGATAAATTTCAATTTTGCAACTGAAGCCCGTGCCTATATTTTGTTGCGATACGGTTTTACAGGCTAGAGCAAAAGCGATGTTCGTGCCATGTCATAATTAACTAATTCTAATTTTGGCTTCTGGTTCATACTTTCGAACCGAATTGAACGAAAAAGCAGTTAAAACTCCTGCTCATGCGGTTGTGTTGGTTGAGCTAAAGCCAGATAAAAATTGGACGAACAATAGCGGTACCCCACAGTATATATTACATATATATCATGAAGCACATGCCTATATTTTCCTTTTGACCCGATAAAGTTCCATATTTCTTAACCAAGACCAAAAACCGATGTCCATGCTCCGCTATAACTTGGAAATATATTTACTCTTAATTGTGCGTTTCGCGTTTTCCGACACATCTCATGGCGTTATCAAAAGCACTCTATGGAGCTATAACGCATAGTGGAAGTGAAAGCTAGCGGTACATTTGTACACGAACATGTGGTAATGTATAGGCAAAAAGTCGCATTGAAGTGGCAATGTCACAACCATGAACATCAAATAAGCTATAATATTTTATGCAATTACAAACCATTTTCCAATCCTGGTGATGATCGACGAAGCTCAGACCCGAAGTCCGATACTCAAACCAAGTTGGTATTTCCACAGATAACGTTTGATTTTCATTTGATCTTGCATTATAATTCCCGGTTTAGTGGAGCAATGCCCTTTATAATATTACTTATATGTGCGTTGTCATTATAATTCATTAGGTGTTGTTATTGGATCCACTGCATATTTATAGTGGTAAATGATTATTTGTAATGTTTTCATTTTTTTATGAGTTAATGAGTTCAGCACGCTACGATGCGTCTGATGTTTACCCCAACCGGCGACTTAAGGACTGTGGTGATTTCCAACGTACTTAAAGATACCAATATGCATATGTTATTTGGTACAATAATCTTTCCTGAAGGTAGCTGCACAACCTAAGAAAATGGCTTTTGACCTTCAACTACAGCAAGCATGCTCCTGGCCTGAAGCCTCGGTTTCGTCTCAGCTCTCCAGAGGCCCTAATTCCCGGTTATCTCCATTGATTTTATCTACAAGCTTGGTACCAGTATTGAATGATACCAAACTCTAAATTTTCCTATGCATGCTTATAGCGATTTTTCATTGGTTAATGAGTTTAGCACGCAGCGCGTCTAATGAATATTCCATGAGCCATATAAGGACTCAATTAACCAGACATATAACCAAGGGGCTTGCAGTCTCTTTATAAAAATGAGCTTATTTTGCAAAAAGTGGATAAACTGTAAAGAACGGTAACCCCGCCGGAGAGTTTTTGGGTACCGCTTATAACCGCATACTAGACATTACGTTTTCTGTTAACGGTGCTCGAGGTTATTTTTCATTGGGTTAAATAAAAAACCAGCGGCAAATTCGGACAAAATCAGTAAATCACTTTTATTTAATTGAGCAGTTTCCCGTTACTCCGCTCCTATCATTTCTTTTCAACATGATCCGGCTTGTCAGTGAATTGAGTGGTACCTGTCAGCGACATTGTCATGCCATAGAATAACAAGGAAACCTTGTTGACAACTTCATTCGTGCAACATCGGCGTACACAAAACTAAATCAAGATTGATACTAATCCTTTTAATCTTACTTTCTTGTGTGCAGCTCATGTGTTATACCTAAGGCAGTCCATATGACTAGCTGCATAGTCTTGACGATTTTGCTTTGTTTTGGCTGCTCTACTATGGGCAATCTAATAAATCATTGAAGAGTTGAATGTCCAAATGTTATCAAAGTTCCTGTAATGCGCATTTTTGTGGCTACACCAATGTTGTTTGTTAAAATGATTGCATAGTTAATAACTCCCCTTCAAGCCTTTTGGAAAAAATATCTTGTGATCTTTTTTAATGGAATCCGAGTAGATTCCAGTTCAACTGGGCACAGTCCCCATAATTAGCCTGTTTGTAAACAAACTGTAGGAATAGGTGCTGCACTCTGTTCTTTCTGTATAGATTTATGTAACCCATTTATTTTTATTATGGGGACTGCTAATTTCGAAGTGCCCCCTTATATTTATGATATTAGACAAGGTAAACATCAGGAGCTGCAAATAACTTTTTATGTAAAGTTTATTTTACGCCCTTATGTAATTTCATGATGTGTGGTGTTCATGTAAGTTTCATTCACTAAGTATAATGTTGTAAAGGCTTCCATGACTAAAATTGATGCTTTTTGTAATTCTGATGTCTCACACAAACTTAGGAGTATGAGTGAAAAAAGGTCAGTGAGGCAGGGCATGCTACTTATGTAAACAGAACTGTGTTTAACCATTTTTTATTTGTTATAATTTGTTTGTAGGTGTATATGAACACTATTATTTGTTACTCATCAGGGCTTTTTTCAGCTGTTATTGGCTATTATTTATCTCTATTCCTAATACCAAAAAGTTTTTATCTTTTACAAATTAAAGCTTAAGAAAAATAGTTTAATTTGGCCTTTAATTGACACAAAAAGATACTTTCAAATAGCAGTTGTAACTTTGTCGATTAATTAATTACTATTACTTTATATCGTTCACTTTTATTCAATAACTTTGCTGTAATTTCTTGCTCCTTTTCCCAATTTCTAACATAGATCTACATGTGAAAATTTCCAAATTGTGAGTTATACACTCAAAATAGATGAATAAAGCCCTGAATATATAGACCTACAGTATGTGATAATCTACACATAATGTTTATAGTATTAGTAAGTTAAATTAAAAATTTGTAGTAAAGCATTTAACAGTGTACATATTATATTAGTATTCATAATTGCTTTCAGAACCAAGATATACAGAGAAAACGAGTTAGCGAGGCAGTTACAAGAATGGACAACACAAGAAATACACTTCAACTTACAGTCCTCCCATTCAGCAGCGTTATCCAGCAGCGTTATCCAGACAAGTTCAAAGTGTATGTTCCATTTGCTGTTATGATGTTGGTAATAATTTCTGTAGTGTAATTTCAGTTAACAAAACAAAGATTTTCTTGAACAAACCATTATACTTAAGGTATAGTAAGTATATGTTCATATAATATTATATTAAAAAGATGATAACCCAAACACCCTTACATAGAATGAACATACTCACCCCTCCAACTGCCACCCATCACAGTATAATAAAGTCCACAATTTGTACAAGCATTATGCTTGATTAATTCTTATGATTGCCTTATCACAATTTTGGTGATTCTCCTAAGTTTTGTATTCCTTGTGCAGATGGAAAATATTTCTTTATGCCTTGCATAATCAAACTCAAATTAGCTTCCTTGAATATGGTACATTTTTTGTATTTTCTGTATCTTACACAATGAAGTGCAAAAATTAGCCCACTCGGTGATTCACTTAAAATACAGCAAAAGGCGAAACAATCGTGGTTTGTGACTGATATCAACGAACAAAGAATAAGGACATTTTCACATGCGTTTTGAAAAGATGTTATGATAGTACAGATTGTTTCAACATAAAAATGAGTAAGAGTATTGATGTACTAGTGCTTTTTGGATTATTTTGTAAAAATAATACGGCTGCTTTAAAAATAAATGGGCTGATTTCAAAAGTATGCTTTACATTTTAAGTTCTGCTTTTCAGGTTGTGTCAAGGGCCAGGAGCTGCAATTTGGCAATGGATGACACAGCTTGTTACGTCTACAGAGTAAGTCCTGCAAATTACAAGAGATTTCATAACAACACAAAGTCTTACCACTATGAAGTTGTACCATATTTAGAGGAGTCGTCCAATATGTATATTAGATCGTAAAACATAACTGAAGATGAAGATAATCTGTTTGGCCCTAGAGATCCTTTATTTTTGAAGCATGGGGTCACACCACCTCAGCAGAAAATGTGTGTGTGTGTGTGGGGGGGGGGGGGGCGAAACCATGATACGCTAGTGCCAGATGCTCCAATAAGCTTTACTTTCTCAATAACATAATCATACAAAACTATGTATGTTTGCAGAATTATTTTTTTCAAAGAGTCATTTTTGCATGCTACATGTTATTATTCCTTTTGAGAACAGTCAATGTACCTGGCATTGTATCCTAAAGGTTTCTACTTGATATCAAAGAACTCAACCAAAATCAAAGCTTTTTTCTAAAGTAGGTTTTTAAAAAACCCACAATAACAATCAAACTTTCTAATGGTAACAAATATTTTATTTCAATGTTGACATCTTTCGGTCCAATGTTGATAAATCATGCCACAATTTTTAATTGATTTTAAATAATACATAAAACTTTCAAGTCACAGTGGTGTACTAACACAGAATAAGACTGCAGATCTTAAGTATTCAGTTCCTGCCGCCAGCATTTTCTAATCATTATACTTAATAGGAGTAAATTGTGGTCATTGATGTTTTTAAAAAACAAATGAAAAGTTATACATTTGGTTTGATCAAATCAACTGCTAATGGGCCTATAATAAACTGTTTGAGAATAAACATAAACATATTGAGCAGTTTTTTTATTTTATGTCACATTTGTACATAAGTAAGGTAAGATGTGAAGAACCTTTTAGCTTTTAAGGTAGAATGCACATCTAAGACTTTTTTCCCTATTTTTTGTCCGAAAATTGTAATAGTGTACACATAACATTAACGTATCATATGCCTAGTGAAGAAATGTCTTTGTACTTCTGTTCATAGCACAGGACGTATTATAGTTTTACCTGCGGCATACGTTAAGCGGTGGCCAGTATGTTGTCCGATCAATAACTTTAGAAGGCTTTGTCCAATCATCATCAAATTTGGTAAGAATGTGCATGGGCATAAAAGCATGGACAAGTTTGATAACCAGCCATGTCACTTTAGTTACTCAAGAGTAGTCCCCCTTTAATTATAGAAATTATCTAAAATTGGTCTTGACCCATCAACAACTTTAGAAGCCTTTGTCCAATCATCACCAAACTGGGTCAGAAGATGTATAGGCATAATAACATGAACATGTTGTATAACCAGCCATATTGCTTCAGTCATTTGAGAGTTATCGCCCTTTAATTATAGAAATTACCGAAAATCGGTCTTGTCCGATCAATACTTTTAGAATTCTTTCTCCAACCATCACCAAATTTCGTCAGTAAGTGTATGGGCATTATATCTTGGACATGTATGATAACCAGCCATGTCACTCTTGTTACTTGAGAGTTATACCCCTTTAATTATAGAAATAACCTAAAATTGGTCTTGTCCAATCAATAACTTTAGAAGCCTTTGTCCAATCAACACCAAACTGGGTCAGAAGCAGTATGGGCATAATTACATGAACATGTTGTATTACCAGCCATATTGCTTGAGTCACTGAAGAGTTATCACCCTTTAATTGTAGAAATTACCTAAAATCTTGTCAGATAAATACTTTTAGAATCCTTTGTCCAACCATCACCAAATTTGGTCAGAAAGTGTATGGGCATAATATCATGGACATGTTTGGTTGCCAGCCGAATCGCTTGAGTCATTGGGAGAGTTAATGTCCTTTAATTATGGAGTATCACCTACTAAAAATTGGTCTTTTTCAATCAATTACTTTAGAAGCCTTATTCCAATCATCACCAAATTGGAGCAGAATGTGTATTTACAGAATATCTTGGTCTTCTCTAATTGCCTGAGCAGTTTTGAAAATACAAACTAATACACTCACTATTTCAATATTTCCCAATGAAGATAATCTGAGGGATAACTCCATGCTCCTTTACTGAAAGTTTAGCATGCAAAGTAAATAGGTTGCACTTCGTTGATATATACTTGTTTTTTTATTGCAGTCAAAAGTGTTGTCAACACTTGAACAGTAAAAGATCACCTTTGGGGCTTTATACAGTGGTGACCTCTTTTCAGGTCTAAATAACATATCAATTTCTATAATAGGTTTGACTGCAATTCATGCTATATTTTCAGAACATAATACTAGTATAAAAAAACTGCTGCAAAAATGCCCCATGGAAAAACTAAGTTTAATGATGGATGGTTGGGAAAAGTTTAAAGTTTACATAAGAATAAGAAGTAAGAATAATTTGTGGTTTGTAAAAATGTCTGCTAGCTATATGCACTTTCTAGTCAGTGTTTGATATGTTGACTAGTGTTGTGCCGATGATCGATTATAATCGACAATTGATCAGAAAGGCCACCATCGGTGACAATCGATAGTGAAATTTGAACAATCGATTATAGAAACATGGGACGTAGCCGCTACCAACTAATTTACTTATTTCTGGTTAATGCTAGTTAATATTGAAATGTTAAGGTGTTACAATGTTGAGTTATGTACTCATATTCTTATCAAGTCAATAAGTCACTACAGTACCTTATTACAAATTTTCTTTGTAATTGAACTGCTAAAGGATTGGTTCTCAACTTCTCATGTTTGCGGTTTAAAAGTGAATTTTAAAACATGTTACCGTTTACTTCTTACCATGTAAGAATTTAATTTTCTCAGTTTTCTGAAAGAAACTGTTCCTGTAAAACAGAAACTGTTCTTGTATAACATATAGAATATTCAACTGCTTGTTGTACTTACTGACTGGTTATTAAAAAGAAATTGATATCTTTCTTTGTGTTTATTTTACACATGTATACAATACTAAATGTAAGACAATAATTAGAGCCTGTGGTCTCATGTTCTGTAATAGTAACTTGTAAACACTGAAACTTTCGGAATAAATTATGTAATTTATATAAAGAAATCTATAAACAATATTGTAAGAAAACATTGGTGCTTAAAACTGGTGCATTTACTATATCTGTTTGCCTTAAATATGAAGAGCAAAGATAATTAAATAATAATTAAATCGATTAATAGTCTATCATTGATTGGTTCCATAAACTGATTATCGATAGTATTTTTTTCTGTCCGATTCCCAACACTAATGTTGACAAGTAGATTACTCTTTTTCAATTTAAAATTTTATTGTTCATTGTAAAAGAAATTAGATAAATAAAGTGAAAAAAAATAATGCCGAGGAAATGTGGTGGCTTAAAACGGGGAGATGAGGAGGCTTCATCAATTTCAAAGCACTGATTCACGTGGGGTATAGCTAGTGGACAGTCATTTGTTTTCTTTGTTGTTCTTCAACATGTGTTTTTTTTTAATAACATTCCTGGTTGATAATTACACCATTTTATATATTTCAGGTTAGAGCCAATTAATAGCTGAGACCATGGAACCCTGGTGTATGTCACTTCTGTACTTAGAGTATGTGAGTTTATTTCTTGGTAAATTTGATGTTAGTCCATGATGCTGTTTATAACTATCATATTTAGCCCTTAAATTCCTAATTTTAGCCCTAAATTAGCCCTAAAATTTCTTTTTTTTATCCCTAAAATTAGCCCTTATTTCTTGCCATAAATTGCTGGACAGTCTAGTCAAAGTAATCCATTAGATTATACAGACATGTGCTATTATTTATTGACTAAAATCCCTTTATTGGTCATCGAATGGTTCAAAGACAATATTGCCTTGATTAAATTAATGACTGACTACTAGAAAAAGTGAATATCACATCAGTTAATTGAGCATAAAATCTTTATTATGCTTAAACGTGCGTAAACGTGATATCAAAAAGCCGAATATCACTGGTCAACACTCATTCTAAGCTTGCCGAAGATGGCTGAGCAGTTCCAGACAACCTGAACTGTTAACCAAATTTGGCGCACATTTCGAATAGCCTGTCGATCAATATTCAAACCAGTCTGTGGAATGTCTTTTCTGAGAAAAGGAAAAAATATTTTCGCACTGTATGGTGTGTTTTGATCGTCAGACATGTGCACCTTTGCCAATGTAAGCGAGGTAGATTTGGGTCCAAAAGTGCTAAAATTTCCAAATCCCATGCATTTTCAGTCAGAAACAATGAAAGATACGATGTAAACAAAAACTTGATGGTTGTTACTATTTTTAGATTTTCTGAGAATACGTCATGGTTATGGTTTAGGGTATTGCCAAATGTCGGTGTTAATATATTTTGCAAACAGAAGGAACATTATGTCTGGCTTGTGAAATCTTTTAACTGGCTTTTAGAAGTTTAGCAGTAGATACATTAATCATACCTGCCAAAACAGGTCAAATGCAGTGTAAGTGCAGACGACGGCAGAATTGTGTGCGGTAATTTTCACGCCAAAATGTCGTAACATTTAATACATTGAAGCTAGGGCCAATAACAACTTTTATCTTACTCCCATATAAAAAAAATGTTTAATAACACTTTTGGAATTTATTTCATATTAGGATGCCAATTATCAAATATTGCTTATCAGTAGCCAGGATGTCTGTCATTTGTGCAACTTAGCAATGATCTCCGTCGAGGTGTCAAGTGATTTATTGCAACATTTTTCTGAAAGTGATGGTATTATAGCACGGTTTTTCGATTTTTTTAGGTTTTAAGATTTAAATTTAAAGGCCAGAAGTTGTTTTGAAGAATATGGAAATTTTAAGATTGAGACAGAAAAAAAACATGACCAATCAAAGGGTTATACTGACAATGTTCTAAGGAGAAGGCTAAGTCTCACAAAACACTGAAGGAATCCGTTGCAGGCTTGCATTTTTGGACTACCAGAATGTTTGCTGGACTACCCAGATTTCAGAGCCAGTACTCCAAGGGACTACTTTGTGAAAAATGTTAGTGTCTAACCCTGGATAAAATGCTTTAGATCGTAGGTAGTGAATCAAACCTAAATGAATCTATTCTTCATCATTTTGCTTTTGCACGTGTACATATTTCCAATGTTTTATTAGGAAAGGCTTGGAGACAGAGGTATTAAAGTCGAGAGGCAGCAGGTGGAGAACTTGACTGGGAGGAAGAGACTGAGGGAAAGACACCTGCACTAGAGATTGCTTTAAACGGTGAGTAGGAGGAAACCAGGTAAACAGGTGTGTATTATAGTGGATAGTTGGCCAGGATGGATGGAGAGGATGAATTGGATGGAAGGACACCTGTACTGTAGACTGCTTCCACAATAAGTGGGGAGAAACAGGGTAAAGAAGTGTACTCTAAATCACTGTTTGTAGGAGGCTGTCAAAGGTAGGACGCAGGCAAAAAAATACGAGAAAAATCAGGAGAAGCAGCTTAATACCACTAGTATAGTATGTCATTTGTTTTAATGAATTATATTAAATAGAGAAAATGGAAAAGGTTATTATTTATTAAATAGTACAGCACATGTGCATAAATGATAAATTATATTGAAATAACAAAGGTACAAGTGGTATAAAGCTTAAAAATAGATATTTACACCTCAACTTCCATTCCTTAAATGAACTGCCTTTCGGCAATTGTGTTTATCAATCGATGAACTCAACATCTTCGGATATGTTCAGTTGGCAATTCATCGCATAACAATATACATGAAAACTATTGATATTGTTATTGTTTGTATTGTGTCAGCAGGTCCCGTAAAATATAAATCAGCATTGAACCAAGTGTCAATTTATGATATGTTAAATGTATTGTTGCCATAGGTGTTTTAATTTTACATTTAAAAGTGATTTCATGTGGTTGATCTTTTCCCGCGTCATTGTGACGTCATTTGAAAAATGTTTCCGGTTACAGTCGGGTCCTTCTATTTACAGAATGGGTAAGAAATGATTACGGAAAGATTTTCTTAAATGAAATAAAGTATTTTCAGACTCCACACACTTTGACCAGCCCAATTGCGTTCATACCCCGATAATGACATCAACCCCATAATTCATTCCTTAATTAATTGCAATACTGTGTTAAGTAATCAATAAACAATAAACAGTTTCACTCTGTCATCCTGATGTCGCTCTCCTCAGAGCCCTCAAATTATTTGTTGTTGCGAATTGTTTAAGCAACAGCTGTTTCTTGTTCTTTAATGTGCTGAACACCTAAGCTAAGTATTTCATTCACATGGTATAATGAGACAAACAACACTGTCATCGCAACAGTTTGTACTATTGGTTAAGTAAGGCAGCAGCTGTAAGGTACTGGCGAAGGTCACAAATCTGAACACTTTTTGAGGTTTTTCACAATTATCTTGGAGAGTTTTTGTTGTAGTAAGTTAAAATTGCGTATGAAACATCTTTGGTTAATGTGACAACATATGTCAAAGTATAGATTCATGATCTCATCAATTTTATGTTGAAAATCGTTCATTTTATGGACAGTAAATCACCTTTAAATTTATGCTATAGAGGGCACAAATACCGAACACTTGCAAAGCGAAAATACATGGTCATACAATTATAATTAATAAATATGCTATATTAAATAAACGCTGCAGTTATTTATTGTTTCCGATGTTTTTTAAAACATGCAATTCAAATGTACAACGTGATTTCTATTTATAAATACTTTGAATGTAGGTAACATAACTGCAAACCTAAAGATGCGCGTGCGCCTTCTGACGTCATTCCCCCATGTGCTACATTTTGATCTTTAAGGTATACCGTAATTCACCTAAGAGTTCGGACACCTTAAATTAATTATTTTTTTCGCTGTCCGAATACATAGAAAACTACCATTTTTACATTTTATTTACATGTTTGTTTAACCTGCCTTTTTTCTTCATGTTTGCATTTTCCACTTATTAATTTATCCGTATTAATCAATGGTCATAAACTGATATACATGCATTGAACTGAATAAACACATTCTATCGGCTTCAGATCAAAGAGTCACACTGTGTGACGTCACACAACTTACAGTTATACCCACGAGGATCTCGTGGAGAGCATGGACATTGCTATGCAGGATTAATGTATAACTGTACGATTATTGATTCTTACAGTCTATAAGTGAGGTACAAGTTTGAAGTTTATTGGCAGATCGTTTTACAAACATGTCATGTCTATGTTTTCTTAATCCCTTGTTGTTTCTTTAATCCTCCAATAAATATATCACACTTCCTTTTCAACAGGCAATAAATTGTTTAGGATGGGGTAGTAACTAATTAACTTGTCACACTGTTGTATACGGTTAGGTAATCTAGCCAGGCATTGTAAAGATAAAAATCAATAATCTTCGTCTGTGAAACTTGGTAACTATGAAAGTTATGATTGATGTCCTTTGGGTGTCCGAAAATTAGGTACGCAAAATAAATTATTTTGGAAAATAATTATGGGTGTCCGAATATTTAGAGTGTCCGAACTCTTAGGTGAATTACGGTAAACATTGAATGGCATTTTTTTAGAAAAATACTTAACAAAACAAGATGAAACTTCTCAAGTGTGACCAAGGCAAGCCTCTGTATTGATTTAGATCATTGAATAATCGATCAAGGTAAACAAACCGTGTTTTGGACGGTATTCGGGATTTGTGGCCTGTTCGGAAATGTACCGTCAACCAGTAGAGCGAGTTTTTCACACCTTTACACAATCACAGTGCACAATGATGCCACTTTCTATGGTGCATGTCTTATTGTTAATACAGAATCATGCTACTTAAAAACTACTGTACACCTTTTTCAAATACTTTTATTAATATTTTGTTGTCGTCTGTTGATGCTAACTGTACCTGATTTCCTACTGCCTATATCACTAAATCCATCAATCGATGTGAGTTACTGAACATCCCTTTGAAGTGAAATGTAAACAAACACATTTCTTCCATTTATCCTGGGCTTCCATTAAGAATTCGATACTTGAAGTGTGAACTTCCAGTCCATCAATTTTGGAAGTTTTTCACTAAAATGTGGAAGTTTAAGTGCTGATTACAATATTTTTTTCCACTATTTTTCAACTATTATGTAAAAAATGAAATAATTTGAATCTTTAACTCTCCAAATTCACAGACTTATATTATAATAATTCATAATAATTTTACTTGAATACTGATTGAAATTGTTACCATTTAAGTAATATTGAACCCATGTTTTGATATTATGAACTTCCAAGCTTTCAACTTTGGAAGTTTTCTTCAAAATTATGGAAGTTTTTCTACTTTCAAGGAATCAATTGTGGAATTTTTAACCCATTTCCAGAAAGTAATATACTTCCAATCTTCTTTTAACGGAAGCCCTGTTTATCTCCCTATATAAGCAACTTCGGCCTGAAATGGACTTGAAACGTCAAAAGCCTAATACTATAAGACGCAAATTTTATTCATGGGAATTCTGGGTCGAAAAGGTGCGTCCTATACACAATGATTTACAGTATTGTAGGTGTTAGTTGGCCAGGATGGGTTGAGACAGTGACAGGGAGGAGGAAACTGAGGGAATGGCACCAATACTGGAGACTGCTTCCATGGTGTCCAGTGGGGAGAAACAGGGTAAAGAGGTGTGTATTTTAGTTGTTAGTTGGGCAGGTTGGTTTGAGACAGTGACAGGGAGGAGGAAACTGAGGGAAAGACACCCATACTGGAGACTGCTTCCATGGTAAGTGGGGAGAAACAGGGTAAAGAGGTGTGTATTTTAGTTGTTAGTTGGGCAGGTTGGTTTGAGACAGTGACAGGGAGGAGGAAACTGAGGGAAAGACACCCATACTGGAGACTGCTTCCATGGTGTCCAGTGGGGAGGAACAGGGTAAAGAGGTGTGTATTTTAGTTGTTAGTTGGGCAGGTTGGTTTGAGACAGTGACAGGGAGGAGGAAACTGAGGGAAAGACCCACATACTGGAGACTGCTTCAATGGTAAGTGGGGAGAAACAGGGTAAAGAGGTGTGTATTTTAGTTGTTAGTTGGGCAGGATAGGTTGAGACAGTGACAGGGAGGGGGAAACTGATGGAAAGACCCACATACTGGAGACTGCTTCCATGGTAAGTGGGGAGAAACAGGGTAAAGAGGTGTGTAATTTAGTTGTTAGTTGGCCAGGATGGGTTGAGACAGTGACAGGGAGGAGGAAACTGAGGGAAAGACACCCATACTGGAGACTGCTTCCATGGTAAGTGGGGAGAAACAGGGTAAAGAGGTGTGTAATTTAGTTGTTAGTTGGGCAGGATAGGTTGAGACAGTGACAGGGAGGAGGAAACTGAGGGAAAGACCCACATACTGGAGACTGCTTCCATGGTAAGTTGGGAAAAAAGGGAATCAGAGGTTTGTATTATTAATTTATCCTGTCACTTGCATACAAATCAGTCCAATAACAAGGTGCCGTGTAAATTTTAGTTTATTAGGATAGTAGACCACGTGATGTTTATCTACAGTCAGTAGGTCATGTGACCGTGAAAACAGACTTTCTTTCTATTCTGAAATGTGAGAGGAAAAGCACAAATAATGTTTCAGTATCTTAATAATAGTCTGCCAACAACCAATTTCAAGAATCACTTGCCTTAATAGAGTCCCATCACTCTGCATAAAAAAGACACTGGCAAAACAATCGATCAGAAAATCAACATGTGATGGGAAAATCTTACCCCAGGGGTTTCAATAAGACCCAAAATCAGGAATTTTTAGCTCACCTGTCACATAGTGACAATGTGAGCTTTTGTAATCACAATTTGTCCGTCGTCCGTCCGTCCGTCCGTCCGTCTGTCCGTCCGTAAACTTTTACTTTAAACAACATCTCCTCATAAACCGCTTAGCCAATTTCATCCAAACTTCACAGGAATGTTCCTTGGGTGGTCCCCTTTGAAAATTGTTCAAAAACTTGAATTCCATGCAGAACTCTGATTGCCATGGCACGGAAAGGAAAAACTTTAAAAATCTTCTTCTCCCAAACCACAAGGCTTAGGCCGTTGATACATTGTACGTAGGATCACCAAATGGTCCTCTACCAAGATTGTTCAAATTATGGCCCTTGGGTCAAAATTGGCCCCGCCCCGGGGGGGTCATGGGTTTTCTCTATATGTTTATAGTGAAAACTTAATAAATCTTCTCCTCTGAACTTACTTGGCCTAGAGCTTAGATATTTGGCATGATTCATCGTCTAGTGGACCTCTACAAAGTTTGCTCTATGGGGCCCTGGGGTCAAAATTTGCCCCGCCCCGGGGGGTCATGGGTATGCTCTATATGTTTATAGTGAAAACTTCAAAAATCTTCTCCTCTGAACTTACTTGGACTAGAGCTTAGATATTTGGCATGATTCATCGGCTGGTGGACCTTTACAAAGATTGTTCAAATTATGGCCTTGGTGTCAAAATTGGCCCCGCCCCGGGGGTCATGGGTTTTCTCTATATGTTTTTAGTGAAAACTTCAAAAATCTTCTCCTCTGAACTTACTTGGCCTAGAGCTTAGATATTTGGCATGATTCATCGTCTAGTGGACCTCTACAAAGTTTGTTCAAATTATGGCCCTGGGTCAAAATTGGCCCCGCCCCGGGGGTTCATGGGTTTTCTCTATATGTTTTTAGTGAAAACTTCAAAAATCTTCTACTCTGAACTTACTTGGACTAGAGCTTAGATATTTGGCATGATTCATCGTCTAGTGGACCTTTACAAAGATTGTTCAAATTATGGTCTTGGGGTCAAAATTGGCCCCGCCCCTGGGGGGTCATGGGTTTTCTCTTTATGTTTATAGTGAAAACTTCAAAAATCTTCTCCTTTGAACTTACTTGGCCTAGAGCTTAGATATTTGGCATGATTCATAGTCTAGTGGACCTCTACAAAGTTTGTTCAAATTATGGCCCTTGGGTCAAAATTGGCCCCGCCCGGGGGGGTCATGGGTTTTCTCTATATGTTTATAGTGAAAACTTCAAAAATCTTCTCCTCTAAACTTACTTGGACTAGAGCTTAGATATTTGGCATGATTCATCGTCTAGTGGACCTTTACAAAGATTGTTTAAGTTATGGCCTTGTGTTCAAGATTGGCCCCGCCCCGGGGGTCATGGGTTTTCTCTATATGTTTATAGTGAAAACTTCAAAAATCTTCTCCTTTGAACTTACTTGGCCTAGAGCTTAGATATTTGGCATGATTCATCGTCTAGTGGACCTCTACAAAGTTTGTTCAAAATATGGCCCTTGGGTCAAAATTGGCCCCGCCCCTGGGGGGTCATGGGTTTTCTCTATATGTTTATAGTGAAAACTTCAAAGATCTTCTCCTCTGAACTTACTTGGACTAGAGCTTAGATATTTGGCATGATTCATCGTCTAGTGGACCTCTACAAAGATTGTTCAAATTATGGCCCTGGGGTCAAAATTGGCCCCGCCCCTGGGGGGTCATGGGTTTTCTCTATATGTTTATAGTGAAAACTTCAAAAATCATCTCCTCTGAACTTACGTTGCTTAGAGCTTAGATATTTGGCATGATTCATCGTTTAGTGGACCTCTACAAAGATTGTTCAAATTATGGCCTTGGGGTCAAAATTGGCCCCGCCCCGGGGGGTTAGGGTATTCTCAATATGTTTATAGTTAAAACTTAAAAAATCTTCTCCTCTGAACTTACTTGGACTAGAGCTTAGATATTTGGCATGATTCATCGTCTAGTGGACCTCTACAAAGATTGTTCAAATTATGGCCTTGGGGTCAAAATTGGCCCCGCCCCCTGGGGGGTCATGGGTTTTCTCTATATGTTTATAGTGAAAACTTCAAAAATCATCTCCTCTGAACTTACGTTGCTTAGAGCTTAGATATTTGGCATGATTCATCGTTTAGTGGACCTCTACAAAGATTGTTCAAATTATGGCCTTGGGGTCAAAATTGGCCCCGCCCCCTTGGGGGGTCATGGGTTTTCTCTATATGTTTATAGTTAAAACTTCAAAAATCTTCTGCTCTGAACTTACTTGGACTAGAGCTTAGATATTTGGCATGATTCATCGTCTAGTGGACCTCTACAAAGATTGTTCAAATTATGGCCTTGGGGTCAAAATTGGCCCCGCCCCCTTGGGGGGTCATGGGTTTTCTCTATATGTTTATAGTGAAAACTTCAAAAATCATCTCCTCTGAACTTACGTTGCTTAGAGCTTAGATATTTGGCATGATTCATCGTCTAGTGGACCTCTACAAAGTTTGTTCAAATTATGGCCCTGGGGTCAAAATTGGCCACACCCCGGGGCTGATGGGTTTTCTCTATATGTGTTATAGTGAAAACTTAAAAAATCTTCTCCGAACTCACAAAGACAAGTAACGTCTTAATTTAAACTGGATAACATATTTAGTACACATACCAATTTTCAATATGGGCCACATACAACAATTAATAACAAATATATATATATAGATATACACGTAAAATCAAGTAGTGACAAGAGCTTAGATATTTGGCATGATATATCATCTAGTTGGCTTGTACCAATATTGTTCAATCTTTGGCCCTGGGGTCAAAAAATGGCCCCAACCGGGCGGTCATGGGTTTCCTTATTAGCTCACCTGTCACATAGTGACAAGGTGAGCTTTTTTGATCACAATTTGTCTGGCGTCCGTCCGGCGTCTGTCCGCCCGCCCGTCCGTAAACTTTTACTTTAAACGACATCTCCTCATAAACCGCTTAGCCAATTTCATCCAAACTTCACAGGTGGTCCCCTTTGAAAATTGTTCAAAGAATTGAATTCCATGCAGAACTCTGGTTGCCATGGCAACGGAAAGGAAAAACTTTAAAAATCTTCTTCTCCAAAACCACAAGGCCTAGAGCCTTAATATTTGGTATATAGCATCATCTAGTGGTCCTCTACCAAAATTGTTAAAACTATCCCCCTGGGGTCAAAAATGGCCCCACCCCGGGGGTCACTTGTTTTACATAGACTTATATAGGGAAAAATTTAAAAATCTTCTTCTCAAAAACCACAAGGCCTAGAACCTTGAAAATTGGTATGTGTCATCATGTAGTGGTTCTCTACAAAATTTGTTCAAATTATTCTCCTGGGGTCAAAAATGGCCCCGCCCCAGGGGTCACTAGTTTTATTACATAGTGTTATATAGTAAATCTTTAAAAATCTTCTTCTCCGAAACTGTAAGGCCCAGGGCTTAGATATTTAGTATACAGCATCATCTAGTGGACCTCTACCAGATTTGTTCAAATTATTGCCACAGGGTCAAAATTGACCCCGCCTAGGGGGTCCTTGTTTTTACGTAGTGTTATATAGTAAATCTTTAAAAATATTCTTCTCCAGAACCGTAAGGCCAGGAGCTTAGATATTTGGTATACAACATCATCTTGTGGACCTCTATCAAAGTTGTTCAAATTATTGCCACAGGGTCAAAATTGGCCCCGCCCTGAAAGTTATTTGTTTTTATATAGTCTTATATGATAAAACTTTAAAAATCCTCTTCTCCAAAATATAAGACCTAGAGCTTTCATATTTGGTATATAGTGTTACCTAGTGGACCTACACCAAAGGTAATCAAATTATTGTCCCGGGGTCAAATTCAAGCCTTGCTCAGGGGTCATTTGTTTTTACATTGTCTTGTCACTTAAACATCTTTTCCTCTGAAAGTAAAGGTCAGAATGACTCCATACTTGATATGTAGCATCCTTACATGGTCCTCTCTCAACTTTGTTCAAATGGTTTTGTTTGGCCCCTTTTAGGAGTCACCAGAGCAAAAAATAGAAAAACCTTTAAACAACTTGATCTTATTAACTGCTTGATGGATCTTCAAGTCTGAAGCATCCTAGCATGGGCCTCTGTCAGGTCTTTTCAAATAATTTTGTTTGGCCCCTTTTAAGGGCCACCAGAGCTAAAATTAGTAAAAAAAAACTTAACATTTTCTTCGCATGAACCCCTTGATAGATCTTCAGCAAATTTGGTTTGAAGTGTCCTTGCATGGACCTCTCTTAAATTTGTTCACATAATTTGGTTTGGCCCGGTTGCCATGGCAAAATGTCAACAATTGGTTATAATCATCTTTTTCTCCTAAACCGCTTTGACAATTTTGATGAAACTTCATAGGAATGATCCTTGGTTGGTGCTTTTTCAAAATTGTTCAAAGAAATTAATTCCATGTAGAACTCTGGTTGACATGGCAACCTAAAGGAAAAGTGTCAACAATTGGTTATAATCATCTTCTTCTCCTAAACCCCTTGGACAATTTTGATGAAACTTCATAGGAATGCTCCTTGGTTGGTGCTTTTTCAAAATTGTTCAAAAAAATTAATTCCATGCAGAACTCTGGTTGTCATGGCAACCTGAAGGAAAATATAGGCTGTCGTGTCCGCGCTGTGACTTTCTCTTATATGGACAGATTTTAAAATGACTTGCCATATGTTTTCGACATACCAAGACAATGTGTCGTGTGAAAGACCCATGTCCCTACCTCTAAGGTGAAAGATACACTAAGTGTTTATTCACAATGGAATCTGAATATGAGGACATAAAGAGTGTTGGCTGTCATTTAGTATGATTGGGTTTTTTTCTATGCTCAGAGGCAATTTAATATAACTTGCAATATGTATTTGACACATAAAGGCAAGATCAACTTTTTATGTACTTGTTCATAGATCAATGTCACATTGGGGGGCATTTGTCACATACTTTGACAGCTCTTTTTTAATATTCTTTGAGAAACAAGCTATGTTAAACTCTTTTACTCAGGTGAGCGATTTAGGGCCATCATGGCCCTCTTGTTTAAAATTCCAGCTCTGATTTTCAGGAATTTTTAGGAATTTTCATAGAATAGCGCATTTGATGCACAACTCAAAATGTTTGTTTTCATGTTTATTGTTTATATTCAACCATAACAAGAGTCTAGTATAGGGTAGCATGGGAATGCGAGTGGGAGGGGTCGACCCCTGTCACAAGGGGGGGGGGGGGTTGTGGGGTTTTCTTGTAGAACGTTTTGTTTTCATACTTAATTTTAACCATTTTCCATGATTTTCTGACTTGTACAAAATGTTGTGGCTTTTTCACAAATTTTAGAAGGGTGTGTTTAAATATCGAAATTAAAATTCGTCTTTTTGTCTGTGGTAAAATGACTACTTGTCTGGATTCTTCTTTAGTGCAATGTCTTATTTTTCTCCTAAAATTCATGTAAAATAAAAAAAACCCAGACAGTTAAGCATTTGAAACAATTATACTGGCCTAAATACACAAAAAAAATATGTAGGGGACGAATATCATTTGGTACGATCGGGATTGGGTACGTTCAGCCTGGCTTTTATTCAATTGTCTTTGGTAAAGTTATGCTTAATATGTTGATGTTTAGAATAAAACGACAATGAAAATCACTGCCCTTGCTTAAAGAAACACTTATACAGCATAGAACATTGATAAAATAACTCCGACAATCGTTCCGACAAAATGGCGGTTTCGGCAAATTTTGACAAGATCGTAGACGTGATAGATAAACGTGACATAAGCATCAAAATATTTTTTGGGGGTTACAAAGAAATGTTCATCATGAATATTTTACAAATACCCTTTCAAAACATTTAGTGATAAATTGATGTATTTGATTGTGTTAGCACCAGCTTTCCTATGTCTACAAATCGGCAGTGACCGTCTGCTTTAAGTCAACAATATTTAAAATAGCGAGTCTCGTCTGTACAATACAATTATTTTACAAGGTTTAATAGTGTTTGACAACATTTTTCAACATCCCTTCGCATTTTCTACAGCATTTTACGAACTTTCATCTTTGAATAAACAAGTTCTCATTGCATATTATGATTGGCTGACATTCAATAGCTCCGCCTCCTGGCGATGTTTCACTAATTGGCTCTTTCTAATTAACGGATTAGAAGATGGCCGTTTATGAATACACAGGTCGTCTGCTCATTACAAACAATAAGCTGTCATAAATTATGACACATACAAGGCATATGGGAAGATGAAAGGGCAGTATGGCATATTTTAAGCAGTCAATGGTGCACAGCATATGAAAAAGTCTGGTCTCATTAAAAGAGGTGTACAAGACTATTAAAAGGAATTTTCAAAACGCCCGGGGTCAAATTCTGGGAAGTTTTTGGCGATTTTCCGGTCGTATAAAACGTCTACGTCCACTTATTGAAACCCCTGTTACCCCACCCGCAAATGCTGGAAACTGTGCAGCATTCAACAATAGTTAATTCCATTTCTGTGGTGAATGACAAAATTTCACTTACAACAGAAATGAATGATCTCTTTGCCGGTGCAGTTCTGAACATTCAACACTATTAACATGAATTAAATCCATTTAGCATATGGCGATTGTTTGTAAACACTCGTGATCTTGAACCATGACTGCTTCCGCTGTAAGTTGGGAGACATTTGATACTGGTGGGGTTGAGTAGGGGTGCGGGGTGAATTGTAGTTGACATAAGGCCAGGTGGTGTAGGTGAAATTTTTATTTTTATTTTAAGCACACCTGAGCACAAAGAACTCCACATAAGCTATTGAGAGGGAGATTGTCCATTGTGGTGTGTCTGTCCCTCTGTCAACTTTAAACAACTACTCCTAAACCACCGTGACAATTTCAACCAAACTTCTCAGGAATGTTCCTTGGTAGTCCTTTTCCAGATTCCCTCAATAAAAGTGGTTCCATACAGAACCATTGCAGCCAAAAGGAAAACATTGAAAATCTTCTCTTCAGAAACCTCGGGCCTGATTTCAACATAATTTCACAGAATTGTTAATTAGGTCATCCTGTTCCAGAATGTGTATGGGCATAATATCTCAAAAAGTTAATGCTTTGTAGCTGTTTAAACAAATACATATTTTACATGTTTTTATAAGCCCGATTAAAAAACATATAGTTTCACCTGCCATTTGCAGGCATGAGGCGTCTGGTAAGTTGTCCTATCAATTACTTAACAACCCTTTGTCCTGTCCTGTGAGAGCGATACAGGGACATCTTGGCCCTCTTGGTTTAAATATCAAGATGTTATAGCAATGTTGATCATAGCTTTTAATTGTTAAGTTTCCTACCAGGAAATGATTAAGCAACAACTTATAGCTCTCTGAGTGGAGGGTTACACTGAATTGAGCAAGGATACTGTAAAGAAAGTGTAAAAAAGTATATAATTCTTCTATACACTTGATCACTAGTGCGATATGCATGTGTGTACCAAAACCAAGAACTGTCATTCTGCTGATCATATTTGTTAAGTATGTCCATTTATGATTCAACTGTTGAACACAGATCAAGCTTATAGGTTAAAAATATGATGATATCTTGGGCATCTTCATTAACATACTGCCTTCCAAAATGATTTAAATAATGAAGTATTGAAATATATCTACTGTAGAAACATGTACCAGAGAGCTGTTCAGAGATTGGCACATTTCTACAAGACAGTTGAATAGAGCATTCGTGAATTATAAGGTCTTGTTGTAAGTAAAAACCTTTGTTACTTTCAAACAAAACAATGTTATTCATTGTTTTTATCCCCCGCCGAATTACGATCAAACAAAACAATATTATTCATTGTTTTTATCCCCCGCCGAATTGAAGGTTTCGGGAGGGGGATATTGTTTTGGCGTTGTCCTTTCATTCCGTCTGTCCATCTGTCCAGTACCATATCTTGGTAGAAATTGATCAGAAAATGTTCAAACTTGGTCAGAATGTTCCCCTTGACCAATTCTCGACCACCTGAAAAAAGTGGGTCACAGGGGTTCAAAAACTAGGTCACTAGGTCAAATCATGGAAAAATCTTTGGAACATACCAGAGGCATTATACATGGTCAAATATTCATGAAATTTAATCAGAATGTTTTCCTTGATGAACTCTTGGTCATAAATAAAACTGGGTCACATATGATCCAAAATTAGGTCACTAGGTCAAATCTTAGAAAATTCTTGTCCGGAACCATATCATGGTAATGATTGGTCAAGTTTTATTCAAAATTGGTCATGATGTATCCCCTGATGAAATATGGACCACTTGTAAAAGAGGGTCACATTGGGTCAAAATCTAGGTCACTAGGTCAAATCTTAGATTTTTTTGGTCCTGAATGGTAATGATTGGTCGGATTATGTTCAAACTTCGTCGTGATGTACCCCTTGATGAAATATGGACCACTTCTAAAAGTGGGGCACATGGGCTAAAAAACTAGGTCACTAGGTCAAATCTTAGAAAAATCTTTGAAACACATAAGAGGCATTATGTATTGTCTAATATTCATGAAACTTGATGAGAATGTTTTCCTTGATGAAATCTTGGACATGTTTTAAACTGGGTTACATGTGATAAAAATTAGGTCACTAGGTGAAATCTTTCAAAAATCTTGTCTGAAACTATTTTATGGTGGTGATTGGTCGGATTATTTTCAAACATGGTCAGAATGTTCTCTTGGGTTCATTTTCGACTGTGTTTTAAAAGTGGGTCATATGGGTCTAAAACAAGGTCAATAGGTAAAATCTTAGAAAAAATATTGGGAACACACACTAGAGGCAATCTAATATTCATGAAACTTAATCAGACTGTTTTCCTTGATTGTTGTTGAATAGTTCGAAACTGGGTCACATGGAGTAAGAAACCAGGTCAGTAGGTGAAATCTTTGAAAAATTGTGTCCCGAACCAAACATTGGTATTGAATAGTCAGTTATGTTCAAATATGGTCAGAATGTTTGCCTTAATGAAATCTTTCAAGAGTTTAAAAATGGTCACATGGGGTCTAAAACTAGGTCACTAGGTCATATTTTACAGAAATCTTGGGAACAATATAGAGGCAATACATCTGCTCTTATTTCCATGAGACTTAATCAGAATGTTTGCCTCGATGAAATCTTGGAATAGTTTGAAACCAGTAGGTCATGTGGGCTCAAAAATGAGGTCACTGGGTCAAATCTTAAATAAACATTGTGGACACTCTAGAGGCTATATTTTTTGCAATATATCTGGACCATTCTTCATGAAACTTGATCAGAATGTTTGCCTTGATGAAATCTAAGATTAGTTTGGAACAGGGTAACATGGAGTCATACATGCTACATTATATACAATATTTTTTTAGTTCAAACAGTTGCAATCAAACTCATATGTGGATGTGAACGCGATTTTGATCATTGTTGTGCTATTGTGAATAACGAGAAAAAGCGAGAATAAAATCGCGCACTCTTGTCCCGTGATGTTTCATGGTATTTTTGAGCTTAAAACTTAGTTATTTGTTGTCAACATAAAAAAACCACATCAATTTCGGCAATAAACCCTCTGCAACACTATTCGTTGACGTTTAGTTGATCATAACCTTTTAACGTGTGTTTAATTTACCGAAAGAGTTGGTCAGCTGTTCGGCTTTTGGACTTTGGTAACTTCGTTTGTATGACGGTAAGGTGCAAACATTTCTGGCCGATGATGTGAGGCGTTTTTGAAATAAAAACAGTATTATTTTATTTTTTTGAAATGAAAGGACATTGATCAGAATATGTTTATAACCGATATTTGTTCACATTCTGACGAACAGCGCAGTAACAGAGACACCGTTTCCCGGTTTATCACAAGGAACATCCGGTGTTAAACTTCAGCGTTTCTGGGTTCAAATTGTGGAATTACAAGTGGTAAGTGCAAATAAAATGTAATTTATTCATTAAATGATTATGTTTAATCAGTATAACACAATCTACAAGCTTCATAATGCAATTGGACAGTACTTTCACATGGCAATCAAAGTAATTGACAAAACCTGGAAGTGAATTCTGCGACACCTATTGGAAAATGTTTTTTTTTGTTGTTAGCAACCGATAATGACCGCCAAGGTTAAATGTTAAATAAACTATGAGTCAGTTCACGTTGTCACAGGCCTCGCGCGACGGTACCTTATGATATAGAATATTTTCAAAATGATGATCCAGATTTTGCAAATGTACTACATAAACTTGACAATCTTTATTTCAATGAACTTGTGCAGTCATCTCAAAGTCAAAATATAAAAGATTTAGATGAAAGGTCAATTTTATCATGTTTTATAAATAATGATGATTCTGATTGTGAAATAAACAATGAACAAGAGTCTGATAGTGAACATGATGTTTCTGAAACTAGTTTCAACGATGATGTACTTACTTTGTCAAATGATTATGATGGGTCTTCAAGCCCTGAAGATGTCAAAGAGATTCAAAATGTAAACAAACTGCGAGCAGAAACATGTGGATGTAAAGGATTATATAATGGGAAACCATGCTCGTCAGTAGTTGATTTTGAGAAACTATTAGCTTACAGACAAGACTGCATGGACCTTTCAAATGATGAAAGAGAACTTGTTATTAAGAGTCTTTTGCTTGCCCATAGAGTTACCACTGGCAACATATTGTCCAATAAGAAATCACAAAAGACCCGTGTGAAACCATCGCAGATGTATTATTTTATGGGACACACAATCTGTAAAACCACATTTATTTTTGCACATGCAACATCTTACTGCAGTTTGCAAAGAATGGCAAAATCACTGGATTCTGAGGGGATAAAGCCCAGAATTCATGGGAATAAGCACAAGGCCCCAGCTAACGCCCTTAGCTTTACAGACAGAAGCAGGTTGAAAACTTTTATTGAAAATTATGCAACAGACAATGCTTTGCCATTGCCAGGTCGGCTTCCTAATTGCCCAAATCACTGTTCTTTTATTGCCATCTGATGTTAACATTTCTGAAATTCATGAAATGTATCAGGAAAGTGCTGTTGAGACTGGCTATAGACAAGTGTGTCTTAAAACATTTCGAAACATTTGGAATGAACTTTGCCCTAACATAGCCTTGGCAAAGCCAACGACAGACCTTTGTTTTAAATGCCAAGACTTTGGTGTAAAATTGGGAAAGTCTGGTCAACTAAGTGATGAAGATAAAAATGAACTTGTGAGTACGAGGCTCATCTAAGCACTGCCAAAAAACAAAGAGAGCAGTACAGGGTCTTAACTGCTGCAAGCAAAGATGTTTATAGCAGTGAAATTCTTTCACAAGGTTAGAGTCATGCCAAAACCAAAATAAGATTTATATGTTAATATATTGATCAAAAACATTTGTTCTGAGTACACTTTTCTGTGCCACAATTAATTATTATTTACCCTAACACTTTCTGATACAGTGTATATTACTATCATTTGAAAGTTACTGAATAGCGGTCGGATCACCTGTTTTCATAAATTACAATACTATTTGATTTTTATTTAAATGCTATAATTATTGTCTTTGAAGTTGCTGAACCATGTAGCCAAGATGTGCACTACCACTACTCATGGGATTTTGCCCAGCAAGTCCACCATCCACATCATGCGCAACAAGTTGGGCCGATATATTTCGCCACCCAACGAAAGTGTCAAGTATTTCGCATGTGTGCCGAAGGTTAAGGTACATTTTTATGGTTAGATGTCACTCGGAATTAAACAAGGAGTAACAGAATACAGATCTTATACCAAATGTACCAGTAAAAATTGTCTTTCCAAGTCAGAATTAAATTTTTTGCTTGGATTTTTTTATGTTGTCAGCTTTGCATTCTTGTTCAAAAACTTTTACATTGGCCATACTTAGAAATCCTTTCAAAAGATTCAACTTAAACAAGTAAAACACTCTTGATCTTAGCTTTGGTTTTAAAAATAAATTCTAATTAAATAACATAGATCTGTAAAAGCTGTACAGCTATTCTGTTAGTGTCATTTTGGGTTGTCTACATTATCTTCTTGCTGACTATTTTAGTAACATTTTATTATTATTTGTGAAATCATTTAAAGGGGCTACCACTGTATGATTATATAGCGAAAAAAAAGAAAATTGTCGAAAACTGACATAAACTTGGTATTGATGAGTACAATGCATTGAAACTAACTAACTGAAGTACCACATAGTTTACAATTAATTTATTTTTCACAGTTTTTTCGTATTTTACCATTAAAAAAGATTACTAGGTATGGATATATACCTATATAGTAGAATTCATTCTTATGCATGATTGGCTTGTCGATGTTATCACATGATATTACCAAGTTAGGTATATAGCTTAAATGTTCCAAAGGTTTAGAGTAAGCCTTCGTAGCACAGTGGATACAACACTGGACTGCAAATTTGGCGACTACGGATCGAACATTAACATTTTGGTATTTTTTTTACAATTATGATATCAAAGAGTAAAACATTTTATTAAATAATTGTCCTGAGGTTTGTTACAGAAAATTTTGATTTTCAGATTTTCAGATTCAGATTTTGGTGCCAATCTGGTGTAAAGTCCCTTTAACAATAGTTAATATTTAATTATACAGAAAAGCAGACATTTTATCTGGTGGACGAGGCTGAATTGCCGGGTAGAGGAAGCGACAGTGTCGGCGGCATGGCCCGGTTGGTGAAAAACATGCTGAGGTATTTAGTGCTTCAAAACGATTACCCATTAAAATTATCTATAGAATAATTAATGAATTAAAGGTTCTAACAGCCTATGCAAACTTCATCCTTATTGCTGAGAAGAGATTATGAGAATCAATAGTGAATATAATAGATGATGAAACTTAACATATATTACACCATGAAACACATTCTTTCTCAGATTTTTTTTCCATTTCACATTCGATGATTGATAACAATTGGATATTTAGATTCAACTATGGCTTATGAAATGTGTCCCTTATTATAACATTGTACTGAATATAGCTTAAATATGAAAAAAGAATGTATTCCAGGTTTATTTCGATAATGCTGTCGGCCAAAACAAGAACCACACTGTGCTTTGGTATGCCATGTGGCGTGTTATGAAAGGTCAGTTTTCTATTCTGTTAATAATTGTTTGTCTGTTTTTTTAGGACTAATGCATTAAGCTGTCTTTTTAAAAACAATCACATCATTGATACCTGCGAGTGGTGCTCTAATTTAATAGAATGCTGAACTGGATGAAGTTAGAGCGTTATAAGTTGGCAGTAATTTGTTTGATATAAGGGATATGTCATAACTAAACAAACATATATGTAAACACTCCATTATTGTTAGATTTATATGTCTTGAAAATTTTATTATACCCTAGTTAAAACCATTTGCTTAGTTTTATTTTTTGTGAATATAGATAAGTTTTATATACACTAAACAGATCTTCCAACAATTTTCAGGACTGCATGAGAGTGTAACACTAAACACTATGTTGTCTGGGCACACCAAATTTGCTCCTTACTGTCACTTCGGCATCTGGAAGGTCAAGTGGCGATGCTGTAATGCCGAGAATCTTCAAGAAATTGCCCACACTGTATCCGCCTCTTCAAAGTCCGGCCACAACATCCCACAGCTGGTTAATGACCCTCAGCAGCAAGTCACATTTCACAGTTGGAAATCATTCCTAAATACATATTTCAAAACTCTAAAGAATATTACCAAATACCACCATTTCTATGTATCAAAATATAAACCAGGAGTTGTAGTTTGCAAAGAGTTTGTAGATTCCACAGAAATTGAAGTTAATCTTTTGAGGATGAATCCAGAATGTGGTATTTTGCCTGAACTAAAGCACGCACCATGCCTAGATGCTGCACGTCAACCTTCATGATTCTGTTGGTCCATTCTTTAGATCTGAGTCATCAAGATCTGCAGTATGCCCTAAACCAACTCTGTGTAAAGTCAAAGTTGATATTGCCAAAAATGACACACCAAAAGGCAGTAAACGCAAACATAGCCTTCTGTGTTAATTTAATGTGGACTGGTTAAATGTAGTGCTGCATAGATCTGTTTTTGTCAAACCAGTCTGGAAGTTTACTTATGTCATAAATGGCATTTTAAACAAGTGTAATAAATTGTAACATGACATTATAATAATGAATGGTGTTGAAAATGTGAATGCTTTGTAGTATCAATTAATGTGTTTAGCACTGTAAATACTCATATTAGTAGGATTGATATGAATATTATATCACAGGAGAGGAAATGCAAAATAACTTATTGGAATTGTTTACTCAGATTGTTATAGGCTTGCCAAGTCCCTTTATATTAGGTGGACAGAAAACACTTGTTTAATCAACTTTGTATTAAACAACTTGAGTAATATCCTCTACATCTAAAGACTAACACAATTAAGATATATGTATCTCTGCCATCTGAAACATGAGAAATAATATTTGCTTTTTTGTGTATTACTAATATCATTGGTTGCATTGCATTGTGCAAGTGTTTTTATTACAAAATCATTGCAAACTACAACTCTGTTTTTTTTGCAAATGAAAGAGACCATGCAGATTTTTCCTTAATCACTTGCTAGGCCTTTAGCATTACCGAAATGTGACTTGACAATTTAAGAAGATGCATTTTTTATAATTATTACTTCAGTTGAAAATAACATCTCGATGAATTAACTATTGTCATTTACTCATTTGTTGGTGAAATGTTGATTGTAGATCAAATGTTTGTGGCAAATGTGAAAAAATGATCAAAAAATGGCTTATCACATGTAACCATAGCAACAGACTGTTGTTTCCATAGTTCTTTTATGTCATTTTGTACATATAATGAGCAATGTGTACTCATTGTTTCTATTAGTTTATGTGTTAGCTATAACAGACAGTAAATTTAGTATTTCGACATTGATACTGCATTTAAAGTAAGAACATTTTTAATGGACATTGTTTTCAAACTGTTTATCAATGTGTAACAGAATGATCCATATCTTTTGATTTCTTTGTACAAAAATGACTTGAAACTTAAGTTTTTATATCTTAGATACTTGGTATCATTTACATGCCAATAACTTAAAACGCATTGTATATTAAGAACACATTTTTGTGGCAGACTTTAAAAATGATTGGAAATAGCATTTTCATTAGTAACCATAGCAACCGATTTTTGCTTTGACCGTTATGGCCAATTTCTATGTCATTATGGACATTAGCAATGTGTACTTGCCATTTTTGCTATTTTTGCTTTGACCTTTGTGGCCAATTTCTATGTCATTATGGGCATTAGCAATGTGTACTTGCTATTTTTGCTTTGACCATTGTGGCCAATTTCTATGTCATTATGGGCATTAGCAATGTGTACTTGCTATTTTTGCTATTTTTGCTTTGACCTTTGTGGCCAATTTCTATGTCATTATGGACATTAGCAATGTGTACTTGCTATTTTTGCTTTGACCGTTATGGCCAATTTCTATGTCATTATGGACATAAGCAATGTGTACTTGCTATTTTTGCTATTTTTGCTTTGACCTTTGTGGCCAATTTCTATGTCATTATGGGCATTAGCAATGTGTACTTGCTATTTTTGCTTTGACCTTTGTGGCCAATTTCTATGTCATTATGGACATTAGCAATGTGTACTTGCTATTTTTGCTTTGACCTTTGTGGCCAATTTCTATGTCATTATGGACATTAGCAATGTGTACTTGCTATTTTTGCTATTTTTGCTTTGACCTTTGTGGTCAATTTCTATGTCATTATGGGCATTAGCAATGTGTACTTGCTATTTTTGCTATTTTGCTTTGACCTTTGTGGCCAATTTCTATGTCATTATGGACATTAGCAATGTGTACTTGCTATTTTTGCTTTGACCTTTGTGGCCAATTTCTATGTCATTATGGGCATTAGCAATGTGTACTTGCTATTTTTGCTATTTTTGCTTTGACCTTTGTGGTCAATTTCTATGTCATTATGGACATTAGCAATGTGTACTTGCTATTTTAATTTTGAAGTTTATGTAACACTTGTAAAGATAAGTTAAAATATAAATATCTTGACATGGATATTGTATTCAAAATTAGAACAGTTTTGTTCAAATTGTTTTTTAGCCCTGTGTTTCAAGATGTTTCATATGTTTTTTAACTTTTGTGAAATTTGACTTTAAACTTCAGATTTAATTTCTGAAAATACTTAGTATCATAAAGATGTCAATAACTTATAAACAATTTTACTTAGATAATTCTTTGTTATGCAGACTTTCAAAAATGATTGGTAATAGCATTTTCATAAGTAACCATAGCAACTGAATTTTGCTTTGACCTTTGTTGTAAGTTTCTTTAACATTATGGACATTAGCGATGTATACTTGTTATTTTCCTTTTGCAGTTTATGTGATACTAGTAAAGATACATAGTTGTATATTTTAATATTTTGACTTTTATACTTCATTCAAAATAAGAACAGATTTAGCGAACATTTCGTTCACATTGTGTTAAAGCCCTCTGTTACAAAATGTACCATATCCATTGGGGTTTTTTAATATTTGACTTGCAACTTCAGATTTTATTTCTGCAATTGCTTCCTATCATAAAAATGTCAAAAACTTAAAACACAACTTTATGAATAACATTATTTTTTGAGAAACATGTAGAAAATGAGTGAAAATGGCATTATCAATAGTTACCATAGCAACCAAATGCAGTTATGATCTTTTCGTAAACTTTTGTAATCAAACAATGAGTGCTTAATTATTGTTTCTATGCTAAAACTTATATGTTACATGTAAATAGTCCTTGACAATGATACTAATCTGACATGGATATTTCATTCTAAATAAACACATTAGCCCATACATTTTGTTCATATCAATTTCTACACCTGTGTTACGAAAAGTCGAAACTTTGGATTTTTGTTCTAGAAATACTTGGCATCATAAAGGTTACAATATCTCAAAATGTCATTTTTGGGCCAGAATGATCATATTCCCATTCCCATCCACATATATAAATTTCACCAACAATTGATTTCCATTCCTTGACTTAGCCCAATCAGGCGGGGGATATCAATTCAATGAATTTTCTTGTTTGATTTCCTTTGAGGGCTATTCCATTTAACCATACAATCTGACCCAGAGGCACTTTCTAAATAGATTGCCCCCATTTAGGAGTGAATTTCTTCTTTGTGTTCCGAAAAAACAAAATTGCTATCACAAACTTGAATAACACTTTTCTTCTTGGCTGTGACTCTTAAGCCTATTTTTTAAAATAGCAAAATCATAACCATGAAATTCCACAAATAAAAACAGTGTCGCAGAAGTTATATATTATTGGTTACTGTTATATTGTGTTTACAGGTTCAAGTATGATGGTGGAGAAGTGAGGGATCTGGCTAGCTGGCCATCCTTGTACAAAAGTTTACATCAGTTATTGCAGGTACATATAATAAACTTATTAAAGTTACAAATACTCCCAAGGATTTTTGCATTCCAAAATAAATGTACAAGGAAGTTATGACCTAACATTGTACAAACAAATTTTGCTCTAAATACTACCACTTCATAATGTATAGACAAAATTATGATGGGAATATCAGTAACTGTTATGAATTTAACCAACTCATTTTTTAACATTTCAATTTCTATAAAGAAACAGTGTTATATACAGAAGCAAGATAAAACAAGTGATTAATATTTAACAACTTAGGCAAGGGAGGCAAATATATCAATGGAAAATGAAAAAATGAAAATCGCAGTGACCTCTCTTTGACTGTAAAATTTATTCTCTGTTATTAATATTTATTCTCTGTTATTAAATATTATTATAAAAATTATATTTATTATTAACAGCTCGCCTGTATTTTGGAGAACAACAAGTCATTGGCGTCATTGTGGTAAGCGTTAGCTTGGTCATAAATGAAAACAACGTGGACATTTTGTTCTTCAAAATACAGTCAAGTTTATAATAATATTATTGATATTCAAATGGAAAATGGTACACATGAGACATTATAGAAAGGCATGTGTACAGCACGTACCATAACTCTTGCTTTACTTATTGTAAAGTCACTTGGCCTTAAAGCTGCACTCTCACAGATATACCATTTTTACAACTTTTTTATTTTTTGTCAAATATTTGCATAAATATCTGCAAAACCAATGATAAAAGATTGCTGACAAAAAATCAGATCACAGATTTTCATATTTCCAAACAAACAATAATGGTTTATGGCTTAAACCGTTACTAACAGTTTAAGAAAAATGCATTAAACATCAAGTTTTTAACTTAAATATTAAAATCTGCGTTTTAATTTTTTGTCAGCAGTCTTGTATTACTGGTTTCAATAGATTTTGGCAAAAATTGGCTTGTTTCAAGGCAAAAAATAAAAAAAAGATGTCAAAACGTTCAATCTGTGAGAGTGCAGCTTTAACTTAATAATCATTCAAGATGTTCATATAATTTTAATTTGTGACTAGATACAAAAATCAATGGTTGTAGGAGGAGTCTTGGGCTCTATCAAATTGGGAGTCAAGGGGAGCTGTGGGCGTAGCCTGCCGACTGAAAATGAATTTTTAGCCTTTTTAGACAATTTGAAGAGTAAGGAGGCTTAGTTTTAGGGCAGGTTGGCATTTTACTTATTCATTTGATTCACTTAATACTTCACACAGCTGTTCAGGACCATCACACAATGAGGATTCATAACTCCATATTATCTTAAATACAAATTATGGCCCTGGTTGACTTAGGGACTTCAGTTAAGTTTTAGGGCACATTGGGACAGATTAAAGTTTTAGGGCAAGTTGGGATTTTAACTTATTACTTCTATACCCTTCATTAAGTGCCTCACACATTTGGTAACAGCCATCACATAGTTACTCCATATTACCCTCAAATACAAATTATGGCCCTTTATTGACCTTTTAATTTTTTTGTTTTTGCTTTTGGCAGGAACATTTTTATATTTATAACCAAAGTGAAACCTGTTTGTTGGAATGACGTATGCGACTGTTGGGGCGGGCCGGCATAAGAGCGGTGTCAAACTCACCTATGGTATCAAATATTTTCAGTTAGGTTTAACATATGGTAACCAAGAGTCATGGTCAAGGTACAGATCACAGCTACCGCCCCCCCCCCCCCCCCCCCCCTTTTGCCTTTCCCCATTCATATTTGTAGTGAATTCAAACATTTTGGCAATGATTTGAAGGTTGTCAGAAACGATTATTGATTATTATTATTCCTATCATTTTTTAATCAGCCTAGACTCAAACATAGTTAATACTGTAGTTGGTCAACCAGTCTGAAGTAAAATGGGATGGGTCAACCAGTCTGAAGTAAAATGGGATGGGTCAACCAGTCTGAAGTAAAATGGGATGTTAGAGTATTTGACTGACATATTTAGGTAATATATACGCAAAGCCTGATTGTAGAAAAAAAAAAAGTTGGTTTTGTTTCAGACATGGAAAAAATAAAAAGCTGACCAATATACAAAGAATTTGTATTATATAATTAGCAAAATGTGTCTCCTGTGATCTACCACGTGTTTGGGCCAATTACAAAATTCTGCAAATTAGAAGATATCGAGTGTTCATCAAAGCAAAACAAAGCAGCTGTTCGCGTAAATCTGATGGTTATCTTGTCATTATTATTGGGATGTTTGGGGATGTGTGAATGACAAACCAGGTTTATGTATTACAATTTTTACTGATTTAGCCATTTTGGACCGAAAATATATAGAAATGAACAAATTTAAGATCGCTTTGTAAGCCATTTTTTAGCTCGACTCTTCAAAGAATAGGTGGGCTATACTACTTGCCCCAGCGTCAGCGTCGGCGTCCGGTTAAAGTTTTAGGGCAAGTTGAGATTTTCACTTATAAGTCTAATACCCTACATTCAATTGACTGACTTAATACTTCACACAGTTGTTCATGGCCATCACATGATGAGGTTAGATAATTCCATATTATTTTTTACACAGATTATGGCCCCTGATTGACTATGGAACTTTGGTTAAAGTTTTAAGGCCAGTTGGAATATTTATTAATAACTTCTATATCCTTTGTTCAATTGACTTAATACTTCACACAATTGTTCAGGACCATCACACAATGAGGTTACATATCTCCATATTATCCTAAATACAAGTTATGGCCTGATTGACTTAGGTTAAAGTTTTAGGGCAGGTTAAAGTTTTAGGGCAAGTTGGGATTTTCACTTAAAACTCCAAAACCATTCATTCAATTGACTTAATACTTCACACAGATGTTCAGAGCCATCACATAATGAGTTTAGATAACTCCATATTATCTTTTATACAAATTATGGCCCCTGATTGACTATGGCACTTAGGTTAAAGTTTTAGGGCAGGTTGGGATATTGTTTAATAACTTAATTCTATACCCTTCATTCAATTGACTTAATACTTCACACAATTGTTCAGGACCATCACCCAATGAGGTTACATAACTCCGTATCCTTAATACAAGTAATGGCCCCTGATTGACTTAGGTTAAAGTTTTAGGCAAGTAAAAGTTAAGGGCAAGTTGGGATTTCAATAAAAAAACTTCTATACCGTTCATTAAATGCACTTAATAAAATTCAAAATTATTTACGAACATCTTACAACAAGAAACATAACTCCGTTTTAAGCCTAAATACAAATTATGGCCCTTATTTATATATATTTTTTTTTGAATTTCCTTTGAAAGGCATATTTGTATATTCTTAACCACATTTTCGTAATGGGAAATCAAGTTATTTGAATGACTTGCGTCATGGTTTGGGCCAGCTGGTGGGAGGGCAGCATCAAAGTCACCTTATGTATCAAATAAATTTAGTTAAGTTTGACATAAAGAGACCAAACTTGGTATTATTACATCGTTATTGTATAATTCTAAGTCAAAGCGGCGTAGTCGAGCGTGCTGTCTTACGACAGCTCTCGTTCTTACTAGAAGTACTTTCCATGCATTTCTACAACTGAAAAGCTGTTCAAGGTATGAAATAACTCCTTGGAGTCTTGATGAAAGGACCCCAAATGCTCTACAGTATTGCAATTAATTATCTATGTGCTTTATTCAACTTGTGCCATTGATATTTCAATTTATATTTAATCATTTATGCTGTGCTGTACTATTTAACAACCCTTGCTATGTTCATGATTTGAAATTTGTCAAAACTTGTATGGTTCCTGCCAATTATGACATGTTTTCACTGTGTCCTTACTGTGGTATAGGTGTTATAAAGTATATTTTTCCTTTTTTCCTTGAATCTTTTGCCTGTGTCCTATCTATGCTAGCGTCATATACACAGTGATTTACGGTGAATCTCAGTTTATGAAGCAAACCAAAATGATTGTTAATGACCCTGCTGATTGTGCTGAAATTTTAAATCGTGATCTCACGAGCAGTCACGATTGATTAAAAGCATGGCTTGTCTCCTTTAACCCTGTTAAAATGGTTATTCTTTGATAATACCAAATTACATTCCGTTTCTGAACACATACAGGACTGTCTAACCCTTTTAGGCAACTGTAAGTAGAAGTTACAAACAACATAGTCAATAATACCTGGCAACGGTTAAACTTAACCAAAATGAATCTGATTCTAATCATCTTGCTTTAGTTCATGTATAAATTCTGTTTTATCAGGAAAGGCTTGGAGAATGATGAGTATTATAGTCGAGAGGCAGCTGGTGGAGATAGTGATGGGGAGGAAGAAACAGAGGAAAAGACACCTACACTGGAGATTGCTTCCATGGTAAGTGTTGAGAAATGGGGTAAAGGAGCGTGTGTTATAGTGGATAGTTGGCCAGGATGGGTGGAGAATGTGATGGGAAAGAAGAAATGAAGGAAATAGACATCTACACTGGAGACTGCTTCCACGGTGAGTGAAGACAAACAAGGTACAGTGGTGTTTAATATATTGGAAAGTTGTCCTGGATGGGAGAAGAATGTGGGGGGGGGGGGGGGACGATAAATGAGGAAAAGACACTTTTGAGACAGCTTCCACAGTAAATGGGGAGAAACAGGAAAGGGATGTGTATTATAGTTTATAGCTGGCCAGGATAGGTGGAGGATGAAATGGAGGGTAACATGCCCCCACTAGAGACACCTTCCATGGTATGTGTGGACAAAAAGGGTAAAGGTATTTCAATTAAAGTTCTCTAGTGGACAGTTGGAAGGATTGAGAATGAAAGGAAGTGAACATCTACACTGGAAACTGCATTCACAGTGAGTTGTGAGAAAAATTCCAACTACTGGACTGGTATAAGCTTTATTTAAAAAAAAAAAAAAAAATATCCGGGCCCCAATTTCTCAAAACTTCTTAAGCTTAACAGCCTTAAGTCGCTTATTTCAATTAGCCAAAATACATACTGAAACTGGATTTTGATAAATGAAAAATGGGTTATTCTGATAATCATACAGATTAATCCTACATAGTTTCTAAAAATTCTTGAAGAAGTAAATATAACACATTTTATAGAACAACAAAAATAGTGAGATTAGCTTAATCCTGTTATAAGGGACTTAAGAAGTTTCGAGAAATTGGGGCCAGATGTTTGAGTTTGATTTAATGTCATTTTTTGAGTTTTCAAGGTGATGATCATAGCTGTGATTTTTTAGAACACTATTTACTTACCTTACCAAAGAGGATTTGGTTTGACCCAAACACGGGAACATTCTGGTGGCATTTCAAAAAGGTTTCAACCAAGGAAATGATTCAGTCCAGCTTATAGCTGTCTGAATGAAGGGTTGGGGTGGGATGAATTACTAAAAAATTATAAAAGAATCTTCGATACACATGATCACAAGTTGTCAACTTGCGTAAATACACCAAAACTAAGTACTATTATTCCTTCTATCATATCTGTTATTCCCTTTATAAATCAACTGTTGAAAACAGGTCAAGCTTGTTAAAGAGGATACTAGTATCTTGTGCCTGTTTGAAATAATGAATTATATCTCCTGTAGAAACATGTACCAGAGGCCTGTTCAGAGATTGGTACATTTCTACGAGACACATTGAATGGAGCCTTCGCGAATGATATGGCATTGTTGTAAGTATAAACTTTTGTTACTAAAATTGTAACAATATTATCCATTGCTTGTTTATAAACCAGTAGTGAACTAAATTTCAAGCAAGGGTTTTCATGATATTCATCAAAATTTTAAATGACTTTTAAAAACTACCGGGTAAGTGTATAAAAATCATCAGTTGAATGTTACCTTTCCTGTTTGTCTTTACGTGTAGACTTGCTAGACTTGTAGACTTGTAGAAGTGTAGCTTTTCTCATAAATATTGCTACTGGGGTCTTTTCTCAACCCTGGTTGTATTTTTGAGGAAGATAATAATAATGCTTTGGTGGAAAAAGCTGATTAACTTATATTTTACTTATTAACTTGTATTGTGAAAAGGAAACCGCTCATGTTTTAGTGGAAACTCCACTTAAATACACTTTGAGGACATTTTAAAGATGTCATCTTGCTACAACTTGGTCAAGCAGTGGTGGATCTAGTGAGGAGGGGCACAAGTGCCAATGCCCCCCCCCCCCCCCCCCAGTTGGCCGGCATTGGAACCATGAAAATCCCTAATTTTAACCTTAAATTGATACCTTAACAAATAATAAGCTGATATATACATACATATTTTTTTTTTTTCATAACTAAGTCCACTTTGTCAGATGTATAAAAGTATTATTGAATGAAGGGTTGAAATCATCAACATTTTTTATACATGTCATTTCAATACTTGTGAAATAAAAGTTTTGACAGGATTTAAAGGTTGTGCCCCACCCAGTTACGAAATCCTGGATACGCCACTGTCAAGGTTAATACATGAAGTTAAATTCTCATGTTGACAGCAACCATAGACAATGAGGTAGCAAGCTCTATCACCCTGTCTGATATTTCTTGAATTGTGCCCTTAGAAGTAATGATCTTTGTGAACTATATGCTTTGCTTTTCCAATCCAATTTGTTGTTAGGTTTTTCTTGAGAGGACATTAGTTGGCATTATTGTTAGATCACTAATGTCAAGGAAATGGCCACTGTTACTGAAATTAGAAAACCATTATCTGTTTACTGGTACATACCCACAACCTCTTTTGTTGCATTATCCCTGGCTGCTCCTGGTTTAATATCTACTCACAACATCATTGCTAATGAATTAATTGATATGTTATCATGCTTGGTTGGCTTCTTATAAATGGATTGGAATTTTGACCCATAGAAAATAAATCACAAGGTTGTTTGCTGCAGTATTTTTTCAAGCATCTGAATGACAAACTATGTTTTATTAGACTAGACACAGTCAGCATCTGTCATTCTAATCTCCTGTGTTTGTTCAGACTGCATTAAAAACATCCAAGTAATGTTACAGGTAAACAGGAAGTGACATCATATTGGGCTCTTACAATTGTGCACCTTGTTTATGTGTTTTGTGCAGTAAAAGATGGGTAAAATTCTTCTTGTGTTCTGATAAGCAAATGCTATCATGATAGATGAAAATGATCACAAACTGAAAGGACTCATTTTGGCTGGGCTAACACTACATCAAATATATGTTTAAAAATGCAACAGGTAAAATAGTGTCACAATTTTCATCTAACATTATTAAATGTAATATTGTGTTTACAGGTTCAAGTATGATGGTGGTGAAGTGAGGGATCTGGCCAGACAGCCGTCCTTGTACAGTGTGTAAATCAGTTGTCATCTAACACTGGTAACTGTAATATTGTGTTTACAGGTGCAAGTATGATGGTGGAGAAGCCAGACAGCCATCTTTGAACAAGAGTGTATACCAGTTATTGCAGGTATCTATCCATGAGTATTAAGCTATAAATACTTCCAAGGATTTTTGCCTTCCTACATAAATGTACAATGTTAATGACCTGACATTTAACAAACAAGAT
Source organism: Mya arenaria (assembly GCF_026914265.1). NCBI lineage: Eukaryota > Metazoa > Mollusca > Bivalvia > Myida > Myidae > Mya > Mya arenaria. The sequence continues at coordinate 71,971,334 of NC_069126.1, forward strand.
TTATTTTAATAATGGTTAAGTTTGTAATTTCCAATTTTTTTACAAAGATCCTCAAACTTCTTTTCAAGACTCTGAACATATTGCCTTTAACATTTTAACAGACATATTCATAATTTACGTCACAGAGCACATGTACAGGTTTGAGGCTCATCAAGGAAATAAGGAGGAAGTAAAACTGCCCCTTCATATTCTAAAAAAACCCATGGAAATCTAGTTATGAAACAAACCAACTCATTACTTTTGATATTTTAATTTCTGTAGGAATTACCATATCAATACTGTATTAAAATAGCTGTTACAGTAGAGTTAAAAATGATAATTTAGTGAGAAGTTCAACATTTAAGGCAAGGGAGACAAATCTATCATGAGAAATGGTGAAAATGCAAATCTCAGTGACTTCCCTTTGACTTTAGAATTCATAACCTACCGGTATTATCATTATTGGTATTATTCTCTATTTAATATCATTATTAGTAATATTATCCTTATAAGCTCATCTGTGTTTAAAAAAACAAAAATACCAGTTATTGTCATAACCTTGGTGTCGTTGGGTTGTTGTGATTTTTTTTAACTTGGTCACAACTCAGAAAATGTTCAAGATAGTCAAATGAAACTTGGCACATGTTTTTGCAGGAGACACTAGACACATGTATGGCAAGTCCCATAATTCTTCCTTTAACTATTGTAAAATAATGTCCCTAAATAGTTGGAAAAAGTCATGCAAGAAATATCACATGGCCAATAAGTAGGAGGTATATCCCCTAAATATTGTAATGACCCTGTCATTACACAGGTTACTCACCTGGACATTTACTTGCCATCTTTTTGTGGAACTAACATAAAGTACTGAGATATATTTGAAGACTATGATATGTTTTATAAATTGATAATTTAACGTTACACTTACTTTCGGTCATGTCTGTTTAAATTCCATCCAATCATTTTATTTCTGTTGCTATGTACATACAAGAGGGGTTCTCCACATATACATGTTGAATGTATGTGAACTGATAAGTTTAACTGCTTCACCATTTTCTTAACTAGATAAACATTATTAACAGATTCATAGTTGTCCTATAATAAACATTTATATTTTGAGCCACTTCGCTACTGCTTGATTTAATGTCTTGAATTTGTATTTTTAATATTATAAACAAACTGTCATGGCTGCCAGAGCGCCCAGTGGGAACTGTGAGTATCGCCCTACCGGTCCCCCTGTTCTGTTAGGGCGGTCCTCTTGATTGGTCAGCGTTTCACCGGCCCTTCGGTGATTGGTCGGACGTTTCACTGGTCCGACCGCCATCGGTCAGTTTTGATTACTGGGCATATCCTGTTCTCTATATAAACAACGTTCCTTCGTTGTTTTAACGATATATAGTTGATTGTTACCAAATATAGAAAACATGAGAGCCAATGCAACATAAACTGTTATCTGATGACTATACATACTGTTTGATGTTTATGATTCGAAGATATAAGAATACACTATAAACCATTTAACGTTCAACTCGGTGTTCGTTGTGTTTCAACATATTCCCTGACTTTTAAGGAAGTTTTGCCTCGACTGCGTAGGTCGTTACAATATGCAGAAGTGTTGGGGTCCTCCCCCTTGGGAGTTAAGGGGTTCTTGGGGCATGGCCTGTTGATCCAAAATAGTTATAACCTTTTTTGAAGATGAATATTGTTTTCTGCATGTTTTCATGCTTTATTTTCATGAAAGATATTGTTTTTACATGAAAAGAATCATGTACAATTAAATGATTGACTAACATTAGGTTCATTAGCTCTTACTGTCATAGGTTAAGAATTATATTCAAGACCACTTGCCTTGTCTTAACGCTTTGTTACTTCCAAAACATTCACAATTTCACCCAACTTACATACATGTATAATCCATCAAAATAACCTATTTGTTTTTACCATGTGTGGGCTTAATGCCAGTAGGGGGATAGATCTCTGGACAAGAGAAGATCTTGGACAGTTAAACAGTGGTCGAAATAAGCACAAGCCCGCAAGCCCTGCACTGGAAAAATGCTTTTCAGGCTGGCTCAAAATCTGGGTTTTATACAGCAGGGCTTGTTCAAAAATGTTATACCAATCAGTAGTGTATGAATTCGGGCTTGTTCATCCAAAAGACTAATTTCGACGAATGAGTCATGATCAAACAGATTTTTGTGATGTACCATTTGTTGAGAAAAGGTACACTTTCGTCATATTTACTGGCATTGCTGTGTATATTTCACAAAAAAGGTACATCAGACGTTAGTACATAGTTATAAGAGCCATACATTCTGCTGAGAACCATTATTTAATAGCTACAGAAAGCTTGAAATTTACTATTAACTGTTTAATTGTCTGAAATATTTTATTGATATTTAAGACATTACTATCAACCTAGAATTATACCACATATGTAAACCTATTTCAGAATTATAAGAAAAACAGGTGTTTTATTTAATATAGTTAATTTTGGAATCATCACAATGTACATATTTAATAAGTATTCTATCGGTTCCATTGGAAAAACTAGATGCAGCAATAACTCAAAACATATGGCAGCTAGGTGAAAGAAACATGGCTTGTGGATGAAGGGCATGCACATATTTTCTATCCAGAAAAATTGATACTGTGATAAAAAGTTTGCAAGCAACTTAGTAGCTTGCATACTTCTTATCACAGTATCCAATTTTCTGATACTGAGTAACTGATACATGAAACTTTGTGCAAAAGTGGTTTTATTAATAGGGGCTAATAAGGATATGATTATGACGCACATCAAAAAATATTGTTACTATGGCAACAAAATTGGTTGGGGACTATAATAGAATGGCTAAGTAATACCCAGTGACTTCATTCATAAGTTTTAGAACATGATTTTGTAATTTCATTTCTGAATTAAAGAATTGCCCCCTTTCAGTTTCTACAGGTTATTCACATGTCAAGAATCTATTAAACAATGTTTCACAATGCACATATTCAGGAGAGGAACAAGGAACACTTCCTCAGTTATGTCCAGTTTCAGAAGTCTGTCAACGATGCTCGGAATTCAGAGCAGTCTGTTTCCATGGTGAAGTCACGCATTGAGAAGAAACTCCACAAGCTTTTCTCACAGAAGTCCACAGACCTGAAACTGGCCAGGTAGATTATGTTAAAAACATGCTTTTGTTCACATAATCTAATTTGATCAGAATTATTTTTCCCTTCATGACTTAGGCCTCAAAATTCATATTCTCATGAACAAGCCTGATAAAAATATGTTCATATTGTTACAAGCTTGGTCTATGGGTTTTGGTAGCGCCGACTATTCGCCCGTTTTACTTTGCTGTTTTGATAAATATTCTTAAACCTGGACTGTAACTCAAAAACTGCTCAACATTTGCACACGAAACTTTGAACATGTTTTGCTAGTGGTAGAGTTTTAGCTGAGTTGTGGAAGGGTCCTTTATTGGTAACACCCTTTTGCTTTCATGGAGAACAGCATGGGTACTCTTCTGCCTTCATGGAGAACAGCATGGGTTCTCTTCTGCCTTCATGGAGAACAGCATGGGTACTCTTCTGCCTTCATGGAGAACAGCATGGGTACTCTTCTGCCTTCATGGAGAACAGCATGGGTTCTCTTCTGCCTTCATGGAATACAGCATGGGTTCCCTTCTGCCTTTATGTAAGTAAAAGCTTAAAGCTGCACTCTCACAGATTCACAATTAAGACATTTTTTTAGTTTTTGTCTCAGAATGAGCTGATTTTGGTATCAATGCCTTCAATTCAGTCATATTAGAGAACTCACAATAGAACAGCTCTCAACTGTTAGGTAAACTGTAGAAAATTTCATTTTTCCTAAAGCGTTAGCTTTTAGCCATAAAAACATCACTTTTCAAACAAAATATGATAACTGCAATCTGTTCTTTTGTCAGCAGTCTTATATCACTGGATTCCAAACATTTACGCAAAATTGGCTCATTCCAAGACAAAAAATAAAAAGTTGCCAAGACAGTCAATCTGTGAGAGTGCAGCTTTAAGAATGGCAAGGCAACTATATTGTTTTGATTAAAACTGAAATATGATAACACTTACCAACAAACATAACATATTTGCTGGTTGAAACCCAATATTACTTACAATGAAAAACAATACTAACATTTTCTGTAAACTTTTATAATGTTGAAGTTCTTCACAGCCTGATACAATGTGCTTGTTTTGCAGAACCCTGTCCTTTCTACAACCTGGCTAAAACCCTACAAATGGCAATATGGACATGATAAGCAAGCTTATATTATTTGTTGTGCCTTTGATTGACTAATAAAAACTGGCAAGTGCATGAGGTTACTGACCTGAAGACAGCTGTATTTGACCTCACCTGTCCATACCAGACTTTTAAATTGTTGTCATCGGCAATCCGACCGGAATCCTGGTCACTTTCTGTTTATGGAAATATGATTATAAAGGTAAACCTCTTAGTACATTACATATATTAAAGCTTAAAAACACCCCAAACAGCATTTAAGTATAGTTTTATTTTTATTTCTCAGGGAATTCCGGTAGATTTTGGTAGATTCCGGTAATTAGAGGGATTCCGGTAATTCTATGGACCGTCGCAATTATGCCTAAATTGGGAAATTTTACAGTTAAAAGAACAAGCTTTTAAGTCTCCTGTGAATCAGGAAATTATTAAATATTAGTTTCTTTTCCCTTTCAAAAGACCTTAAACAGGTAAAATATTAATTCTTGGGGTGTAAATATCTATTGCAATAAATCATGACAGATACTCATAGTTCATATTGATCTCTAAATGTGATGAAAATCAATAATTCCTGAATTTGATTATCCCCAAAACTTTACATCACATAATTTAAGGATGTTGAATGAACCATTACAGGTAAAAAGACCTACTTTTGATTGGGATTTTTCTCTGAAGATTGGGAAAAATATCATATATTTTGCTTTGGGAATGGGTCTAATAGTGGGACCTGTGGGAACTATAGAAAAAGCCCTGGTTATTGATAACATGTTTCTAAGTTGAAATTTCCTTTATAAAACGTTGAAGTGGTTAGTCACTGGATACAGTACATCTATTGTGGATACAATCAGGGAATATCTTATGCATGCAGCTTGGTTCATCACATTAAATAGTTGTATGTCCCATCCGTAGACACTTACAACACATGGTACATTTACATCGTGTCTACTTCTAACAACTGAACCAGTGAAAAATCATACGTTTGGTGTTCAATGAGGAATTTAAAACATATGACTGACACTCTTTTATTTTAATGAATTTTCAAGTTTGACAGTTGCAACTGAAAACTGAGCTTAAAAGTCTGATTATCAAATTACAATTATAAGGTTTCTTACTGAAATTTAGAAATATTAAATGTTTTATACTTCATTTTTGTGTTCTGTTAGCATTTTTGCAACAAGAGATGTTTTTACTAGGTTTGTAACTGAACTTAAAGTTCATATGTAAATAGTGTGCGTTTTTTTCCCATTCGTAGGCACTTCAGACCCAATACAGAAAGTGATTTTAAAATTTTATGCATCAAGATAATGCTAAAAAATTAGAATGACCTTGTTTGTTTGTTATTGATTCTAGTATAAGAAAAACAAACTTTTATTTGCTTCCTTGGGCTTCTAAAAATGGTAGACCATTTACAAGCAGTCAAATTCAAAATAATATCGTGCTATTTTTGGTTAAATGTCATTTATTTCTACTTAGAAGGAATGTAGTCAATTGTTTTGCCCATATCTTTATTTGGCGCCTGTGCCACAAGCCTGGCTAAAAAACATAATAAAAGAATTCTGTCACATTATCAAAAGCATTTAGAAATACAACGCAAAATTTAAAAAAATCAGTATTCCAACATTTAAAGCACCCTGAAAAAAATGGAGCTCGAACCTAATGATTTTATTCAAATTCTTATAACACCATGACCCTACTGTTATGGAATGTATTTGGCTATTTAAATACTTTTATTTTTTAACCTTTGTGAAACACTTTTTGTCATTATATCTTGGACAAGGCGAAAGACTGCTCAGAAATAGATGTTTCTGTTTTCTGTACAGAAATTTCTAGTGAATTGTACAGTTGCAGTGTCTTTGATGCCAGAGACCAGAACAGCTCCATGACTGATAAACAGATTAACAGGTTTCGGCATTGTTGACAGTACTGCTGTATTGGAGGCCTCACAATTTTTTTGTGGAAGTTTTATCTGATACACTCAAAACTGCCTGTTTACCGAGGCGTATTTCCAGTCCAGTTAGTTTCCATAAGTGCATGGTCATTCTCTTTCATTTTCAGGTACTCAGTGTTGCGTTTGGGTGGAAATGCATAGTTGTAACACCAGTCACTTAAGCCACCTTTTTCCTCCGAGACAAGAGGCTCATGTGGACATTCCCTGCAGTTTACGGCAGAGCTCTCAATTATAGCCCTACAAACTTCAGGTAAGCGATCAATCTGGGATGTCAAGCCATCTATGCACTTGCTTTAAGTCCATACTTGTTTTGAGCAAAACTCACAGTATCAGCATCAAAATTCAAGTTAAGATCTCAGACAAAACCTTGTCTCCTTTACAATACTAAAATTCAGATGTTCTATACCAGTCGGCAAGTAGTTCTCGGACACTAATTGTTCTCAAACACTCGTGATTTTGTCCTCATTTTGAAAGTTACATATTAAGCACCTGTTAAGGAAATTTCAACTCAGAAACATGTTAAATCAATCAGGTGTTTGAAAAGTTTCAGCCGGTTACAAATCTTTTCATGAGGTAAGGAATTTAAGACGTTAAATTTCAAAAGTTTCCAGTTGTTTACAAAATCACGTTTTACTTTCGCTGGGAATCACAATTGTATAGTGCGCATGCACAAAAAGCACAACTTAAAATATGGGCAACAGTTAGGTTATACAATTTGTTTGGTACACTTCCTTTTTTGGACAGACGACTTTCTGCATTTATGAAAATATTCATGTTTAGTTGAGCATTTACATTACACATGTGCTAAAAATAGATACCACTTATTTCATTTTAATGAGCTTCATGTTATATGGCAGGCTTTCAAGCGGGCCCTTCTTTTCCTACTTTTCCCTACTTTGTTGTTAAGCTCCTACTTTTCCCTACTTTGTTGTTAAGCTCCTACTTTTCCCTACTTTGTTGTTAAGCTCCTACTTTTCCCTACTTTGTTGTTAAGCTCCTACTTTTCCCTACTTTGTTGTTAAGCTCCTACTTTTCCCTACTTTGTTGTTAAGCTCCTACTTTTCCCTACTTTGTTGTTAAGCTCCTACTTTTCCCTACTTTGTCTTGAAAAAGCCCTACTATCCCTACTTTTTTTGTACAAATAGTTCAAGAAATAATAGAAACGTTTTAACTGAATGCATTGATTGAATTAATCTAAATCTTGGTTTTAATAAGAAGCCATTTCTAGTGTTTTTGTAAGATCAGTTTGATGCAGTAGGTCCCCAGTGCTGCAAGAGGGGTTCTATGATGAGAATGAGTGGTGCATGTCTACAAGTCAGAGACACCATTTCCAGGTTCATCTCTGCATTTTGTGGCTGAATCCCTCTTGGAGCCCTGGTTTATAAGCAAAGATAACTACATGTACATCACAATTGTCCTTTCCAATAACTCATTTACCTGCCCATACATGCCATATTTCTAAGAGGCTTGCCAGGGGATTTAGGTCTGAATTCCAGAGGATTTTGATATTACACCAGGGGATTTTTACACAGCAATATCTACATTCATGGTATAGGAATGCATACAGAAACGCACTCTAAATAAGTAATTTTTGGACTTAGTCATCATGGTCCTTAATGGAATTTCACACTCATAGTATTATGGACACTGTCATCCTTGAGCTATTTTTAAAAAAAAATTAAAAAATAATTAAAATAAAAATTCCTGGGGATATGGATCCCCCTGCAGGGGGCCATGTGATTGCTAGGAATTCCGGGGGATTTTTCTGCCGGCGGGGGATATAGCATGCATGCCTGCCCCTGAAAGGCATTTCATCTGGGAGATTGAGTCCCCAATAGTAGAAAAGTTTTAAGTTGAAATGCCTTGCTACAATTTGGCTTGTTTGAGTGTTAAGCCAATATTTCTTGTATAAATCTTTGTTTCTTTTTTGTGAAACTTGGTGGACTCAGTTGAGTCAATTCTTGAGCCTGTTTGTGAAAAATGGGTCAGGTATCGGCCAATATGCCCATTGTCAATAAAGCAGTTCTAACTGCCCTTTCCGATAACTAGTTCATCTGCCCCTGAAGGAGAAAATACGTTAACTCATATTTCAAATGTCATGCTTTTCTTTTTGCTGGTTTGGTTGTAGGGCATGTTTCTTACATTGTTATTGAAAACCCAATATAACCTTTAGAACACAGAATTATACACAAAAGGGCTACACCCAACCAAGCGGAAATTGAAGCATTGGCATTTGAAAGTAAACTTTTCTTTTTCCGTGGACTAAATCTCACGGGTGGAGTGTATTCAGGGGCAGATGAATGAGTTATTGGAAAGGACAATTGATTTGGTAGTCATTTGTTCGCATACAAAAGGTAAGTAAAGAGCCCGGTACTATCCCTACTTTTCACTCTTAATATCCCTATTTTTCCCTACTTTTTCCCAAAAATCCTACTTTTATCCCTACTTTTCTGTTATCCGTCACTTGAAAGCCTGTAAATGTATATATGTACAATTAGATTAGTTTTTAATGAAAGTACTAAGATATATATTTCGTACTGGTTTGAAAATTCCATTTTTATATATATTAAATAAAAAAATTCACTTCAGCGCATGTTTCCCGATTTCGAACTAAAATTTAACCCCTTTTGAGCACCTCATTCAGAGCCTATAAGAATGGACTTAAGTTGCTTCATTTCACTTGATTTTGCATTATTTCAACAGAAGAAGAGCTGAGGTTTGTTATAAACATTGGAATATCATATATCCTTTAAAATAAGGATACTTTATCGATAAAACCTCTAAAAGTGTCCGAGAACTACTCGCCTACTGGTACTTGTTTGTACACTACTTATGATGGATACACACTCTCTTAAATTGATTACAAATTCAGTTTCCCAGATTTACACCCTCCTCTTGCAGGTACTGCCAATGGTGCAGATCCAGTGCACCAGGCCAGTTTTCCAGCCGTCTGGAATTGACATCTCCATCGGAACTGTAGCCAGGATTAATATCAGACTCCTTAACAGCATGGTGAGCTTCTGTGTATTTGTTTCCAAATTAGTAAAAACTGCCAGAAGTCTGGCGTTGTAGCTTTCCTTTCATCATTTTTACAAAAAGTTCTCAGAATTTCTCAATGGAAATACAGCTGTGACAGCATTGGAGACCAGATACTAATTGTTGTTCCATTATGTATAGAAAGCCTTTTTAATGCTTTAAAATAAGTAAACAGGATTCTCATTGATTTTAAGAGGCCTTGTGGACCTTTCATTCTTCACTCGGGGTAAGGGCAGATTAAATGTGTTGGGTTAGGGGTGTAGAGATAAGAAAGTTAATACTGTTTTATAAAATAAAATGTTTTAGTCACTATTTTGAAGCTAATGATTGTATATATCTATAATATATGCTGAAAATAAATCAAATTTTGTAACTTTTACATTTTTAACCAGGTTTTCAACGAAAACCGGGTTATTAGAATGAGGTTGTCGTTGGGCGGGCGGGCGGACGTGCTGGCAGGCGGGCGTCAAACATTGGTTTCTGTTCAATAACTTTAGTTAGCATTTATAGATATTGATGAAACTTGGTGTGTAGGTAGCTTATGGGAAGAGCTAGCTTGGGATTGCTTTTGAAGGGGGTGGGGCTAAGGTCAAGGTCACTGTTACTTAAAATAGAAAAATGGTTTCTGCCCAATAACTTTAGTTAGCATTGATAGATATTGACGAAACTTGGTGTGTAAGTTGCTTATGTGAAGAGCTAGCTTGGGATTGCTTTTGAGTGGGGAGGGGCTAAGGTCAAGGTCACTATTACTTAAAATAGAAAAATTGTCAAGGTCACTGTTACCTAAATTAGAAAAATGGTTTCTGCCCAATAACTTTAGTTAGCATTGACAGATATTGATGAAACTTGGTTTGTAGGTAGCTTATGTGAAGAGCTAGCTTGGGATTGCTTTTGAGTGGGGTGGGGCTAAGGTCAAGGTCGCCTGTTACTAAAAATAGAAAAATGGTTTCTGCCCAATAACTTTAGTTAGGATTGATAGATATTGACGAAAGTTGGTGTGTAGGTAGCTTATGTGAAGAGCTAGCTGGGGATTGCTATTGAGGGGGGAGGGGCTAAGGTCAAGGTCACTGTTACTTAAAATAGAAAAATGGTTTCTGCCCAATAACTTTAGTTAGCATTGACAGATATTGATGAAACTTGGTGTGTAGGTAGCATGTGAAGGGCTAGCTTGGTATTGCTTTTGAGTGGGGAGGGGCTACGGTCAATGTCACTGTTACTTGAAATAGAAAAATGTTCTTTGCCAAATATCTTTTGATAGCATTGATAGATATTGATTAAACTTGGTGTGTGGGTAGCTTATGTAAAGAGCTAGCTTGGGATTGCTTTTGAGGGGGTTGGGGCTAAGGTCAAGGTCACTGTTACTAAAAATTTAAAAATGGTGTCCGCCCAATAACTTAAGTTAGCATTGATAGATATTGATAAAACTTGGTGTGTAGGTAGCTTATGTACAGAGCTAGCTTGGGATTGCTTTTGAGGGGGGTGGAGCTAAGGTAAAGGTCACTGTTACTAAAAATAGAAAAATGGTTTCTGCCCAATAACTTTAGTTAGGATTGAAAGATATTGACGAAATTTTGTGTTTAGGTACTAGTAGCTTTTGTGAAGAGCAAGCTTGGAATTTCTTTTGAGGGGGGTGGGGTCAAGGACACTGTTACTAAAAATAGAAAAATGGTTTCTGCCCAATAACTTTAGTTAGCATTGATAGATATTGATGAAACTTAGAGGGAAGGTAGCTTATGTGAAGAGCTAGCTTGGGAGGTGGGGTCAAGGTCACTGTTCCTAAAAATAGAAAATTGTTTTTCTGCCCAACAACTTAGTTAGAATTGATGAATAGTGATGAATCTTAGTGTGAATATAGCTTATATGAAGCTGCAGATTGAACTTGCTTTTGAGGGTGGGGAAGAAGGACTAGGTACTTGATTTGTTGAGTGTAAGTTAAAAACTTAAGGTTGTTTTCAAAAAGCAGACAACTGATTTTTTGAGAATATTTTACAAGGTAAGTTAATTTTTCTGTTGATTTATAGAAAAACAAAACTTTCTTACTTTACTGGGTAACAAGTCATACAACAAATGAATTGGCTATAATTTCTGATTGCCCATAACAAAAACCTGGTTTCGTCGCATTGCGGCGCTTCTAGTTTCTATAGTAAAGCTCTAAAAAACACATTTTAAATGGAGTGAAGGGACTAAATCAGGGAAAAGGAACAAGAATAACACAAACACTGCATCATGTTTTTTTTTTTTATTTCATGTAAATCTATTAATCATATCTGGAAAAACATCAAATTTAGTCTGATCTCCCTTTCTTAGAAAATGTAGCTGTCCGAAGGCCTATTCCATCAATGAGTATCACTGTCTTTAAATTGCTGTTGCGGTACAATTTTTCATAGCAAATGGAAAAAAAGTGTATTTCTTTTTTAGATTAACACTTAAAGCTGCACTGTCACAGATTAAACGCTTTGATAACTTTTTTATTTTTTGTCTTTGAACGAGCCAATTTATGCAAAAATGCATAGAAACCAGTGATATAAGATTGCTGACAAAAAATCAGATCGCAGATTTCATATTTAAGTTAAAAATTTGATGTTTTATTAATTTTTAGCTCCTGTGATTTATGAAAAAAATGACGAGCTATTGTCGTCACTTGATTGTCGTTGTCAGAGGCGTCGGAAGGTGTTGGTTAAGTTTTTTGTTTAGGTCACTTACATGGAACTATCAAAGCTATCACTTTGAAACTTGGGGAACTTGGTCATCTAATACCCTTCTTCACATTGTACCCTAAAGAAGTTAAGGTTTGCATAAAGGTCTAGCCCACACCCAAATGCTTCCGCGTTGTTGTACCCCTTCAAGTAGTTCTTAAAAGCAATGTTTCTCCCCACTTAAATAGCATTTGATGATGTAAACGTTGCATTCTTGTATGCATTTTCAAGTTTACAGTGATTTTTATCATATTTGAAGACATTAATGTGGTTTTGAATGATGTTTTGCAGGACCTCTTTCTTTGGTGGATGGATTCAGAGATGACCCCAGAGATGACCACAGAGATGTGGCCTTGAGTGTGTCACATGGACGTTAATTTATAGTGACTGTAAAGAAATGGTGATAGCAGAAACACGAAACTAACTTGATATGGTTTTCTGGTGTTAAATCAACAGACAAAGTGTTCATAAGTTGTTGGAAAATAGTGCTAGGGCTGAAACTCTTTTGCAAATTCATAATGACCTTGACCCGGGTCCATACCTCAAAGGTCAAGGTCACATGAGACATTTAAAGGTCAGGGTACACATGCTCGTGTCCACGCTATAACGTACTTATGCATTGATGGATAACCATATTACTTGGTACAAATCTTGTCCTCATTGAGACCATGTGCAGTGACCTTGACCCGGGTCCATACCTCAAAGGTCAAGGTCACACAACACATTTAAAGGTCATAGTACACATGCTCGTGGCCAGGCTATAACTTACTTATGCATTGATGGATTACCATATTACTTGGTACAAATGTTGTCCTCATTGAAACGATGTGCAGTGACCTTGACCCGGGTCCATACCTCAAGTCAAGGTCACACGAGACAGACATTTAAAGGTCAGAGTACACATGCTCGTGTCCGCGCTATAACTTACTTATGCATTGATGGATTTCCATACATTACTTGGTACAAATGTTGTCCTCGTTGAGACAATAAAGTCATTTATACAACAAAGGCATCGTTTATTTTTTTAGATATTACTTATTAGTGTTAATAAGTTGACTTTGTTCAAAATAAAACTCACTTTGCTAGACTTTGCCTGACTTTGCTTGGCCTTGCTTGACTTTGATATTGTACCATGCAAATATGCCTTATTCCCATTCTCATAAAGACAAATAAAAAACAAAGACATCGTTTTGTTTTTAAATATTACTTATAAGTGTAAATAAATTGACTTTGTTCAAAATAAAACTAGCTTTGCTTGACCTTGCTTGACTTAAGATATTATATCATGCAAATATGCCTTATTTTGTTCTAATAAAGTCACTTATACTACAAAGGCATTGTTTATTATTTTAAATATTACTTATAAGTGTTGACTTTGTTCAAAATAAAACTGACTTTGCTAGACTTTGCCTGACTTTGCCTGACTTTGCTAGACTTTGCTCGACTTTGCTTGACTTTGCTTGACTTAGATATTGTATCATGCAAATAAGCCTTATTCTCTTTCTCATAAAGTCATTTATACCACAAAGACATACTTTTGTTTTTAAATATTACTTGTAAGTGTTAATAAATTGACTTTGTTTAAAATAAAACTGACTTTGCTAGACTTTGCCTGACTTTGCTAGGCTTTGCTTGACTTTGCTAGACTTTGCCTGACTTTGTAGTGTTTAGTAGGACCCTATTAACGGATCGACGTAGTTTGAGTTTTGTCCCTTTTAAGATTCATGCTAAATATGTGTACATTATCCAGGACAATTCATATCAGGGGACCATGACGAAATGCATGATATCAACTTTATTGTTCATTAAATCTTAACGAAATGAAAAGGTGCATTGGAATCCTCAACTTAAACCTACTATTTTGTTATTTAAAATGTTGTTATAAATAATACAGTTTTGAAATTGTTTGACAAAATGATCATTTGTATTCGCATTCACTCGTTTGAGCTAACCCCTGTTATAAAATTTGAGTTTAAACTTGTTCAGTTGTCGGTTAAATGTGCTTTATCATGAATTAATTTCCTGATTTAAAGTGCTACTTTTTGTACTACTTCAATGTTGACAGTTCATACACTTGATTCAAGAGATTATTTCAATTGCTCAAGTGTCTTTGAAGTAAACATTCTGTTTGCTACCATTTGTAAAAAAAAACCCATAAAAAACAATTGTTGATCTTAAATACATAAGACCTAATGTCTGACATATTGACACCATTTTCACTGTGTGGGAACGGACACCGGATAAAGCTCAAAAAGTGATAAATCGACAAGCGTTTGATTTTGACACATGAACAGTTTTCTATCATTTTTTGTGTCGCCTGAAAAGACGACATATAGGGGTTACTTTTGTCGGCGGCGGCGTCCGCGTCCAATTTTCGCTTGTCCGGGGTATATCTCCTAAACTATTAGTGGTATCAACTTGAAACTTCATATGTATATAGATCTAATTGAGGGCAAGTGCAGTGCACAAGAATTGTTGCTCTTGCTTCCATATTTTTTAGAGTTATTGCCCTTTGTTATTTTTCATGCTTAAAGTTTTGTCCGGGGCATATCTTGTACAATATAAGAGTTATCAACTTGAAACTTCATATGTAGATAGATCTCATGGAAGGCAAGTGCAGTGCACAATAACAGTAACTCTTGCTTTCTTAGTTTTAAAATTATTGCCCTTTGTTAATTTTCATGCTTAAAGTTTTGTCTGGGGCATATCTTAAAGAATATAAGAGGTATCAACTTGAAACTTCATAGCTAGATAGATCTCATTGAGGGCAAGTGCAGTGCACAATAACAGTAACTCTTGCTTTCTTAGTTTTAAAGTTATTGCCCTTTGTTAATTTTCATGCTTAAAGTTTTGTCCGGGGCATATCTTGAAGAATATAAGAGGTATCAACTTGAAACTTAATAGCTAGATATATCTCATTGAGGGCAAGTGCAGTGCACAATAACGGTAACTCTTGCTTTCTTACCTTTATAGTTATTGCCCTTTGTTAATTTTCATGCTTAAAGTTTTGTCCGGGGCATATCTTGAAGAATATAAGAGGTATCAACTTGAAACTTCATAGCTAGATAGATCTCATTGAGGGTAAGTGCAGTGCACAATAACAGTAACTCTTGCTTTCTTACTTTTAAAGTTATTGCCCTTTGTTAATTTTCATGCTTAAAGTTTTGTCCGGGGCATATCTTGAAGAATATAAGAGGTATCAACTTGAAACTTCATAGCTAGATAGATCTCATTGAGGGTAAGTGCAGTGCACAAGAACCGTTACTCTTGCTGCCATATTTTTAGAGTTATTGCCCTTTGTTAATTTTCTTGCTTAGGTTTGTCCGTGGCATATCTCGTAAACTATAGGAGGTTTCAACCTGAAACTTATTCTGTAGGTATATCTGATTGAGGGTTCAAATGCCACCTACACTTGAAAGTTAAATGGCAACATCATTGTCTATAAATGAATAAAATGCCAATCTTACAGCTATAATGTCGACAGTAAATAATTCGTCAGGCGACACATCCGACTGGCGGAGTTCTAGTTTGTATTTTATGGTGATATATTTAACGAAATCGAAGAGTTTTGAATTACTTGATACTGTGCAATATACGACTATGATGGAAATGTGTTTCCTTTTTTTTGTATGATAGCCTTATTCTGGCCAAAAGTTGCATGATCGCTCACAAATGTTCATTTATGAGATACGATTTCAAACATAAATCAACAAATTGAAAATAAGAATTAAAACTGAATCGAGCGATTTCCTTGTAATTACATAATCTAGTAATGTGTAAAATATCAATATGATATATTTTGTTGTTACGGAGATATTCATACCTTTTGATGCCCTGGCAGTGTACTGGGGATAGATGAAGCAAATAAATAACTGCACAGGGAATAGCATTTAAGTGGACTGAGGATAGTAACGATGTATTTAGAATAGCGAGACAGTGATAATGATAACGGCTATTTTCCTTCACGCGAGCTCGAGGGAGCTTGTTCGATGTTGTCCATATCGAGGGATGAGAGCAAAAACTGTTTCATTTATACATATTAGTTAACCATGATGTGTTTTTCACAAGCATCATTATCTAAATATTTGAAATACGCCGGTAATCGGATTTATTGAGTAACACAAAACATATGGCTGTAGAATTTATGTGGTGTTTGCTATTCTTATATATAGTATTGCTTTGTAAATCAAGTAGGTACGTTTTTGCACACAGAAAGTCACCAGTGATCAGATATTTTGATCAAATTTGGAACATGTAAAGATTTTTCTAAGCTTGGGTCGATGTTGGTATTACTTAGAACAGAATAATGGTCTCTGCTAGTTCACTTAAGTGAGAAAGAATGTATTGTGACCAACCCTGATATTTACGCAGCTTGCATATATACGTTCATTTGGGAGATCATGGATCAAGCTCATTGTTAACTTAAGTTTGCTCAATTATTTCTTATCAAATTGTACTCTCACTTTTTGCAGATTATTTGAAAGTTCGAAAAATATATACACATGTATATTGTATATTTACAGTGTTACTATAAATGTTTGTGCCATTTTACATGTTATCACCAGGACACACATTTCTCAACTTTAAAACTATCCCCAGTACATAATACGGCTATCCCCAGTACAGTACTATGAACATTTCTAAGGGCATATCTTTAACAGTTTAAAAGTTACATTGCCATTTCTTACAATAAAAATAGCTGAGCTAATGCTTGTGAAATCCTTCGATTTATATTTTTTATTTTTCGATATATTTCCTAAAAATAACAATACTTGTCGAAATTCTGTAAGTTTTGAGGTGATCATCTCAGATTTGAAGAAATATTTAGCATTCAGCTATTAGTTCATACACTTCACAACTATCAACTTTACACCTGTATCATGAAATCCTCGTGTAGGACTGACCAATCTATAGTTTACTTTAAAATCCCCCTCGTAACGCGATAGTCAAATATTTCACGCTTAACTATCGAAACGCGTGACGTAAAATGAATATTCTTTGCTCGACTTCGTTTTTACTTAAAACAACAACTATATGCAAAACCAGACGACATGTCTCGTTTAGAAAACAAAAAGAGCGGGCTTGAGAAAATGGTCACGTTGCGCCCCTGCGGGTAAAGAGTGCAGACCTATGTTCTTACCACCGACTAGCTTTCAATCATGATCAAATACATTCACGCGTACGAGTGTAGTTCAATGGTTTATTTCTTTGAAATCAGCTTATATTGATCTTTCGATCAATGTATCGGAAGAAAAAGGCAACAATTGTCGAGGGTTGGCAATTTTGCCGCGCTGATATTTCATTTTAACACAACATATGGACTAGCCTTGAGATATATTTTTTTATTTCCACTGCGAAATCGTTCAGTTTTACTTTCCCTGATTCTATTTGTTAAGTAAGCATATACAAATTACATTTCAAGTGAATCAACGCATTGAAACGCAAATATCAATTAAAAGCAACAACCATAATACACACATCTCTGAGAATATATACATCTGTACTATCAGATCACTTGTTACGCAAAGTGATCCATGAGTGTTTTAAAACGAGCTCTTAACGGTTTGTAGGTATTGATGATGTACTTTTTGCGGATTCAAGCAAATTTGTCACAACATAATTAATGGTGTGATCCGGTAAATTTCTAAGAGAATGTGCCTAGTTTATAATAAACACAGAAAACATATAATACATTGTCAATCACTCAAATCTCAATGCAATGAAACCGAGTATAAGTGGACTGCCATCAAACATGCCCTGCCTTCCATGTCCCCGTTTGGTGTGAGGGCCAGTCGGAACAACAACGACGTCATTTACATAATCGGCCTTTTTGTCTTGACTCGAAAAGCACAACGGTCAAAATCGAGCCGTTCCTAAATAGGAAACAAATAAGCTTTCGGACAGTTTTTTCTTCAACTTTATGTTACAGTCGCACACCAACATCGGAGGAGGAACCAACCGATTGTTCTCTCCAGCCCATTACACACTGAATGCATCTACCGCTTATGTTCTTGTGCATCAGTGGTTTGAATTGAATACTGTGCATTAAGCATTGTAGCAATGTAAAACTACCAAACATGTGTGGATCCATTACGTTTTCTAGTTGATATGACCAATCGTCGCTATCAGTACATCTACTTATAAAATATGCTTTAATATCATTTTCTTGTGGAACACATTTTGGGACGATCATGATATTGTGATCCCTATATACAAATCTACATTCACTGCGATGTCGTGCAAGTAAGGTTTTCTGCTACCATCCTTCAAAATGTTGGTGACATTTCCATTGTCTGTATAAATTGTGATATTGTGCCCGTTCAGCCAATCGACTGAGCTATGCACAGCCTCCAGCTCTCCCCAAGTGGAACTTTAACCTGTTTCAGTTTCAGATCAACAACTAACTACGACGCTTTTGTTATCTACGTCCTCTAGATACCCTCCATATACAGCTCTACTGGCGTCACACTAGAGGAAGACTTGCTCAACTTGACAGGGGCAACTCAACATCAGAATCAGTGTCTAATTTCCCACAATTCAACGCCTTTAAACTTTACCGCCAGAACAGCATTTCATCAAATGCCGTACTACTCACCATGACAGAAGCGTTCAAGCTTGCGCGACCTATGCTATGCATTGATACAGTGACCTTGACCTGAGACGCACAAGCGGCCTAAAAGCTCTTAAGCTACCTTGCTGTTAAACGTACTGGAAATATGGTCTTCCTGCGAGTTTAAATACAAAATTGTTCAATAAACTCAACATGTTCTTTATGCGTTCATTGAAATAACAACAACAACGTACCCTCGGACGAGTTCCATTGATAACCTAGCTAGGCAATATATTGACCTGGCTTTCATTGACATATGTCTTCGACAATTAAAAAGCCATTTTATTAATGAATCATGACCTATAAGCGGCGTCTGCATGATTTGCTGCGTCACCAAGTCCTACATCAAGAAATAAAACAAAGCCCACACACTGTAAACTGCATGCCTCTCTTTCTTCCCTGTCCAGAATCCTTAAAACGTTCTGTGTTCAGGAAAGATCATATGATGGTATGCACTCCGAATATCAAATGCAAAATAATAATCTCTTGTATATGAGCAAAACATTTGTTCTATCACTAATTGATCTTCAAAACAAAATTTGTACTTAAAAAACCTCTGGACTTATATAACGACAATCAAAAACAAGTCTTGGCTCACCCTTTTTTTTTGCAGTTCGCAACTGTCAACGGATTGACCACAAAAGGAGGCTCACTAACCTCTAAAATACAGCCCTGTTTCAATGGATTAAATCTCAACTGTAGCAAATGCTTAATTGACCCTCGCTGACTTATTATTATTTAAAAATACAGATTTTGGAACATCTCTAAATGACAATTTATAACTATACCGTTCAACATTTTGATATCTTATATTCTTATGACCGGACGCCTTCTCTTTTCATCGTCTGAGTATTGAGCTTACGGGCGAGAATTAAACTCTTGAACAACCCTCCAACCTCTGTCTGAGGAATCTGCCTACGTAATGAGGTTTTGTGTATGAGTTACAATATCAGTACCCTCTGTTATTTTCTGGTGTGAATCGAC
The DNA here is from genome assembly GCF_026914265.1 of Mya arenaria. Taxonomy (NCBI): domain Eukaryota; kingdom Metazoa; phylum Mollusca; class Bivalvia; order Myida; family Myidae; genus Mya; species Mya arenaria. The sequence continues at coordinate 71,990,845 of NC_069126.1, forward strand.
GAGCTCCGCCGAACTGTTTGTCAAAGAATCCTGCATAACTCCCATGGCTTCTTTCATCTTGCTTTGAACTTGAACATTGACCTTGTGCTACTCTTCGTTTCCCTTTTTTCGGCTGCGACACGTGTGGCTTATCAAAAAAGCGCTGAAAATATTTACTTAAAAGAATGTTCTCTAAACTAGATGAAATGATATTGTCATGCGTCATTTTGGCTTCAAATTAATTGACTGTCGTCGTTGGTAATATATTGCCATCCTTGTTGTTTACAGACATACATTATAAACGTTTTACCACATATTGATCTGTGATCTAATCGGATATACGAATATTGTAAGGCATTAACTGCTTTTCTGATTTTAAAAGATATAGAAAAATCTGGGGGTTTGGTGTTAAACATTTCAAGTTTAGAAGTTAAACATTAATATTTCGCGTGGATCAGGGATCAACCCCGGGTCCTCTAGATCAGCAGTCGGAGACCGTATCTATGAAACCATGACATATTTTTAGCTCGACTATTCGAAGAACATGGAGAGCTATACTACTCACCCAAGCGTCGGCGTCGGCGTCACACCTTGGTTAAGGTTTTGCATGCAAGCACACATAGGTTAATATCTCAGCAAATACTAGAGGTATTGCATTGAGACTTGATGCAGTGGTACTCAACCATCCAACCTACCTAATTAACCAAGTTAGATAACTCTACTTTGCATTTAATGCAAATAATAGGCCTTTATTATTCGACTTAGAAATTCTGGTTAAGGTTTTGCGTGCAAGCACACATAGGTTAATATCTCAGTTACTACTTGAGGTATTGCATTGAGACTTTATACAATGGTACTCAACCATCCAACCTACTTAATTAACTAAGTTAGATAACTCTAGTTTGCATTTAATGCAAATAATAGGCCTTTATTTTTCGTCTTAGAAATTCTGGTTAAGGTTTTACGTGCAAGCACACATAGATTAATATTTCAGCAACTACTTGAGGTATTGCATTGAGATTTGATACAATGGTACTCAACCATCCAACATACTTAATTAACCAAGTTGGATAACTCTAGTTTGCATTTAATGCAAATAATTTCCCTTTATTATTCGACTTAGAAGTTCTGGTTAAGGTTTTGCGTGTAAGCACACATATGTTAATATCTCAGCAACTTCTTGTAGTATTGCATTGATGCTTGATTCAATGGTACTCAACCATCCAACATACTTAATTAACCAAGTTGGATAACTCTAGTTTGCATTTAATGCAAATAATTTCCCTTTATTATTCGACTTAGAAGTTCTGGTTAAGGTTTTGCGTGTAAGCACACATATGTTAATATCACAGCAACTACTTGAGATATTGCATTGAGACTTAATACAATGGTACTCAACCATCCAACCTACTTAATTAACCAAGTTGAATAACTCTAGTTTTCAATAAATTTAAATTATGGTCCCTTTTTTATACGACATAGACATTTTGGTTAAGGATTTGCATGTTCTCACTTTTAAGCCAATACCTCAGCGAATACATCATGTATTACATTGAAACTTTACACACAGGCTCCCAACCATTTAACCATCTTCTTTAATCAAGTAAGATAACTATATCTTTCATATTATATAATGTTTGCCCCTTTCTAATGTGACTTAGAAATTCAGGTTAATGTCTTGCATGTTAGCACACATAGGATAATATCTCAGCATCTACTTTATGTATTTCTTTGAGAATTTAAACAATGGTATTCAACCACCCAACATAATTGAATAACCAAGATAGATAACTGTATTTTGTAAATAATGTCTCTTTATTATTAGACTTAAAAATTATGGTTGAAATTTTGCATGTAACCACATTTATGTTAATGTCTCAGCACATCATGTATTGCATTGAAATCTAATTTAACAGTGATCCATGCATGTTTCGCCAAAACTTTTCAGTCCATACACTGAAAAGCGGCGGAATAGTCGAGCGCGCTGTCTCTGTGACAGCTCTTGTTATTTATTTTTCTGATTTTTTATATATTTTTTATTACTATTATTATTTTTATTTCTTATATTTTGGTCCACCTCTCAACGCCCCACACCCTGGCTTCCGCTGGTCATCACAGCGTCTGGCCGGAAGGTTACTTGACTGTCGGGGTTCTACGAGGTTGCCCACTAGGTTTCCCTAGCACAGCACGGATCTGGTTCCTCTGGTTCAGCATTTCCCAGTTTTTTTACATGCGCCTGCTTGACGAGGCGTCAATCCTAATAGTACTTCATATCGCCGTAATTTTGGTTTCTTCGTTCTTTTGAAGCCTCCCACTTTTCAGTCCAACGCCATTTTGGCCCTGCCACAAGTCAGCAGCGAGTTGTTTCTGGATACTCCACATGCCATTTTTAATTCGAGAGGCAGCTTTTGCATTTCCAATGAGGTTGGAATTACATGAAGGTATTTCAGTGTGCCTGACCCGAATTTGAATTTGTGTCCTCTCGCGTGCTAGTCCAGCGTCTTACCACTAGACCAACTATCAATCACTATTATTGACTTGTGCAATGTTTCAATTACATATTAATGTTCTAGCATAGACGTAAATTACTGAGAATGTAGACGAGAATATAACCGATCTGATGTCTATCTCGCTATCGTACGGACACTGAAACAAAGTCAACTCGAATTTAAACGTTTCGTACCATGGGTACGAAAACACAACTGTAAAGTCGCTTTTAGGCGCTCAGAAAATTGACAACAATACTAAAAAAAACGGTATGTCAAAATTTATCGGACCTTAGTTGCACTTGGGTGTTTTGTATCATACGTATAAACACGCAAGAATAGTGCTTACGGCATGCTCATAATGACACAATTAAGCCCGTTCCTATTACATTATCACAATGTTGTCACAACGTTTTGTGTTTGCTGGAAACAACCTACTATTTACATTCAAAGATAAACACGTACTTTATCGAAACTATTTAAATCATAGATTTTCTAATGGGCTTATGGCCAAATAACGTCCCATGCCAAAGGAATGATTTAATCACAGAAAGAAACACTTACCCTTTGGTTATGAAAGATAATTGCCAAACCTCAATTAATATTTGAGTCATGACGACTTTATTCATCAATTGCATACCAGAATTAACTCAAAACTATTACTCTTACAAACTCGGGGAAATGTATCACGTTCCTGTGACATCTCTTGTCTGCATGATAGTGTACAGTTTATTTTAAATGTTTATATAGGAAGCTACGCTGGTTATTTGTACAGACACACAATTCAATACAAATTTATATAAGTATTACACTTAATAATAATAATAAGCGATGTCAATTCTGAAGCATACACTTTTCAATAAATTGACAGTAAAAAAAAATGTTAAGAAAATGATTGACTTTGTGAGCTTATTTATATAATCTCACCATACCATTCTCTATGTTTGTCATGACCGGTTCAGGGGGGAGTTTAACCTGTTAAAGCATATAGCGAAATGTAATTGTATCTCAAAAAAACGTTATTCCTGTCTCAGCATATACATTAGACATTTGATATATCAAAGATAATACTTAGACGTAGTAGATTAGGACTCTTAGAAAAAGTTGATCTCTTCTCCTAATACACATTTGAGGCAAAAACATCTTAACGTCCGGCTTGTTTTGCCTAAGCAATTGGAAAATGTAGTTTTGTATAGTTTTGTATAGAACATACCAGAACTCCCAAAATAAATAACTCCTTGATATTTATCGTAATGGTATACCAAATAATAATATAGAAAGTTTTTTTTAAACATCGCATGCGCTTTTCTAATAATGAATACTTTATTGTCCTAAATTTGATATATCCTTTTGGATTTTATAGTCATATTCTTAAAAAAAAATTACGGTCCCGACTGAAAAATGTCAATCATACATTTTATAGATTGAAAAACATAATCTAATTTCCCTACTTTCTACTCGGGTATTTTTTTCCCGGTAAAACATCAGTTTAACGTCATCGTTATGTAATCATTTCATAATGTCTTGTTCCTCGTGTCACTTCTTATAAATTCTACGAATTCAGCATATACTATCGATACAATAATATTTATACAAAGAATATATGAACACAGAAATATGCATTATCTGTTCTTTTTGCAATATTTTCCTCATCTCATAGGCAGTAATGAAGAAATAGTATCATTGAATCTTTCACTCGAAAAGAAAATGCAATTGTGAAAACTTAATGCCAGATCTTCAAATAGACAAACGGCGTCAGAACGTCTTATTTGAGGCTTGAAGTATCCACTTAAAGAACGGTTTGCGCAGGATTCTTCAGCACCGTGTTGTAGTATACGGGGTCCTCTACAAACAAACACAAAGTCGTCAGAAAGACGATATCAAGCTGTTACTCTTTCAAAGTGATACACAGATTGGTGCAATTTGAATTTTAGTAACGATATCAAATTTAACATACTAGAACTATATGTGATTTTCCTTCATACTTTATCTTCATGAAAGCTCAAGATGTCTTGTATTTTGCATACTTTGATCGTTATACAATCATCCACAGACCACTCAAATCTGCAGCAATGCACAACTGTCTTTCAAAATGTAGACAAATTTCATACCTTTCTTGACATTTTCGTAAAACACGTGCGACCTTGAACTGGAATCAGCCAACGGCGTGTACACGTGTGAATCATCGGGTCTGAAATGTAATGTTAACAAAAGATTACTCACAATGTGCTGGTTTTCATTGCATACTAAAATTTAGCAAAATAAGGGTAAATGAGATTTTCAATATTGCAATGACAAACTATGATGAAAATAGTTCACTAAAATAGCAAAATACAACACTTATTGTTTTTTTTAATCAGTCAATCTGTAAATTAATGTAAATCTTTCAAACTCTGTTCAAAAGTCAAATATGTTGTTCGCATAACATTTAGACAAAGAAACACTTGTGCAAGTTTTACAGCCATAGGTGTAGCAGGAAAAGGCATTTATGTGACGGACGTGTTATTTTTAGTTATTGAATCGGTGCGTTTAAAAGTAATAAGTATGTCAAATGACAAACACATCATTTCCTAAATAGGTGAATATTAGACTCGCATAAATTGTCCCAAACTTATTCATACTTTACATGTATTATCCTATTTCACATATTTAACATTGTATTAAAACAATACGGAGACAGGGTTAATATATGGCAGACACATTTGGACATTGGAAGTGATTTGGAAGGTGTATTTTGTACATGAATACAATTGTATCTCTTACATTATACGACACGTTTATGACTTATATGAAAATATTATGATATTTTATTCTTACCCATTGTTTCCATTTTCTGAAAAAAATATAACGATGGAAAGCAATTACAATCACATTACATATCGTCACCATAGTGCAAGAACTCACTATCTGCTTCTACCTCTATATGCAGTTATTGAGTTATTGCACTAGGGTGACGATTTATATTACCTTTTGAATTTAATTGCAATGTATACTAATGTAAATGTTCATTTAACAATTCCATTTCAGATCATTGAAGTATAAAATAGGGTCTGACAACAGAAAAAAGACATGAAAGTAATAAGTACATACAAAACTATTCAAACATTCCAATGTTATTTATTCCGGTATAATTATCTCTTCGAATGACCGATAAAAACATACTGGTTAAACTTGTTGACATTCCCGGCAGTTCCACCACGAGCGGCGTATGAATATGCCATGAGTCAATGAAATAATGTTATATGACTACTACAAATACTTATAATTATTTTCCTTTTAAATATAAATGAGCTTCCACATTTTGTTCTATAAATGTATTCATCGGTAAGACATCCTAGTCCCTTAACAAAGTTCAACACAAGTGAAAGTGCTGCAAATGCGGCGTCATTTCGTTACAAATGATAACAAGATTCAAGGATGCACACCCCTAATGGAAACCTCATTTGAAACTCTTTAAGTTCAATGCTTTAGCCTCTGTTTTAAAGCACAGGACTACACATTTTTTGAGGGTTTTATGGTAATTGATTCCATTTGTTACATAAATATAAGCTTTCTCTCTTCGAAGAATTTCTTTCTTGCAGTCATGGCTGGAATAGGTGGTTGGGACGTTCAAACCCTTATTTTTTAACGAGGCGGTAAAACATTCTGATTTTTTTTTGCATGATGTTAGATAAAAGGTTAAGGTTTATTATTAAAGAGGAAAACGTCGTAAGTATTTCTAAAACTTATTGATTTTGCTTTTAAACGTCAATGTTCCAATTTTATGCGTCAAAACAGTGTGATTGAAATAAGTTAAATAACATATTTCAGTATAGTTTGATTATATATCAATATATTGATCATTGATAAAACATGTTCTGAAAGCAAATGTAACTTTTCTTACTCTGATATCAAATTATTACCAAAATATTGAAAACTAAATAAATAAAGGATTTTTTATTGTCTAGGGTTATGCCGTTTATATAAAAACAATCTGAAATGGGGGAGGGGGGGGGGCATCTAGGGTAATTCAAATTCAAATCAAATTGTTATTTGTCGGTAAATTTCTTTCAAATTTTGTTTTTGAAACCAGGGAATTATGCACATTTAGTAATTATCAAGCTGATCATAGTTTTGAAATGATGACTATTATAAGAAAAAAAAGGATTGATGTCATTATCGGGGTATGAACGCAGTTGGGCTTGTTGAAGAGTGTGGAGTCCAAAGGACGTCTTGTTACTTATATTTACACCACAAGTTCTTTATTTCCTTTAAGAGTTGATAAAAATTACTTTTTTTCAGTTAGGAAATCATTTCAGTCATTCTTTCTCACGATTCTGTAAATAGAACGACCCGACCATAACCGGAACCAGTTAATCATATAACGTCACAATAATGCGGGGAAAAGTGATCACTTCAAGTCACTTTAAAACGAAAAATTGAAACGTAAATGACCACGACACATTCAACTTATTATTAATTAACACTTTCTTACAAGTTGAATTACGAATTTCCTATGACGCTGACACCATACAAACAATAACAAGATGAACAGTTTTCACTTGTTTATACATGTTACATGTTTATAAATATAATATGGGTCGCAATCCGAACCTACCCCACTTATCATCAGAAACTATTCGCCGAAAGGCAGATCTTTTAAGGAAAGAGTTATGTTTATAAATAACATAGTTAGATGCGTACTTCAAAATCTCATCCAGAACATTGATGTTACACGCATTCAAAAAAACAACAGGATTAATCTATTTCTCGGTTGATGTTAAAATAAAGTATGTTTTACTTTGCTCACAAGTGACCGCTTTCTCGCTCGCCAGATAAACTGCCCTCATCTCAGCACCAACCATGTATTCGCCATAAACGTTGTATATGCGTATGGCGCAAGGTTACGAACAATGCGGTTGCTACAACAGTTGCTGCCTAATGTATGTGTATAATAATCAAGGATAACACAATACCGAACTACAACGTTAAGTTTTATACTAACTCAGAGCATCGTAGACTGATGTTCCCGTTGTCATGGACACATCCTCGTATGTCTGGGCAGCGTCGAAATTAGGATTGACAGCGCCGGATCTGAAGAAAATCAATTATCATTGTGTACACTGGCTTACATTGAAAAAGTAACATAAATCGAATACGAATGACCTCATTCATCCTCATTTATTTCACCATCATGCATTTTTTTAAACATTCACTGCATAAACATAGTTATGTGTAATTTCAATACAAGTCAATATTTATGTGCACTGTAAACAACATGTTTTTGCAACTCATCAATTCGTGAAGCTATATTTCGTTTAGAAATATTTCTAACGTTGTGTCTTTATACAAAACATGTATAAGTATGTATATAGTTTATGGGTGATTTAAAGGGATGACATGAGGTGGGTCAATGTGTCATGTTACAGTTTCTGATTTCAATTTAAAAATACCCTAATACAACCCGTCAAGACGGATTGTTTTGTTACGGAATTACAAATATATGTACCAGTACTTACATCGATGTCTGGGCAGGGCCTCCTGAAAATAAATTAACCTAGTTTGATCCGTTAAAACATGTTGTTGTACTCCTGCTAAGGATACAAACATGAATCAAACTGGCTATGCCTTGTCAAGTTTGCATAGAAAACAAACATGCACTATCACATCTAGTTTTTATTTAAAAATTGCGTTGTTAAACGATTCATACAAGGACATTTTCTGCCATACAATTACTGAATGGATAAGGAGGGCATAAGCAATCCACCGCACACTCAGACCGATAAATGAACAAGGCAAAACATCTTTACCAAAAGGTAAGTGTGACAGGAGGGGATGATAGGGCTAATGACTTAATGAAACTGCTTCGAACCTGTTTTTCTTGTTACGAACACGTTGCAGTGCAATGCGTATTTTCGTCTGAAAATGACAATGAAGACAGCTACGGTCACGACCGCTCCAAGAACTCCACCAATCGCCCCTCCAATAGCGGGGCCAGCATTTGGACTTTTCTCTGTCGTTACTGAAATACAGATTAGCTCGAACGTTTGGCGCATGTTGGGGCAGCTGTGAGTAAGAGTGAGTGTAAACTTGTTTTATCACCCAGATAATTATTTACTTAGTTTGTATTGACCGTAGCCAGGTAGTTATCTAAACTTTAACCTTTGAACGATTTGAACTTGAATGAATCAATAGAAGTTTAAGTAATATGATAGAAACTACAGGGGCAATATCAACACCCACTACCATGACGATGACCTTTTTAAAGACACGATGTTACCATAAAGTCACTGAGGCACCCACAGACTCACAAAATAGACAATTCTACAAATGGTACAGCAAAAACTATACTGATCGGCCTTTACAAGTCCTTGTTGTTGACCAGACATTTTAACGGATATGACCGGTAATGTTTAATAATCTGACATAAAATGCGTTAAAAGATCAAGGCACATCTCTTTCACGGCACTATTGAGAATTCATTTAAAATGAACTTAAACATATAAAACATCTAATATAATAATTTTTATTTTTAATTTAAACAGTTCGTATATCTTATAACCGCTCACTGCATATGTATATCCTAGTGTGTTTACTGGCACTTTAAACTGCATGCTTATACCAGCATCAATTATATAGACAACTGTTAGAAAATAATAAATAAAAACTTTTAAATTCGATTTTATTCTTATTAGTTACAGCTATCACAGAGTTGTATAGCAATACCGTTAAATGGGAGGCTTGACCGAGAACGAAGTCATATAAGAATAGTTAAGCTACAAGGTATGTCCCTGTAGTTTTCTTAGCACTTTTAAGTGTGTACATGGTGTTGCCTTATTAAAATCAATGAAACGTTCGAGAACTAATTGAATCGAAACGCGTATTACCAACGACGCAATTTTGTTGACGCTATTTGAACATTTCTGCAAAAAGTTCAAGGTACTGATACAATTCTTACCATTTTATCAAACAATGTATAAAATACATGAAGTTTTAACAGCAAACGAAGAAAAACACTTACCACTGTCTAATAGTGTGACATTGAAAATTCTAGTATATCCACTTTTTCCTCGATCGTTTTCAGCATACATTCGTATGTAATATAATGATCCTGGTTGAAGTTCTTGCAATGTTGTATTTACTTCATCTTTGTCTTCATTTTTCCCTTCATTCAATTTTAATTTAACATTCCAACGATGACTGTCGATACTGAGTTCAACATATACAGTCTGTCTGAACCCACCATGAAATCCTCGAGTCCAGGTCACCACCGCTGACGTTTGTTGTACGTTGTTTACGGAAATGATGGTTAGGCCACCTGGTGGACCTGTGAGTGATATAGTATATATATTGTGTTTTGGTTAAATCGTTCATGGACGGTATTGCCCAATATTGCTGCTACATAAACGCCTGTTGGAAATGAATAGCTATATTATTTTTTTTATTCAACTAAGCGATTGCAATTACCGACAACATATCTTTATTGTGTAAACATATATGAATAGTAGGGTGTTGAATAAATTATATTAAAGGCTATTAAAAGGGTTCTAGTCCTGAACAGGACAATATTTCGAGAGTATGAACATTGCAGTTTGATTTTACATTTGGGGATTTAAAATAACTTGTTCGATGTTCAACATGGGAATTGTGACTCGGGTAAGGTCAATGTCTTAACCTAAGATCATTAGTCATATCCCTTCTTTCTTGGCTAGCCCGAGTTTTAGCATGACCATGTATTGTGGGATGGTCAAGGTAATATTTGAGAGTATGTATGTATGTCAGAGTCATGGCCGTACATGAGGATAATGGTCAAAACGCCATGCGTTTGGGAATTCTAATATAACTTTGTGAAATGATTCACCGTGAGATGGTGGCGTTTTGCGCGCAATACCAATGTATTTTAGACAGATGCCAAGATCATAATCAACGGTCATTGTTTAAAATCCCTTGTATAGTGGCTTGCCCGGGTTGGACCATGTTATGAAAAGCGACTAATTGAGAATGTGAGAGATAAATTGGATATTTTTAAGAATCACGAAATTGGATCCAATGAGCCCGAGCACTTACTACATGTAATAAAATGGATTTTACTTACTTTAAATAGTGAGTATATCATTTGAATGTTCAGGAAGAAATCAATTTGGCAGCGAATTTATCATTTGGCGACCAATAAAATTATCCTTATAAAGTACCTTGCGTAGAATGTTTCAATCTTTATGATCATGTTTTGAGTTGAAATACTTAATAATCATATACATATATAAAATATTCACCCACCTTCTGGTATAAGATTAAAAGAAAGACTTCTGCTTTCAATTGAATTTTGAACGAACATGTTGTATGATCCCAGTTCTTCTACCTTCGTTATATTCAGCAATGCCCTTACAACAAAGCACTCAACTTCAATGTTGTGATCGAAAACTTGCATTTTCACCTTTTTTGGCATTATTTTGGTCAATGCAATGTCTGCTTTTGATTCAAAGTTTTCTTTTTTAATATAAACTGTTGCATCTTGTGTATTCGAGAAGAACTCAGCCGAAAATTCCGAAACGTTTCCGATCTGAACTGCAACGTTAATGGTGGTTTCAGCGTTCGCAATAACAGGATAGGCTGAAAGCAAAATCAAAGCTTATGATCAAGCGATAGTTAGTTTTAGGTAATACTTAAAAAAATGATTAACATGCATAAGGACAATACAATGTTCCGACATGTGAAATGTATACATACACAGTATGTTGAGTAGGGCTTGTCCTTGACCTGCACTCGCGTTCCTGCTGTACGGAACACCGTTCTCCACTTTGCATGTGTAGACACCGCTATCCTCGTACGTGAGCCTTGTCAGTGTGAGAACGTCTGAACCGGGATATGTTCTGACCAGTCCGTATCCCGGCCACACCTGCTCCCACGCCGTATACTTGTATGTTGCAGGAACACCACTTGGATTTCATTGTACATCCACTGATGACGCATTGACAGTGGTATTCTGTGTAACGACAATAACGTCTGGTGCGTCTGTGAATAGAACCAGTGTGACAGTTATAACTGGACAATGATGAATAAATGTCAGATGCCGGTAACAGCATCATGCTATTTATTGCTGCGCCAGTTACTTCGTGGACATTTCAATCTTTTTTCTTACAACAGAGAGACAAAGCTGTTTTTAATTCAGTCTAACGGAATATAAAACCAAGTTTTAATGTTAAAACAGGGTGTAAAATTTTAAGGTATATTCTGTACCCCAACATTGATTCCTTTATATTTTGAGTTTCCATGGGAAAAGTATACAAGACGTAACCAATACCAAATTCAACAAGAATAACCCCTAACACCTTGATTCTTAGCTTGGAGCTATTAACTTCTGCATCCTGAATTTTGAGTGAACTCATGACATGATCCATTATGTAACATTTAAATATATTGTATTTCAATAATAACGTAAATGTGTCTCATTAAAATCCTAAGTATTAATTGTTGTCGTTCTCGAAGAATATAAAAGCAGAAAGGTTTGTAAGATACCCACAAAGGTCAAATACATATCGTTATCGTAAAATTCCACAATATGACGCATGGCTATTTTACAAATTGGAACGATGTCTAACATTAATGAACATGCGTTTCTCTTAAATGATTACCTAACGATAGTTTTATGGTGTATTTTATGTGTTTTTATGTTTACTAATTAAGCACATTATATCTGAGTTTTACCTCAGTTCTATGACAAAACTAGTCAGTGTTGTGACAAAAGACATTTTTTTCCATTCTACAAATCTTAAAATATAAATGTTTGAAAGGTCTTTTGTGGTTATGTTCTTTATCCTACAGTAAACCTTCCTTGACGATATGGCACATGGGAATACTAGAGAATTCTTTTGTTCATAACAAACACAATCGCTTTTCATTGATTACATCATTCTTGTTTTTATATAAATATGAAGTAAGGTGTATTTCATGTGCATTTAAGTGCTATACATATTAATGACAAGTAAAACCTAAATAGTTCCATTATGTAACAGCTGTGTTTTGATATAACACAAGACTATTGATTTGAAAATGGTTCAATCCAGTAAGAAGTCGACTCTGTATACCTTAATGGTTTCTGCATAAATAACTTTACATACCGTTACAGACTAACACTTTTCAAAGGCATGGATACGACAGTGTTGCATGAGAGTTGACTGTAAGGACTTTGGTCGAGCGAAATACTTTAATGGTTAGTGTAGTATAATAAGATACACAGAAAGTTCATACCATTTGATGGCGACGCTTTTTCAATATAAGATAATTTTCAAAAGAAAATCTACAATCTACGGTTGATTATTATGTGCGTTTAGATTGATTTAAGCGTTTTCCCATTGCCAGATTTACTTTTGCAAATGACTTAAATTAGCGAGTGTTGCTGTTTTTTTAATTAGAATTTGAAATCAATCGAAATGATTATATCCCATTAATTCTTAAAGATATTTTTCATACGCTTTAAGATTGCAATTTATGACTTAATGTTTCTAAATTTTTCTCATAAATTAACAAATTGATATTATAATCAAAGATAAATATTATCTGCCAAAATGTTTGCACCTCGAACTTTAGTCCATAGGAATAAACGTCGGAACAATTATAAGAGTAAACCTTTTCATTGAAAATATTATGAATGTATTTTGACTGAATGTAGTAAAAGGAGAATCGACAGTATATATTTATCAAGAATACTTGTTCATAAACTACTTTAAAAGATTGCGCTACGACTCTGGAGGAATTCTACCATTTACACCGTCAATCAAAGGAGGTGACAAGTTCACGACTTTCTCCGACCAAGGTGAACACCCGTCCAGTCCTACTAGCGACCAAGATGGTCAACCGTCCACTCCAACAAGCATTCGAGGTGGAAACTCGTTCACTCTTACCGGCGACCAAGTTCGACAACCCAGTCCCCCCCACAACAACCAAAGAGACCAACCGCCAAGAGACCAAATACGACATCCGTTCACCTCTACAAGCGACCAAGATGGAAACCCATCCACTGTTACCAGCGACTGAGTTCGTCGCCCGTCCGTTCCAACCAGTAACCAAGGCGGAAATCCGTCCACTCCTTCCAGCGATCAAGGTGGAAACCCGCCCACTTCCACCAGCTACCAAGGTGGAAACCAGTCCACTCCCACGAGCGACCAAGGTGGACACCCGTTCACTCCTACCAGCCACCAAGGTGGAAACCCGTCCACTCATACGAGCGACCAAGGTGGACACCCGTCCAACCCTACGAACGACCAAGGTGGAAACCCGTCCACTCATACGAGCGATTAAGGGGGACACCCGTACACTCATAAGAGCGACCAAGGTGGAAACACGTCCACTCATACGAGCGACCAAGGTGGAAACCCGTCCACTCGTATGAGCGACTAAGGTGGAAACCCGTCCACTCAAACGAGTGACCAAGGTGGAAACCCGTCCACTCATACGAGCGACCAAGGTTGAAACCCGTCCACTCATACGAGTGACCAAGGTGGTAACCAGTCCACTCATACCAGCGACCAAGTTGGAAACCCGTCCACTCCTACGAGCGACCAAGGTGGAAAAACGTCCACTCCTACGAGCGACCAAGGTTGAAACCCGCCCACTCGTACGAGCGACCAAGGTGGAAACCCGTCCACTCCTACGAGCGACCAAGGTGGAAACCCGTCCACTCATACGAACGACCAAGGTGGAAACCCGTCCACTCCTACGAGCGACCAAGGTGGAAACCTGTCCACTCATACGAGCGACCAAGGTTGAAACCCGTCCACAAATACGAGCGACTAAGGTGGAAACCCGTTCACTCATACGAACGACCAAGGGGGGACACCCGTACACGACCTAGTTCAGCGCCCGTCCATTCCTACCAGCGACACCCGCCCGCAACGCACAGCAACCAAGGGGGAAACAAATCCGCACCGACAGGCTAACTAAAAGAATGACACTATATTAATGTAGATAGTGCATTAGGCGTGAGATTATCGCTTTCACCAAAGTGAGGTATTCCGCATAAAGTTATTATAGAAGTTCGATATTTCAAATACATAAGGCAATAAGTTCAAGAGTAGACAAGAAGTAATAACGAATAATTCTTCAATATTTCATAATCAATTATCGACCAAATACGTAAGTGATATAAGTGGAATAGGTGGATAATTGCACATATGTTAAGGGTTGGCCACATTGCAAAAGTGGGTGGAGCAGGTCAACAGTAAAAACGTTTCAAAAGTTTTATTTAGTTTTTATCTTCTTAGGGAGTAAAAGCTAGATTATTGGTGACATGTTTTGGGGTAGCAAGAAGTTTCAATTTTTGCAAAAGAAGATTTTTTTCACATTTTGAACCAAAAATGTATTCACATTATTTCAGAAAAGTATTAACATTATTACCTTGTTATTGGGTCAAAACGCCCAAGACTACCTAATCAACAATGTCTTTGGAGTTCTAGAGGATTTCTGTTCAAATAAGTAAATTATTGAAAAAACATGATGGAAAAGTGGATGAAATTCATTTCATGGTTACAAAATGCAAATATATTTTTACAAGTATTCATACGTATTCGTAAAGTACTCGTAACCAAACTTAAAAAATGCTCGTAATAACTCTCAACAATCCGTAAGGCAGTTACGTGCTGTTTCGACCGGTTAAGGATACTTACGAATTGTTACAAGTTGTTTACGAGTTATGTACGCAAAATATAATCCGTAGACAATCGCATGCAATTCATTGACATGTCAAAAGAATTGCCCCCGATTTCACGGATCCTCACGATTGTCTGCGAGTTGTAACGAGTAAAAACGGATACTTACGAAATATATACGAATGCTTGCAAAAGACTACAATTTGACTATCCGTTAGGACTCGTAAGAACAATCCATGTGTGTGAAAGGGGTATTAACCGTAAATTTAAACGTTCTAAAGACTATTCTTAAAACCAACCGAACTTGTAAAGGATATACAAGGTATCCGCTATATGCTTTGCGTTCGATACCTCTCATTGAATTACAAAATACCTACTATTTATTAAGATGGGACGTACTTAATGCAATTTTTAACCAAGACCGAATAGAACTATCATTTTCCATGATCATCACGTTTGAAAGTCGTTAATGCTGGTTTTGATCCAGAATGAAAAGCGATATAATCAAATAACTTATTATATATTCCTTCATATTAGTTTGAAGCCATTGCGTTAATTGCAATACTTTTTAAAGATTATTTGTGGTACTTAATGACATTTCCTGAAATATATTTTAAGCAAATCTAGTAAAAAACAGCCATTGATATTTTGTGTCATCAAGCAAACAGACTCTTAACTTACATTTGACGTATTTTTAAACATGTTGCCATCATAGCAACTGTTTGTCGTACATCGTTACTGCCTGACATTAACCTCCTGTGCATTGCATATACTGTACTCTAGCGAATTTCTAATTTACCAATCAGCACATCATTTGACGCCATCCGGCCGCGTCTATGTGAATACGTCTTTACACTTTCCACTGGAAAAGTGTCGTTGGATAGCTTTTTTATAGTAAGGAAATGAATACTTATCAATAACACATTTAGTTCAACTGTCCTTTGACCATGTTGTAAAGGTACCGTCTTGATATCAATGAATAAACAAAACGCCGATATGAAATATGTTTTATAAATACATGTTCTGAATTATTCGCTGCCTTTTCAATGATACCGGTAGAGGCAGTGGTTAATTCCCTATTAAGGGGAAAACATTTGCTTGAAAATCGCTACAATTTAACGAGCATACCTGTCGTAAGTTTTAACGATAATAAACAAAGGGTACAAGTCCATCGCTTAGCGTAATGCATTACAAATCGTCTTGTACAAGTATCAAATACTTACATCTGACGACGATCTGGGTATGATTGTGCTTGTTGCCTCCAAAAATGTTGTTTGCCGTACATCGATACTGGCCGGCATCCTCTCTCTGTGCAGTGTTGATCCTGTACTTTAGCGAGTTGTTGCCCCTAGTCATACTATCTGTCGGTAAGGCGCTAGCGCTGTCGACCCTGCTCCAGGTGATTGTGGACGGTGGTTTACTATCGACAGTGCATGATAAGGAACCTGAATGAGTCTCGTCCATCTCAACTGACCCCGTAGTCACGGAAACGATAGGGTCGTCTGAATGAATTAAACAATATCGTTACCGTCTGAGGTGAAATGACAGTTTAAAACAATTATTTTTAATAAAATAAAATGAATACGCATATAATTACGCATAATATAAGTATATCTTAATAACATATCAGTATAAGAATCATAAATACTGCAGAACTTAAATATTTAGTCAATGTTAATAGCCCGAAAACGCCAATCAAAGTACCAATGTCATGGTATATCTAATAATTTCTCCTCCAACAACTCCAGCTATTTAAATGATACACGAGCGTCTCAGAGCGAGTGAATACCTTTAACCACGAGAGTAGTTGGTGAAGTTACTGTATTCAATAACAAGCATGCATACAAGTGAATAACCATTGTGATTTATCCGCTAGATAGTTATTGCATGGTCAAGCTCCGCCTACTTGTTACCGTTGCGATTTGGGTATTAATGTATAGACGAAAACAATGACAGCACTCTCCAAGATATTACACGTAATGTCAGTGTGATATCATGTTGTCAAAGACAGCGTTCAATAACTAGCGTACATGAAAGTGAAAAAACATTGACATTTATCGCGATATAGTTATTGCACGGTTACGCTCCGTCCACTAATCACCGGTGCGATATGGGAATTCATTTTTATACAAAAACAAAGACAGCACTCTCAACGTGGTTTACTCAACCGTCTATCAGTATCGAATATGTGGATTTTGTTGAATCATATACACTTACTAATCGACTATCATTGGAGCACGTTATTAATCAAGAGATGGGGTAGAGAACAGAGTTAAGTTAAGTCTGTTCGAGAAATATAAAGACAACACATTACTCAACAAGCCATTGCGGTCAGACAAAAAGAAACCCAGATTATATGGAACGAACTGATAAGTCATATTATATGATATATGTCCCAATATTGAAATATACTAGATTTCCGTCTAATTTGTCTCGTCCCATTTGGCTACCATGCTGTCATTCAACTTACATTTGATATCTAGACCAACTCGAGCCCACTGGGCAACTGAGCTTGACATTCCGTTTCCAGCTCTACATTCCAACACGTGACCGTCCATCTCCCGCGTGGGAACAAACTCTAAAATTTGTGACGTGATTTTCCCGCCATAATCCCCAGCCGAATTCGTTACCGGGTTGCTACTGGTGATATGTTGACTGTTACGATACCACGTGATGTTAGAAGATGGGTTTGAAGACCCAGTGCTGCATGTCAGAGTTACTTTGTTTATTCCATTGCCATAAATGTCTGTATGTCCTGTGATTGTTGTATTCAGTGCTGGAACTAACGTTGTGGTGAAACATATACGTCCGCATTATTTTTTTTATTGTATGACATTATTTTGAACGGGTAACAGTCAGAATTTCTGTTCAACTTATAAGAAACGCATCACTCAGTAGCTTGATACGTTCCATCAATGAGACGCGAAAATGATGTACAATTATTACAAAGACTGTAATTAAAACATTTTTTTAAGTTAGGATAACTGATACCTGAACTTATGAATGCAAATTATGTCACTTATTCTGTCTGCTCTACTTACATGAGACTGATCGAACATTAACACACTATATTGTGTAAGTATTACATATAAGAGGGTGATCAAACATCAACTGGACTTTTTAAGAACATTACATGTTGTATTTTAAATAGTGTGAACGTTAGGATTACTTTGAAAGTAAATAATGGCAACTATTCAGACTGTTCTACTTATTAAAGATGGATCGAACAGTAACTTATTATATTGTATCATTAAGAGGTATTCTCTCAAATTATTTATATTTACCATTTTACCATTAAATATCAAAAGTTATGTGAATCAAATGTACATTGCACAGATAAATGAACGTGTTTTGCATCAGCATTTCCTACTCCATTCTCTGCACGACACTCGTAGCGACCAGCGTGTAGCCTAGAAACGAATGGGATGACGTAAGTTCCCGAGTTGTCATCAAGCGTCCCAGTGGACTGGCGTAGAAGGGTTGTGTTTCCTTCTTTGTACCAGCGAAAGGTGGCGGGAGGCTTGCTCCATGCCTGACATTTGAGTGCAAACTTTGTATCTCCTTCTCTTGCCGTTTGGTCGGTCATTGATACAATAATTGCACTGTCTGCAAAATAAGAATATGGCAATCACGTGTGCATAAGGTTTAACATAAAGTGAACATATTGAAGCATGGTTATAAATATATTTGAGATAATTGAATATAAATAAAGTTATATTTGTTATTATAATAATATCAACACAGTCACGTCGTAAGCGAAATTCACTTACACAACACTTACAACCAGGCATTTTATTATTATTGCGTATGTTTTCCAAACCTTTATCATTACATTCGTTTTTCTATGATTTTCAGACACATGTATGTTGGGACTTCGCAACTGCAGTTGTAAGAAACGTTCAAATACATTTTGAAATTCCTATTTTTCAGTGAAAGCGCTTATTTCGATAGGGCTTTTTTTTAAAAAATCAGTGTTTTATGATGAAACTACACTACTTTTTTTATCAGATAACTAAGACAATCTTAACGTTTGAAGAAAATTGCTCAGTTAAATGGATATTGACTATTAATTTTGAACGTCCAACATAGACTCAATAAACACTTAAATGAGAAACATTTTTATTATCAAATACTTTGCTTCTAAACTGAATAAAACACACAATATTTTTAAACGCTGAGCTGTTTGTGCTGTAACGTGATTCATTGTTTGGTTTGAGATGTTATCATTCAAGCACAAACTTCGAACAAAACGCCGTGAAATTAAATCGATTTTAAACATAAATTAAACTGCTAACGTACATGTGGTTTAAATTAGTTGTAATTAAAGAGAAGATCTTGTTTTTTCCCGTTCCTATTTAAGATATTCATATGTAATTGTATTTACATGTTGTTTACTTTTGTTCTATAGAATATTTTAAGACAAAAAAAAAATCGGCTATGTTTTTTATTCGGTTTATACGTATCTATTATTTAAGACATTAGGGAAACATACCTTTCTGGCGTACTTTGTACAATGCGCAGTGTATAGAGGTACACATTTGCAGTCATAATGAAGATGATGACTTTTTTTAATTAATCTCTATAGGTTTCAACTAAGGTTACAATCATGAAAAACGTCGCTTTAACTTTTAAAAACGAGAACAATAAAACATCAAATCTATTTAAGTTATACTTGTTCAGATGTATTTGGCTAATACTAGAAAGTCTTACAGTTTAACCAGAGAGGAAAACAGTTTCCACGATTGTCTTTATAGCCAATATCCGCATTTGGATAAGACGAGTTGCAGCAAAATGTTTTCGAATCGTCTATGCGTGCTGGTGATGGCATGGTATACGTCACGGCAACTGTGTACAAATCATTCTGAAGTGTTCCTGTGTTTGCCGATGTTCGTTGGTTACCGTCAAAGTATAATACGACTGTCTGAACGGGATAGCCACCGGAAGAGGTACATGTCACATTCAATGGGCTCCCCACATCCCCACGGAGAACTACCTGGTTATTTTCGTTGGCGATGTTGGAAAACGTTGGAGCATCGGGAGTGGCTGAAACGCACAGTCTGTATAAATTACTTGGATATTACACTAAAATATATAGATATCTTCCCCGACTTTGTCATTTTTCATGACTTAGCTTGCTATGTGTCAATCTTGTTTATGTTTACTTTTTTATTCATACATGTTTTGAAAAGTGTCCGGTTGTGTTTTTATAAACCGGTTTAACTACCATCGAATTATTTCTTGCATTGACCTTACTTATGTGGTAACTACAACACTGCAACGTTAAGTTATCAATTGTGATTTAGCATTTCTCAACTATAAATTTTCACCACTATTCCCATTTAATGCGAGTATTATTGATAATACCGTAAGTGAGTTTGGTGTATATTGCATCATTTTGCTCTCTTACGAAAAACCCTGTTTTTCTATAAGCTTCAATTTGTAATAGACAGTTTACTTAAAGCAATACACGTTGTTGCTGTTGTTGGTGATCTTGTTGACAATGATGATTTAATATGTTATCTTTTGTCATGTGAAATTGAATGTCTGTTCGGATTCGATCCTTATGCCTGCAACTCATATAAATAATTGTATCATTTTATAAAACATGTCTGCTTGTTTGCAATATATTTGTCGTTATACTCGATTTTAATATAAGGTGTTTGTTGTCTTGTGACGCTGTGTGTCTTCGTTTAGCTTTGTTTTGGAATTTTGTTTGTGCTTTTAACAGTATCATAAAAATAAGGGATTGTTCCGTAGCGTCAACCGTTTTTATTGATGCAACATACCTATTTGGAAACTGCCACTGACAGTACTAGCTGTCAAGGTTGTTACCACTGCTCTATACGTGTACTGTCCGTCCGACAACGAAGAGTCTGAGGTCCATGTACAAGAAAAATAACCCTCGAAAGTTGTACTCGGTTTGCAGATGGGAGTGCCACCGAGAACCGCTGAAATTCCACCACTCTGGAAATAAACCATATTGTTCCGATTGGCATATCTGTTTTTTTAAATCAATCCCAAGGTTTCCCATAAAAAAGAGGCCAAAGTTATAGATAAACATGTGCGCATTCCAAGCTCAAACTTCTTATTACCTTTCAAATGTTTCTGGTATGAACAGAAATAAGGAAAATTGGGAATTACGACTATATGGGCCATTGAGGTATTCAATATAATACTTTGGTAGCCCAATTTTATGGTGGTATAATAAAAACACACAATTTAATTGGACATAAGAAGTTAAAAATTGGCGTTATTTTGTTTAGAAATATTTAAATTGCAACGTTATTCGACGGGCCATTAAGGTGATGATACATCATCAACCAAACACCATTATATGCATGATATTGAAATTAACGTGAATTTAATTGTCAGTTGAACGGCATCAAACAATAGGGAGAATGGGAGATGATTGTGATTGTCAAAAAATACTTAAATATTGATAATTTCCGAACTTCTCGTGTGTGATTTTGCATATTACTAGCCCATGGCAAATCAATTGTTTTGGTCACCTTAACTATTTCGTTGGAAATAAAACAACGGTGTTTTTTTCATAAAAAAAAAACATAATTAAAATGAGTTTGTGGATGGCATTCTATGAACGACTATACAACTAGTTCCAGTAGCAAAGAAATCACCGAATTTGCATTTATTTATTAGAATATTTCATAGAATATAATAATCATTAATACCGTACATATATATGTATAACGGCACACATATCATACTTATTATATAACCCTTTCAATCTTTTAAACGTTTTGCGCGAATTAAACAGCGTTCAATGATGTGTTCATGGACTTGATGTATGGCATGAGATATGTATGCCGTAAATGTGTTTTTGCAATGATCACAGCCTTTATAATTCCATTGGTGAAACTCTGAAGATATACAAACCTCAAAACTAGCTGTTAGCGATATATTTCTTGGATACACTTTTTCAAGCTGTAGCTTGAGTTTCTTTGTGTTCAAAATTGTCTCAATAACGGCCGTTGCCTTACCTGAAATATAGCGAGAAAGCATTATTTTATATAATTTTGTTATCTAAACAATCGTGCTTCCTCTTGAGGCTCCTTTGTGCCATTTAAGTTATAAATTATGTTCACGAAAAGAAACTTTTAATGCGGATAACTCGTTTACTCAGACCCTTATCTATAAACTCACAGAGATTTGGTGGCTATCTAGAGGACTTACGTTTCTTTCAGTTTCAACGATTAAAAAAACTATGCAAACTATAAAAAGCATTTTCGGTCATGATTACAATTTAATCAATCGTACGAATATACTAATTACCTTGACAACATCATTAAACCGTACAGATCAAACTTTGTAAATAGTGTCAAAATATCCCAGGTTGTCTATGTATTTTACATGTAAATCGACCATATTTATTTGGTGTATCAAATTTCCTTTCCATGAAATAGTAGTTATGTAACAAAGATACTAAAAAAGTATCACTTACATTCAAACAGTAAAGAGACGTTCATTGATTGAGTGTAATCAGCGAAACAGGTGTAGCGTCCTATATCATTGAGACTGGTGTAATGTATGGTTACCACAAGAGTGTTCTCTGATAAAGTGCTACTATACTTAGGAAAGTTAGCAGTTTCCGTTAGAATTTTTAAACCATTATGATAAATAGCCCAGAACGAGAATGGGTTGGCATCCATGCAAGTTAATGTTGTATCCTTTCCACAATTTGACGGGGATGATATCGTCAATGTTGCAGCATCTGAAAGAAATGATGGAAAATCATTGGCAAACGGTAAATAGAGTATACATTTGTTATATTGGTAAATTAACAAAATGTGTGTGTGTGTGTGTGTGTGTGTGTGCGTGTGTGTGTGTGTGTGTGTGTGTGTGTGTGTGTGTGATATGAACATGAATACACACGTTAATTCATTCTTGAGAATAACATGAAGCATGAAACATATACACATGTGAAATATATTCTTTCTCACGAAAGGGAAGTGTCTTATATCAAACTATTTATTGTAATTGAAAATATATTGCCTATTATTTGGCAATAACTTTTATACATCGAATGTTCGGAATATTTCTTTTATACATTTTATTATCACGATAACTGACAACTGAACAGGTATTTTTCTCTAATTGAATTCGCAAAGAATGGGTTTCGTGCTGAAAGTTTCTGATCACTTTTGTTTATTATATTGTCAAGTGTGAATGATGCTTAAAGGAAATAGTGTAGGTCTTAAAGATAGCAGGTAGCTCTCTAGAAACTACAGTTTGTAGTCGGCAGTCTACGTGACACTAAAATACGCGGCATTTCATCAAAACTGCATGTCGGCAAATTGGAAACTGATATTTGTCCTCGTGGTTTCTACAGTTGTATCGCGAAATAATTCATATAAATGACGTATACCCGTTAACCCAATAGCGCTTAATTTCCATTTCTTGATAATACAATAACACAGGGTGAACGTGACGGGATACATATTGGTGCAGGAAGATTGATCAACTTAAATAAAGAACTATTTACAGCGTGTAGCTTTTAGATGTTATATTTGGACCGCCCTTGATATAGTCGTACATATGAGAAATTAAGCTTGTATACATATCATGTTATTTATTGTTTATTAAAGATCTTAAAGGAGGACACATACATCAGGAATATACAGTCAGTCGTCTGTTACAATCATTATAAATTCAAGTTTGAGTAAGATAATGGTAATGATATTCAGACTATTTTTAAAACTCAAGATTTATATTGATTAACACTTATGGTTTTATTGAAATAGAAGTAGTATTAAATGCTCAGTTACTCTGTTATTTATACACTATTTGTTTTTAAATATACAGGTTAGTTTAAGATGAAGCGCGTTAAAACTAAATGCAATGTTAATTAAAACTTCAGCATAAGGAAGTAAATTTAGTTAGTTAAGCAATTGTGTTAAAAGTTGTATACGAAGGAATTCACCCATTCATGAATGACATGTTATACAGAGGTTAAGTTATTATAATAAATATATTATATGTTCCTGTGTTAACATTTTATCTACTTTTAATTAAAGCTTTATTGGCGAATTAAAATTTGACTTTAATAGAAAAAAGTAGTTTATTTTAAGTTAACTACGTCTTATTTATAATATAAGTAAGCGTAGTTTGTTGTCATATTTAACTTCAGTGATAATTTGTATATGCGAATTATAAATCAGAACTTACCTGCACATTTTAAAGCCAAAACAATCATTTTCACTATACAAATCAACACTCTTATATACACCTTTTCCATATTTAAAATCATGTTTCACTTTGAAACTACCTTATTTTTGTATTATGAAATGGTTTACATAATTAACAGGAAGAAAATCTATCGACGATTGAAACGAGTTTATCCAATACGATCGGGGTTTGCATATGTCTACATTAATTGGGGCAAGAAAACATCATTTTAAAACTTTAGAGACTGACCTCATTGGCTGATGAAAATTCTGTTTTATCAGTGTGAATTTGTTTTAGAAAAAGCACGATTGATTCTGCTTTTTATCTTGAACTGACTAATTAAAAGGTAGCTGAAAGCAATAGATGCACATAAAAGAAAATGTTGATAGGCCAAATTTAAATGTATCTGCTGCTATTCGCAAATGATGCTGATTGTCTCAGGGAGAAGGGCGAGATTGTATAACTTCCATTATAGTTTATTATCAGATTAATGTTAGTTAAATCTTACGATCTTTATTATTGTTGCAACTATAGTAACGGTGTTGATTAAAGTTTGAAGTGTTGGATATAATGGTATTTACAATGAAGAAGAAATGGTAAGTTTTTGGACTAGGGCACTTGTGGCCAAGTTCATAGCCATAACCGCGATATCTGCATTTTCAAGCCGCATCTGTGGGTTCACCGACGTAATGTATTCATACGCTGTATTTTGATTGGATTGCCGTTAGCGAATTTGAATAATCAAAGTAGTACCAGAACTGATTACAATGAAAACATCCAATAAAAATAGTTCTCATAACAATTCAAGCTAACTGTATGTTCTTTTAATGAAGCACAAGAAATTCATACGTAGTGAGTGAGTTAATCGGGTTAACTGCATGAATGTTCTCGCATACGGTCAGATTATATGCAATAAGAATATGAACATATTGGAAAAGTACGCATCGAAATTTTTCCGTTCAATGCTCTGTATTGATAGACTAGTACCCTCTTTCTCTTTTATCCGAAATGAAACCAGTATCAGCTAACCGCGGCGCCCGTCGCGCATTCGAAATGTCTTGTGAATTCATACGTAAAGCGAATAAAGCATGCGGTCTAAGTAGAAAACAACCAGGAAAGTTGGTTTAAAAAAGTATTGTTATCCTTTGTTTAGAATGTTGGTATTCCGAAGTCGGTCCCTGTTCTTTTTTTCGACATAATTTGTATGTTTCCGTGATATTTTCTTTTCGATACAAAGTTTTTTTAACTAATCATCGCATGGCAGTTAGCACTTTTTTAAATACAACATGATTTTTGGTATTTATTGTTCAAATACTATTAATGTTAACTAAAAACCATATGCCGCGTACCTGTATAACTTTATATTTTTTAGGAAAAGTCAATCAGGGTACCAGTCTACTTATTGACCTCAAAATGTACTCTAATTAGAGCGTCCGAATGATTCAGACATGTATGTTATCACTACTTCCGGATGCTGATGATGTGATTTTCGTAGTGTTTTATTGAGGAAATAAAGCCGACATTTAATCACAGGCATCTGGATCATGGTTTGTCACTTAAATATTGTTTAAAACCATTTTGGGTACATACAATGAGATAAACAACACATCTGAAGATATTTAGTGTCTTTGATATACAAAAAAGAGTCTCTTTTTTGTAACATTTAAGTGACAAACAATGATCCAGATGCCTGTGCCTTGAATGATTACCACCATCAAACGGATTTATTTTCATTTTACCGTGGGTAGCATTTTTAATTTGACACGTAAATTTTCAAGTTCGTTTGATAAAATCATGTGATTTCAATTTTGCAAAATGGAGATAAAAAATATCAAATATGCGCATACTTATTTATGAAGTTTCATTCTAAATGAAGCCAAATGTATGAATATGTGCACAGCATCTGGCTTATGAATAAGATGATTGTTTACCTATGTGCAAAGAAAATTCTTGGAGCCACTCTCAGTGTAAGTACATTTTGTTCAATGACATTGTGATAAATCATCGCCGTAGGTAAAACAATCTTGCCTGCTCAATTTTGATTTCCTCTCGTATAATGCACCAGTCAATTGTTACCACGGCCCCTTGGGGATATACAGGGGGGGGGGGCTGTGTTTTAACCTTTCAGGTGTCCTCGTAGCTAAAGAACTTCAGCGAACACATTATATATTACCTTTTTGGACTTGTTCAATGTGTTGTAAACATAAAAAAATAAATATCAACATTGAAGTTATGGAATGGAAGCCAGAACTTGTGTCCTCGCAATACCGGGAGATTGCGGTGGTTTTGTCTTCCCCCAAATTATATCAGGGAATTGCTCTTACCTTAGATCCCCGGGATGCGGGGTTATTCACGGGATTTTACCACCAGTTCGTTCCCGCAGGGCAGGGATTTTACCGGGGACTGGCTGGACCGAAAGTCAAAGTACCTGCTGTTCACTGCGTGGAGGGGGGCGTGGTTACAATTGACCATGGGGTAACAGGTTTTGTACATAATAGGGTTATAAGTATTGCGTTTTGATTCAGGAGGTTGTATTGGACTCAAGTAGATTTTTGCAGATTCGGTTTTCACAAGGCACTAGCCGAGTAAAATCAAAATCTACAAAAAAACCCACTAAGTTATCATGGTAACATTTTACATTAATTGAATACCAAGCACTAATTAAGAGAGAGAAAATAATTCTTCATTTTTCAAATAAAAACTACTTCCTAATAGCATTGTGCATGCAGTCTGACATACGTGTAAAATGTAGATGTCTTTTACAAATATTGTTCAAAGTATGGCCCTGTGGTTTAAAGCTTCCCTGAAAAAGAGGTGACAGGTTTTCTATATAGTATATAATTACATCATTGAAAATCTTCGTATGTGTACTTTGGTTAACATACGCCAAACACGTAAATTAATTTGTACAAGTCTGATAAAACAACTTTGAGAAATTCAAAAGAACTATGACTTAATCTGATATAACGCTTTAGCCCCACACCCCGCCCCCCTCACTCTACACACACTTAACGAGATTTTTCAAATTTCCTTTGCAGCGTGCAAGCAATTTAAGTCAAAAGTTTAAGCTAGCCCATTAAACAGTGACCCCTTGTGATGTGAGCCGATATTTTCAATGCTTAGAACATGGTTGTCAACATTCCCCTAAATAAAGCCCTAGAACATCAGTGCTTTCAGCACTTTGATTTATCTAGGAATTGTTTTACTAGTGGAGGATTTTTGATACAGATTACTAATCACGTTTTAGACATAACTGATACTGATTAAAACAACACTATGATAAAATTATATCATTGTAAATGAGAAAATGCATTAATAATAATACTGTGTATACTATAGCTGTATACGAGTGCATTGAATTATATTTAACTATATAATATATATAAATAAAACAAAAATCAAATTGATGCCTTTTTATATAATAGTTTAAGTGTTTCATTATTGATTCATATAGATGATGAATGTAAATGAATAATTATTGCAATAACGTTTTTGATATGACTGTCATATAACTGGTTGATATCGAGAGTGTTCAAAGACTTCCTTGACAAACAATAGAAACAAACATGAGCCACATACATAAATAAGGATCGATGGTTTCTAACTATTTCCATTCTCAAGGTCATCAACTTGAAAAGTGACGGAAGAAGAGGCCCTCTCATTATATGGTTTATATTTTTCACTACATTTCGTTCATAATTATATATAAATGATTTTTTCAGAAATCTGTAGGATGGAAAATTGTAATACATTGTCTCGATTGCATCCTTTCTTATACCTTTTCTTAAAATGGCTAAAGACAAGGACTCAGAAATCACTGCAAACATTCTGCATGCTAAGAGTTTCAGATCTTTTCAATTAAATGTTGACAAATGATTATTGATGTTTGAAGTTATTTTAAACAATGGACGTGTATTAAAAATAGTTTTGAAAGCTCAACCCCTTAAACATGGCCAATGTTTTATAAAAAGATACACTGCTGTAATACCTGAGTGTTTATAACCTATACATGCGTTCTAAATTTCCTGGTTGTGCAGACAGATTGTAGGTTTATAAACTGTTTAACTTATCAGCGAAAGCGCATACAGTTATGTTGATTCCAAATTTAAAGGTGATGCAGTAACCTTCGTTTTGCCAGTAAGGTGAAGTACTTAAGGCTGAAGTCGTTTCATTGTATACGTTTTTATCCAGATACATGCACATACACGCACACGCACACGCACACGCACACACACACACACACACACATTTTATACATACTTTACCTATTTTATTATGCTTAATTTACAATGACAGGATAAAGAATTTTTGTATAAGGCTTATAGAATAGTTCTAACATTAAATAAAACATACATGAACATTTTCCAAAATAAAACACACTGAAAATAAGCTTTTGCTTCAATTAAAGACATTCTATAAATGAATATGTACTTGCTATTTCGCGATATAGTGTGCAATATAAACATAGTTTCAGCGAAACCCAAAAAACCGGAAAATGCTGTTTGGCAAAGGTTATTAAATAAAGATTGGTTAATGCTTTTGTTCAAATAAAAATGTTAAGTTCTCTTAAAGTAATCAGAAACTACAGAGTAACATGCTACGAAAGATGCACACCCATTTAATATTCATTTGTGTTATATGTTCCTCTTGCAATTTATTTTAAGAACGTGTAAAATCCAAATATTATGTTTATGTACATTCCAAGAGATTTTATGGATAAAGATTTTTTTTTCAATTATGATATATTAAGCACACCAATTGACCTCAGTGCATTTTACATCTTATAACTGTTGTTAGATATCAATTCAGAAAAAACAACCCCGGCCATATCGGAAGGAAAGGCTGAACGAATATTGCACTACACTCACTTAGCGTTTTTCGCCACAAGATATATGACGAAAATGATGTCGAATAATGAAACAATGTGATAAGAACCTCTCCATGTATATCAGCTTATCTTTGAGAAGTTTATATGTGCATTCCTACTTTATGGACACAAATGATCTGACCATCTAGTACACTTAAAATACGTCTCAAAAGGACGTAAAAACGAATCGAAAAGATGAGTTATTGCTTTTTCCGTAACCACATCTTATAATCTGCAACTTATATACATTTAACAGTCCTTCAATTAAGGGCAACAGTTTATTGTTTTAAAAATCGTTCAAACGATATCTTGATTGTAAGCAGATCTTATCTAACTTATATTATAATAATAATGTAATCAGGAATTCACAGCTGTTCAAATAAGTAAAATTAAGTACATGTACAACGGCAGACGTTTAAAATTTGTATTTTTATTATTCAACTCTTGTTTAAAACAATTACAGCACAAATTACCTGCACAATATTTTTGCAATTGCAAACCAGATGTTAAGCGTTAAGAATGTTGAGGGGAATAATAGGACATTCAGTCGAATATTCATGGAGGAACGCCTTATTTAAAATAATATTATAGCGAATACTGGTACTAATTTTCTTAAAATAGTCCGTTAGATCACCAAGATGAATTTTATCTGATTGGGAGATTTGGATAAGAAGTTTAAAAACTCTCTGGGTCTACTCTTCCTTAGGTTTTTCATATCTATTATGCTTTCTCTATGATCAACAATTTCAACCAAAAGTCTTATGATTGTTTTCGTGTTTTTATGCATCAGTAGTTTATTATAAAATAGCCAAAGTGCCTCTCAGTAAAAGCTTCGAGCACTAGTACATACATGGTCAAACCAATGTTTACCACTTGTTGTACAGTTTTCAAAATATATTTCATCTTTTAAACGACATTTTTTAAAAATTAATGGGCCAAGTACACCACGAAATGTATTAATAAATAATTGTATAAATAAACATAACTAGCATACTTTTAACACAATCTTTGCTCAAACAATCTGCAGTTGTAAATAATATTATTACAATCAAACAAATTCGCAATTATCTCGGAGAGAAACTGCTCCCGATAAGAGAAAATCCATTTATATTTCATCTCTGAGTGATTTGTACATAAGGTATAGTATTGTTACATAGCAATGAAATAGTTTATTACGACTGATCGCTTATTTCATTTAAATATCCATTAGTTTAATCTTTAATCTTGAAAAAAAAATGAGTTCCTTTGATAACAAGAAATCAATCAAAAACAACCGTCATGTGACATCTATTTACAAATATTTATTTTTTTTACCCCGTAGCTATTATACAAACGAAATTATGATCCGGACTCTCAATTCAACTATTTAATAAACCATGTATAACAGATTCCTTTTTATTTCAAACCCTTATGTTTAAATCACCCCAAATAAATACACAACCAGTATTATCCAATAAAACATATCGATTTCTGAAGTGCCAATCAGTTAACATCGTTTTAGCCATACATTTGCATTTCAATTATTATGTCTCCCCATTCATGGGGAGGCATATTGTTTTTGCCCTGTCCGTCAGTCAGTCCGTCAGTCCGTCAGTCAGTCAGTCAGTCAGTCTGTCACTACGTCACACTTCATTTCCGCTCAATAACTATAGATCGTATAGACCCAGGAACTTCATACTTGGTATGCTAGTTGGTCATGACTAGTAGATGACCCCTATTGGTTTTGGGGTCACTAGGTCAAAGGTCAACGTCACCGTGACCTTGTGGTGAAGAAACGGTGTCCGCTCAATTACTAATGATCCTTTAGGTCCAGGAACTTCATACTTGGTATGCTAGTTGTTCATGACTAGAAGATGACACCTATTGATTTTGAGATCAAAAGGTCAAAGGTCAAGGTTACCTTCAGGTAAAAACGATATGTTGGCAGTGACCTTAAGCTTAAAATGGTTTCTGACAATAACTAAAGAACGCTTGTACCTAGGAACTTAATTGGTATGCTAGTTGGTCATGTCTAGTAGATGACCCCTATTGATTTGGAGATCAGTAGGTCAAAGGTCAAGGTTGTCGTGACCTCGAGGCGAAGAAACGGTTACCGCTCAGTAACTTAAAAACACTTGCACCCAAGAGCTTAATACTTGGGATGCAAGTTGGTCATGTAGATGATCCCTATTGATCAGTAGGTCAAAGGTCAAGGTCACGGTTTCCGATCAAGATTTGAATAACGCTTGCGCCCAGGAACTTCATACAATGCAAACTTCGTTTACATTTTCCAAGATTAATCAACAACACTTTTTTCTCTTCACTATTTAATACGGGTGAATAAACTTCACTATTGGTTCGTCTCCAGTCCAAAATTACAAATTGCATGTCCATCATTTATTTTTTCTCAGCTACGACCACACAATAGGGGAGACAAGCGCTTTTTCAAAAACGCAATCTCTAGTTTTTAATTACTTCAATTCCATCACGTAAATGATATTTGTAATATAAAACTACCCAGCCACTTTTTCAATTGGCACTTGAAATTTATGATAAAAATTATTTGATTTATAAGCACTTAATGCTATATTTCTTTTAGAATCACACCATGGTTCAAGTCAACACTATGAGTTACCTCCACTTTGTGAATGCAAATAAATTTCGCAAACTCAAGTATTTTTTAGATACAATGCTGCCAAATATTGGCCTTAAGGTTCGGCAGAAGGCTTTATTTAGACACTATTTGGGTGTGTTTTTGTTTGTGAAATGTGGTTGGACCTTAGTCATATATATATTTTATGGGAGAAAAACATAGCAAAAACTCCAGAAATGCCATTTTAGATATAAAAATCGAAATTAATGAATGTATTGAAGTTATTGTCTAGTTTAAAAGTGAATATAATAAAGTTAATTTTACGACTTTTAATTATTTGTTTTATCATTAAATATAAACGATTTGTCCGTGGTTATGTTGATTGTGTTTATTTCTCGAGCTCATTTATGGCCTTAAAACCCTTACTGTGAGTATTTTATCGATACAAACATTATCCTCGAAATACATGCATACTCCGTTTGTCCAGTGTATTTGATTGTCTAAATGATACATTTTATTGATGACTTTTCATCAATTCTTTTTGACAGTATTTTAAAAATCAAAGTGTAATAGAAATCCGATTTCTTATAGTCATAATGATGGATAACTACACATGGTTTGATTATGTAAAATCCTTATCCCTGTGTTTCAAATTATTTGATGTCGATGGCGAAATAATATGCTTATAGCTTTTTATATACCGAAAACACATTGTTTTCCATTACATATGGCGATTAATCGTTTCATGTACAAATCAGAACTCATCCTTAAATATTAACCCTTTTGTTTACTGACCATCTAAAATTGAAAATATCATAATTTAGTCAGATATCAGATTTCAACCTTCATGTACTAATATTTTTTTATTATTCTTACAACATAAATTATACATTATATAAACAATATACTAAGATCAAAATTAATAACATTTATAACTTCTTCTTTTTCTTCTTGAATTTTTCATATTTCCAAAACATAACATACATTATTTTTGTATTGCAGTGATCCTCTTAATCAATGGCATACGAAGTGTTGAAGTTGCAAGGGGTGAAACGGCAACAATAGTGTGTGACATTGTTGGCACATACGTTAGTCCTTCTTGGGATGATTGCACTTCTAGTACTGTTTATATAGCTGAGTCACAGGCAATGTTCAACCCAAGTAAAACTGACTCTCGATGGTCACGATCTAGTGACACAAAGAACCTCATCATTACTCCAATTGAGGGAACTGATGCTGGACAGTACAGATGTAGCATCACAACACCAACTACAGACACCTATACAACAACACTGACAGTTACAAACCCAACTGGTATGTCATAGATGCCAGACTTTTATGTAGCTTATAAATACAGTGCCGTTTGTTTTGAAAGACCGTATGGCATTTATGTAGATATTTTATTGACGCTGCGATCTACTTTGACAATATTTTTAGTTATTTAGTATGCATGTAACAAACAATTTCTTAGTAATGTCAAGTCATATGTTGCATGGATTCGCATTGTTTTTCGAACTGTTCAACCGTCAATTCAACCAATAAAGGATTTGTTTAATTCTTGCGATGGTTTTTGTTGTCTTCACCTTTCCAAAAACTAACGATCGTAGACATTTATGAGCGAGGATGCATACATAAATACTATTACTTAAAGGTGTTGACTGACATACTCTATTATTTTCTAAAATCATTTGTCAATCTGTAAACGCTGAGCTTTTTTAAACAAATACATTTTATGTTCCACATGATGACAATTAGACATCCAAATCACGCATTTTATTATCATATTTTGTTGTTATTGTATCCTTCTTATAAAATTTGTAAGTATACACGTATGGTATTTTGGCATTGCTGATAAATAGCAGTATAAGATCAAATAATATTTGTTGCAAACTACGATCTCTATATAAAAAAATTGAACCGAAATGTACAAACCTCACATTTCTGCTTAATTCATTCTATGCCAGAAAATCCAGCAGTTCCAATACTTGACAAACGTGGTCAATATTAATGATTTTTTAGGCTTTCGTAATAGCTGGGATGAAAGTGATTACCACCTGGATGGTTCTGTAAATCGCTCCTTAATTATGTCCTTAAAACGACAAATCGAATTGGTTTACTTCTACACTTTTAAGATATAATACTATAAAATCATACTCATGATGGTCGCGTAAAATTCTAAACCGTATGATGTTATTAATTATTCCCCCCTTCGAAGAAGAGGGGTATATTGTTTTGCACATGTCGGTCGGTAGGTAGGGCGGTCGGTCGGTAGGTCAGTCGGTCGGTCGGTCGGTCGTCGGTAGACCAAAGCTTGTCCGAGTGATAACTCAACAATCCCTGGACCCATTGTCATCAAACTTGAAATGTAGGTTGGGCCTGACCAGTAAATGACACCTATTGATTTTAGGGGTCATCGGGTCAAAGGACAAGGTCACAGTGACCTTTAATGTTAAAAAGATTTGAAAGTTTGTCCGAGTGATAACTAAACAATGCCTGATCATCAAACTTGACATTGAGGCTGGGCCAGACCAGCAGGCAACCCCTATTGATTTTGGGGGTTGTTTGGTCAAAGGTCAAGGTCACAGTGACCTTGAATGATAAAAGTTGTCCGAGTGATGACTAAACAATGCCTGTACCCATGGCCCTCAAACCGGATTTGGAGGTTGGTCCTAACCAGTAGATGACCCCTATTTATTTTGGAGGTCATCGGGCCAAAGATCAAGGTCACAGTGACCTTGAATGGTAAAATGTTGTCCGTGTGTTAACTCGACAATGCCTATACCCATGGCCCTCAAACTTGACTTGTAGGTTGGGCCTGACCAGTAGATGACCCTATTGTTTTTGGAGGACATCGGGCCAAATGTCAAGGTCACAGTGACTTTGAATGGTAAAAGGTTGTCCGTGTGATAATTCGACAATGCCTGTACACATGGCCCTCAAACTTGACTTGGAGGTAGGGCCTGACCAGTAGATGACCCCTATTGTTCTTGAGGGTAATTGGGCCCAAGATCAAGGTCACATTGACCTTGAATAGTAAAAAATTGTCCGAGTGATAACTCGAGAATGCCTGCACAATGGCTCTCAAAATTGATTTAGTGGTTGGGCCTGACCAGTAGATGGCCCCTATTGATTTAAGGGGTCATTGGGCCAAAGGTCAAGGGCACAGTGACCTTGAATGATTAAAGGTTGTCTAAGTGATTACTCAACAATGCCTGCACCCATGGCCCTCAAACTTGACTTGAATGTTAGGCCTGACCAGTAGATGACCCCTATTGATTCTAGGGGTTAAAGATCAAGGTCACAGTGACCTTGAAAGCAAACTCGACAATTCCTGGACCTATGGTCATCAAACTTGACATAAAGGTCGGGCCTGACCAGTAGATGACCCCTCTTGACTTTTAGAGTAATCGGACTAAGGTCAAGGTCACAGTTACCTTAAACGCAAAACAAATCTTCTCTCAGTGATATCTCAGCAATACCTGAACTTATGATCAACAAACTTGACACGGGAGTAAGGCATGCCATAGAGATGACCCTTATTGATTTTAGGAGTCATTGGGTCAAAGGTCAAGTTCACAGTGACCTTGAATGCGAAAATGTTTCGAGTGATAACTTGACAATGCCTGCACCCATGGCCCTCAAACTTGACTTGATGTTGTGTCTTAGCTGTAGATGACCCCTTATGATTTTAAGGGTCAAAGGTCAAGGTCACAGTGACATTGAACGGAAAAAGCTTGTCTGTGTGATAACTTGTCAATGGCTGTACCCATGACCCTCAAACTTGGCATTTAGAATTTTGGTGACCAGCTGATGACTCCTTGATTTTGAGGTCCTAGAGTCAAAGGTCATGGTCATAACACAATCTATCCTCACACCTTGAATGGTCATAATCTTAAAACTGCCTTAGCGGCATCCAATGTCAGTGACAAATCAGCTGTCATTTCGGTCCATGCATATTTATAACGCAAGGTGTGGAATCGTTCTTTACTGTTTTCAGCGGGTATTGATGGAACATGTAGTAACACAGCTCCAATAATCGAGTGTTCAACAGAAAATGCTGACTGTTCTGCTACCAACAAATGTGAATGCAAAACAGGATACGAGCCAAATACTGCAGGAACAGAATGTAGTACTACTTTTCACAGTTGATTTGATTCATGTTGACTGACACTTCTCTATCGTTAAAATGCTAACACAAACACTTCTGTGTCAGAGCTGTGCTTCCTCTGAATATCTCGTATTCATGATACAACTTTAGCCGAACATCCGTTGAAGTATATTACTCCCTTAAAATTGGTTAAAACTTTAAAAGCATGAGTCTTGAGAAAAAATATTAAAAACTTGTTTCAGTGTTTTTTATGGCCACATATTAACGAAGTATTCAGTTAAAATACATTGTTTGAACATAATGTTTTGAAGTGGGCATATTTTAGCTGAAAATTGTTGTTACTTTTTTCAATAGTAATTTGACAAATGTGGAGCAATTCATAGTGTTCGTTAGATCAGTGTGGGCAAACAATTTTGTCGCATGAAACACAAATGGTCATGTTCACAACGGAAGTAGGGCAAAATAGTACAAATCAGGCAAGTTATTAGCATATTTCTACGTTATTACCTCGATTCTTTATTAGACACCTGGACTGCCGACTGCACCAATTCATAAGCTTTCCGAAAATGTGCGTGATATCTTTCAAAACGTTTTACGTTTTGAGAAAATTCAAACAGTATTTTCCGATATAGCAACAGTTGTTCCTTAAACGTCCCAAAATACCGTAAAAAATCGTTGCAAGTGTTTTGCAGTGGCCTTCTTGATGCAAAAGAAGATTCTAACCTGATGCTTTAAATAGCAGTATTTTAAATGAAACCGTCAAAACAAGTATAACGGTAAAAATTGTTAAATCGAGTATGACTGAATAAATGAGAATTTATATCCAAAGGCCTCTTTATCCATATGGGATGCAGTGTATAATACCCACAACATTGGAGATCCTAAAAAGTGCTTTGTTATTAGTTGCCTAGTAGTAGGCTACTAGCAAATAATAACTACTTTATTTGCAATGTCAAGTCAGGTCAACAGTTTATTGAGTAATTAAACGCAAAAGGCTCAAAATACAAAACATACAAGAAAGGCATGGGTTGTGCCAGGGTAATTAATCGATAGAAGCAAAGTGTATATAACAAATCATGATTACTTCCCCTTAATCTTAACTATTAATGTTCAAAAGAAGATTCTATACACAATAAGCTAGATTTCCTAAATCTTTAGATTGATTTGTGTTTAAAAACCTATATACATATTCTAATTCCGTACCATTAGAATACCAATTTAATACATATTGCGTTCGTATATCATTATATTAACAACATATAAAGAAAGCATGGTATTCACTGTCTAAAACAGAAATGTTAATATTATCTAGACAAAACCGACACACACATTCTTTTCTTGGGACATTATTGTGTATACCACTTTCAATCAACAATTTATTATTTGATCTGAATTTGCTAAAAGCTAATTTATTTTTAAAAGGTATGTCTGATGATAAATAACGTTCCACATTAAGCACAGTTTTATATTTTTTATAATGCAAACACCGACTGGAACTGTTTATAGATTCGTGCCAGTTTTTGTTAAAACAATCAATAGTTCTCTGTTTGAAAACACTGATAAATATATTTATGTCGCCAACATCTTGAGATTTCCAGATATAACCGAAGCCATACATAAAAAACATATTCTTAATATTAGTTGCCAAGCAAGTACGTCCAAAGATATCCAGATATAACCGAAGCCATACATAAAAAAAACATATTCTTAATAATAGTTGCCAAGCAAGTACGTCCAACTTCATCCAACGACTTGATCATTAAATAACACTGTTAAGGGTACCTATTAGAAAGTTGTAATAATTTGAAAAAATATCTTATACAATTAGAAAATAATATATACATGAAAGCAATCTTCCACATTCTCCAAGAATTATACATGTATTAGTGCTTTTATTTTCACCAATATGCTTCCTACAGAAATCATTTTGTCATATTCAATCTTAAGACAGAATGTATGGACCCATAGCATAGTAAAGGTTTAATCATAGTGACAAACATTTCAAACAATTCCTTTGTTTGAAAATAAACCAAAGGTTTTTGATAACGATAATTTGTTTAGCTGCATAAAACATCAAATACTAGTTTGCCACTACTGCGTGCAAATCCCAATGTTTATTTAAACATCAAAGTTCACTTACATGAAAACAACGTGCGACCATTATAAAGGGACGCAATGATTACTGCACATAGCCACATACTAGTTACGCATTGTAACATTACGCATTGGGCATTTTTAAGGGGTAAATACAGTGTATATCTGGTATACTTTCAGTAATTTTGTAAAAAAAAATATCTGAAAGTGACAAATGCGCCGTGTGTGAGAATTTTTTGTTCATTATGTCTACAACAAATACAAGGCCTATTTGAGGACATGTTGTCAGTAGCATTAGGTGAAATTTCAAACGTTTGAGTAGCATAAATGTATGTATGCAAGTCCCTATGGTCACCCACGTTAATTCGTTGTCTTAACAGCCTACATATTTAATGCTGATTTTTATATTATTGACAAAAGCGGTTGTTGAGATAGTGTGACAGTTATAAACGACCGTGTTAAGCAGATGGTAGAATAAAAACAAAAACGTGACTAGTGTCACTATATCATTTTGATCGAAATACATTAAAGGACATTATAGAATTTTACGAGTTTTATTGCAGCACGTGTCAAGAACGTGGTTACATCGAATATCCCTATAACAAACACAAACATACGTACACTGCACGTCAAGGTAAACGTCACTATGGTCAGGTTTAGTACTGGAGTTACACCCGGAAGGTGCCATTACGTTGAAGGCGGGGCAAGTGTACATTTCTGTTTGCTCACGCGTCACTCTCTCAAGTTGTAACTGCATATGCGAAGTCACCTACAACACAACAGTTGGTAACGTACAGAGCATACAATGTATGAAAGGTTTAAGTACCTAAAGCCAGGCTCAGTCGGTAGAGGTGTATTCCGGGCCGCCGCCCGGTTATAATATTTGTACACCGCTGTGAGTATTCTTAGACAACAGTAGATACTGTACATTTCATATACTGTATGCCTAGGTAGATGTTCATATGGTCTGATTCAGTGCGATGATCAGTCACCTACAATACATCATTGGAAAAGTTACACTATATATACTGTACGTCTGAATGGTCAGGTGAGGTTCTTGAGTAATATCCGGACGTTCCCATTAAGGTCGACTTAGGAAAAATCTAGACTCCTGCTGGTTATCCTATCAAGTTTTAATTGCTTATTTAAAGTTCAGTACAAAACTTCAGTAAGAGGGTTGTCCGGAAAGATTTGAGAATGTGTCTATATTTTAAAACGTTTTTAGTATATATCAACAAACAATAAACAACTGTGTATATAGACTATTCACGAGTTTCCTTTTGAAAAATAAAATTATATTATATCATAATAAGGAAGAAAATAGTTGTCAAGACAACCCTTCACGGAGCACTTTGAAATTGACACTTTCTGAAAATTGTTCACAATTTTTATATAATACTCCTTCTGAATAATAGATACCAAAACGTCACGTCAAAACATATGACGACAGTATGACGTCAGTTGCTTCACCGCGCAATTTATTGAAGCCATTTAACTGTAGACAAGTTTGTAACGATCAACGGAAGTAGAGAGGTATTTCGAAGCTGTATAACGTTGACGTCACGCACGGAGCACTGCGCTATGATCAAACACGGTGTACCCAGCGGGATGGCTCCTACAAATAGTTTTTCGTTTTTTATACGGGATAAATCAAAGCCAACATGTTCAAGGGCTTTGGTAGTTTGCTGGCATGGACGTTTTAGTGACGGTCATGATAATGTGTGCGATTTAAAGCAAAACGGCAAGACCGTCAGTCGTGAGTGAAAGTGACGTAAATTCTGTGCGGGACAGGTTACAAGAAGACCGGCAGATGACAGTGAGGGAAATTGGTGAATCCTTTCAGTTAAAAAGGACAGTTGTTCATAATATCATGGAAGAGTGGTACGGACAGATATTAAAGCAATGGGTTGAACGCCAGCGTAAGTGTGAACGTGCAAAAGGAACGTATTTTGAAAAAAAACAAACTGTAAATGACGTGACGCAATGAGACAACAAAGTGCTCGGTGGCTGGTGACCTGTACTATGTGTAATGTTTGTTGTATACGTTCACTTCGTAGTATATTGTTGAAACTTTCAGGATTTGTGTATACTAGATAAAATTGTCAGCTGCTAGAATTTTAAATACATCCTATGGTATGGTTTTCATGAACGCAGTCTCAAAACTTCCGGACAACCCTCATACATGTATGTTTTACACTGCACGTCTAGATAGACGCCCCTGTGGTCATGTTCAGCCCGTGGGTCACACCATAATGCCTAATGTTGAGGTGAGTACATGTGAACATTTCAGACTGCTAGTGGGTCACACCATAATGCCTAATGTTGAAGTGAGTACATGTGAACATTTCAGACTGCTAGTGGGTCACACCATAATGCCTAATGTTGAAGTGAGTACATGTGAACATTTCAGACTGCTAGTGGGTCACACCATAATGCCTAATGTTGAAGTGAGTACATGTGAACATTTCAGACTGCTAGTGGGTCACACCATAATGCCTAATGTTGAAGTGAGTACATGTGAACATTTCAGACTGCTAGTGGGTCACACCATAATGCCTAATGTTGAAGTGAGTACATGTGAACGTTTCAGACTGCTAGTGGGTCACACCATAATGCCTAATGTTGAAGTGAGTACATGGGAACATTTCAGACTGCTAGTGGGCCACACCATAATGCCTAATGTTGAAGTGAGTACATGTGAACATTTCAGACTGCTAGTGGGTCACACCATAATGCCTAATGTTGAAGTGAGTACATGTGAACATTTCAGACTGCTAGTGGGTCACACCATAATGCCTAATGTTGAAGTGAGTACATGTGAACATTTCAGACTGCTAGTGGGCCACACCATAATGCCTAATGTTGAAGTGAGTACATGTGAACATTTCAGACTGCTAGTGGGCCACACCATAATGCCTAATGTTGAAGTGAGTACATGTGAACATTTCAGACTGCTAGTGGGCCACACCATAATGCCTAATGTTGAAGTGAGTACATGTGAACATTTCAGACTGCTAGTGGGTCACACCATAATGCCTAATGTTGAAGTGAGTACATGTGAACATTTCAGACTGCTAGTGGGCCACACCATAATGCCTAATGTTGAAGTGAGTACATGGGAACATTTCAGACTGCTAGTGGGCCACACCATAATGCCTAATGTTGAAGTGAGTACATGTGAACATTTCAGACTGCTAGTGGGCCACACCATAATGCCTAATGTTGAAGTGAGTACATGTGAACATTTCAGACTGCTAGTGGGTCACACCATAATGCCTAATGTTGAAGTGAGTACATGTGAACATTTCAGACTGCTAGTGGGTCACACCATAATGCCTAATGTTGAAGTGAGTACATGTGAACATTTCAGACTGCTAGTGGGCTACTTTCCAAATCTTCCTTAACCGTCGATAGGACAAGTATGACGTCATTTGACGACGGTTAATTTATTGTCCAATTTCATGTGTTTGGTGACCGGAAAGGTAACAAATATCACGGATATTTAGGGGATAACTTATATGAATAGATAATAAAAGATTGGCATGACGTAATACTTTCCATCAAAGTTTTGTGTCCTCATAATAAACAAGTTTTGTAAAACCATTGTTTATTACGGAATTCACGCTTGTTGGTGCAAAGGTATAAGTTGAACCACAGAAGCAAAGCGTTTTGGAAATAGTCAGCTCTACATTGCAACCATAAATATATAATCTAGCCTCCGTTTTATTCAATGACCAGTTAAATGTTGTTTCTTTTGGGTTCCTATGCGTAAATGTGCAGTCAATAGTCACTGTTTCGCCCTCCATGCGAAATGTGCAGTCAATAGTCACTGTTTCGCCCTCCATGCGAAATGTGCAGTCAATAGTCACTGTTTCGCCCTCCATGCGTAAATGTGCAGTCAATAGTCACTGTTTCGCCCTCCATGCGAAATGTGCAGTCAATAGTCACTGTTTCGCCCTCCATGCGAAATGTGCAGTCAATAGTCACTGTTTCGCCCTCCATGCGTAAATGTGCAGTCAATAGACACTGTTTCGCCCTCCATAACTGTCTTGTTGCCGAACGGAAGGACAACGGGAGGAACTGGAAGAGAAAAACTAACACGTATGTCAAGATGAATGTATGTAAAATAGAACGGATTGTTTCCATGTATAACGGTACATTTCTATACTATTTTATAATAATGTGGCTCCGCAGTACCATATCAGATGTATATCATCCGTAAAATTGCGTTTAATGTATCATATTACAACATGTTTGACTAGATTTTCTATGCTGCTTAATTAAATTTCAGTTGCATGCTCACTAATTTTGATTTTATCTTTTTTATACTTCAATCACATATATATCATTATCATATTTATACATACTTTCCAGTACAATGTGCTCAATATCAAACAAGTGCAGAGACCTTAATGATTTTTATTTATTTTGCCATCGTAAATTATAGAAATGTTTATTTGACCTACGAATTTAGTTCAAAGACGGTACAAATGCGATCACAGACACCTATACGTATGACACTTTTGTTTATATGAAAAAAATATGTTAGCGATCCATAATGTACTTGGCATAACAAATTTGTGTACAGTATATTATACAATAATTTCAATTGATTTTAGTATAAAGAAGACATAATAATATTTACATAAATTATCAATGGCGAAAGTCAAACTGTTCCTGCCGGGTATCTCGCCATCAAAGGTCGTGACCATCTGATTTGAAACAGCACATGTATACATTCCTTGATTCTGCGTATCTACACTGTCTATCACAAACTTGTGGTTAAGTGAGGACTGGAAGGCAGGCCAGGTATATCTAGGTGGCGGGCTGCTAATTGACTGACATTCGACATTTACTGTTTGCCCTTTTATGACCTTTAGCGAAGACTGAACGATGGTAATGGCACCGTTACATGTTCGATAATATAAGACTGGTGTTGACGGTGGATCTGAATTGGATTAACAAACTTTAGAAATGCAGACACAACACTACTTTCCTGAATTGATGAAAGGTGATCTATTTCATAAAATAATATTTACACTTAGGTATGTGATTGCAGGGAAAACAAGGAAATTTAATTGAAAACTCATGCATAGATTTTCATGTCGTATTTTTTTTTTTTTGCATTTCTTTTCACAAGATATGCTGATCTTTATTTCATGACATTTTTAAATCCCCATTCGCTATATCATAGTGTTATATATATGATTATGTGCATTGACTCTGGATAAGGCTC
This sequence comes from Mya arenaria, assembly GCF_026914265.1. Taxonomy (NCBI): domain Eukaryota; kingdom Metazoa; phylum Mollusca; class Bivalvia; order Myida; family Myidae; genus Mya; species Mya arenaria. The sequence goes on from NC_069126.1 coordinate 72,033,993, forward strand.
CGATATATATGTTTACGCAACTTACATGTACATATATGAGTCAATATTGTCCCCAAAGTTCCCCGATTTCGTTTCTAGTTCATTACTATGTCATCTTATCCATGTAGGAAGTAATTTTAAGTCATAAGTTGAAAATAATAACATTGATGTTTTTCATCCGTCATCGTCTTCAGTTTGACATTAACAACTGTTTTCCACAAATGTTTTCGACTTTAAAGAAATAGGGAGGGTGGCTCTGACTTGAAATTTCACTCAAATTATTCCTGTTTTGTATCTATATAGCCAAGTTGCTGAAACGTTCCAATTATTCCATAATATGACTGCGAGGGTCAACAAGATTTGTTAACCTAATGTGGAAATAGTGAAATTTTCAACATATTTTGTTCAAAACTTGCAGCATAATTTTTGAAATAATTTCACATCAACTTTAATTGCGTGCCGTTATGATAAAACTGATTGAACCCAAACTCATGGTCGCCAATACATAAAGCTGGTTATCTTAATGTGTTAAGCCCCGAGACATATTTGCAGACACCGAAGTTGAATATGATACACAGACATTTTCCATGTTCTAATAGGTTGTTTGTTTATTATTACCTTATTACTTGGTGAAATGTATGAAAACTAGGCTAGTTTACACTAAATCAATTTACTTAACAATCTATAGATAGTATACAAACAGAGTACTGTGACCTCCAATCTGGCACTTCTATAATTTGTCACAGGGCCGTAACCAGTGGGTGTCATTGTATTTCTCACTCGGCACTCCTTGGACGTGTTCTCACTGGCGGTGAAAACCCACATTTGACTGGTTCCCTCCCAAGTATAGCTTGGACCCGGATTGGCAGTGGACACACATGCGATAGTTGAGACGTTCCCTTTTATCACGGTTATGTGTTTGTTATATATCTCTGGTCCATCTATGCTGCCGTAGTGGAAAATAGGAGCAGATGGAGGGACTAGAGGGTTCAAGATAAAAGCGTATAACATATTTTTATCAATGCATATGTTTACTCAGAATATTTTAACGTTAACTCCTAAAAAATCATTCACGTTTCTTGAAATGAGACAATGACATGTTTGCATTGATTTAACGTGACTTTGATGTTGTTGTTGTTGTTTCAATCAGTCAATTTAATTGATTGCTTGTAATTTTGTAACTTCCATATTTTATTATTACCTGAATGTATTATTACAAATGCACGTTGTTAAAATAACACATATTTGCCAAGTCGCGCTTTTGTACGTGTATCGGTGTACTCGGTACTGAAATAACGAACAAGCCATTAATTCATATGTATACCCTACATGGTAATAAGGGTTTAAAGCTTTTCTACGGTTCATTTATACAAAAGACTACTTCCATTCTTTTGGCGGTAGGATGTTCCTTAAAAATCGTTCAGCGAATGGAAACAAGGAAAGCCTGTCAGCCTAAAGTATATAAGTCGAGTGCATACCGCAAGGAAAATTATTTATGATGTGATCTCAAAAACCAATGAAAATTAATACGGAAACACCCGATGTATATACACTTTTAAATCTTTAGTTTGCGTAAATTGATGCGTGCGAAATAATGGTTTTAATTTGTAAGGAGTTTTGATATTGATCGTTATTTATATCATTAACGAAGATTGTTCTTGTCATAAAAACGTGCATTATTACGACACACATTAAAAATAGACAGTGCAAAGAAAATATGAAATAAAATACGATCTATGTGTTCTAATCTATTGATCGCCCCATTTCCATGAACACACTTCATATCTAACTTCAAAAACAACTCACAACGTTAATATCATTTCAAGCATTTCAGATTTAATACTGGTTTAAGCACTTGGGCAACCAACTGTACATGTACACATAAAATCATACACAATGCTATATTCAAACTGAATTAAACATGATTATTTTGTTTTTCTTAATCATATTAACATCATATAATGTAATATATTTAATAACTTATGTTCATGTTAAACACGTATTTTTACCAATCCATTAGTAACTTTCAACACAAAAATGTCAAACTTTGATAAAAAGAAAAGTTATTGAAGTTAACACGTCGACTGCCCAAAGCTGAATGACAGTTACACTTAATTCCTCGTGCACGAAACCTTCTGTTATCCGCCACCTAGCGGAAATAACGCTACATTCAAACGGAAATTAATTTTCTACTAATTCATATACATTCAAACTTAAAAAATTATATTTGTAGTCATCAAACATCCTTGCACATCTTTGGTAACCAACCGAAAATTAAAACAAGACGAATAAATTCGTTTAAAGGTGAGTTTGAGAAATGTATAAATTGTATTCTCATTAAATCATTCAGATTTTGTATTTGATCTCTAGAGATTTCTTGTCTTACCCATCTTTTTCGTAAATCTCCACAATGTAACATGAAAATCCTTTTCATGTCAATGGCTCACTTAAGTAATATGTATGTACAGGTAAAACAAATTCAGATATGCCCCTCTCTAACATATACACGCTCTCAAACATTGTTTTGGTGTTTCAAGAAAAGTACAAGGCAGTGAAGAAAGATATCTCCTTCAGTTCAATGGGAAGGGTTCCACCCTCCTGACATGCAGTCATTTTGTTTAATTAACATTGGGGTGGAGAACGGTCCGTACATGATGAACTGAAATACTTTCCGGAAATATTTGCCCTAGAAGACATCACACCAACAATATATTTTATCTGCATATTGTTGATTACAGATATTTCCATTGATCAGTTAAACCTGGAAGATTCGAAAGGGATTTCCTTCTCCCAAAGAAGATGTTATTTCCGATATGCCCTACTTCATGTTTTGGCTTGGGAGTCCTATTTAAAACAAAGAACGAATATAATATAAAATGCTTAGCATTATCCTAGTTTGCATCAGTGAGTTTCCGAAAACATTTAAAGTTTTATCAGTTCTTTCTGTACGACTTTGAATTTATCTATAAACAGTGTTTTGTGCCGCCTGAAAACGCATAAGCAAGAGGTGGATAGGCAATACATTTTAATAAGACATTGTTAGCATGCATAATGTATCTGTCAAGTTCGAGTGTGGGACTATTCAACTCAGTTATTCCAGCGTTATATATCCATTTGACCTTTACAAAGTATGCTTATGTCGTGTGCAGACAATAGCATTTGTGTTTGTGTATCAAATCAGGATGGTAGTTGGTGACAGTGTGGGGTAAATGCAGCGGTCAAGATTAATTGAACATACACATGGTCTATTTATTGCTACAAGATAGTCAAACAAGGTTTTCAATTTACTCAATCGGTTTACTCCTACTGCATTAAGATTGGATTGGTTATGTCGGATGCTCCAAATAGATGACACATTCCGTTCCGCGAAATGGTAATTATCTTGAAACGATCTGATCGTTAGTTATGTTTTGGACTCCTTACATTTGAACAAGGGTAAGACCGACGTCTGTAAATAGTTGGTCTCCAACACTGAGTGCGATAGTCCAAATGACTCTTTTAGAAAACCATGTTTGTTGACTAGGATTAATTTAAGGATTAAACTCATCATTATACTTTCTACTTGTTTTATTAAGACCCAGTTGTATGCAATACATGATCAATAATATAATACATAATTATTTTAAATGGATTTTGCTTCTAGACTCATTCAAGTGATTGATAATTCTGAAACGGGAGTGCCACTTTAAACACATAATTTCCACAACGTCACTGTTTATTTCAGGGAATTACCCATAGCAGTGCAAGCACAGGGCTCATAATATAAATCATTTGCAATAAAAAGCATTTGCATTACCTGAAATGTCTTTAGGCAAAATGAGTATTTTTTTTGTCAAAAGAGTCGACACTACACATACTGATAAAATCTTCTTTCGCTAAAAATTGATCATCTCATTATTAGGGTAACTTTTGCAACATACGTACTTCTTTCATGAAATTGTCAGTGTTTGTAGCGGATACTATCCGCGTCTTGTTAATGTATATTTTGATGCATAAATATTAAACCATATTGGTTATGTGAGAACAATCCTGTTTATTTTGGATCATCCCTCGTATATGTTGATTTCAATGTAAGATCGTATTTAATTTCACGAGTATCATAAAAAAACATTTTTTCCGCGAGTGGCGAAGCCTCAAGTGAAAATATAGTTTTTCTATGATGATTAATTTTAATTTATTGGTTTGCATACCCTATTTTGGAATGTCTTTTTGCTACACCGCTACCCGTTGGACACCCCTTCATTTGTTTTAATTTAAATAGCTGATGAAGTAGACTGTTCCTATTCTGGCTCATTAAATAATACTTTTCCAATATATTTTTTAAGTTTGTTATTTTTTCGTGTTTCAGTGCAAACATATAAACATTCATTAATATAGGGTTAATACACCTTTCTGAGGTCATTACCATCTGCAAAGGCCCGCAAAATGGTTTACAGCCCGAGTGCGTTGCACACCACGATATCGGACCGAAAACACATATTTGATGCAATGATACACTTTCATTTATGTATTTATGTTTCTAATAATAACAGTCAATGCATTATTTTTTTAAAATTGAACAGAGCTTGAACACATTGCAAAATTACAGTGGTCGCCATTTACTGGTGAAAGGTAGAAATTGTAAACAAACCAAAAATGAATGAACATTGGACTAAAACAATTTTCAACTGTTTAGAGTTTGTTTCATGATACATGGTTTCGTGATACATGAATATTTATTCATATTCACTCTAAAAGATCAGTCGTATTGGCTTATTTTCAAGATGGGCTCAAGACCATGCTTCGTTGTTAAAATGACGTTTGGTGTGATATTTTTAACAATTTTAGTTAATCAGTAAATAGTTGTGTGAATTTTCCGTGATGCTCGTAGTACGAAGTCAGACAGATTAAGAATATATCAAATGCATGCTATTTCATCGAATTTAAGTCCGAGCATTTGTTTTTGTCTAATGTTTTGACTTATGTATGGAAGCAAATGTTCGAGCATTCAGCTTAAACAAACATCTTGTAAAAAATGTGTCATTTACCTTATAAATTGTAAGTTGTATATATTTCAATAAACTCTTTATTTAAACATACGCAATCTTTTTATAAATCTTTTTTTTTATTTTGACATAATTTACCGGTTCAAATATGATGTATTCAGTTTTAAAGAAAGGAATGTAAATACAAATAACTAGAAGTAATGTTCTTATGGGTTTAATTTAGTTGTCTGGTTAGCGCAGTGGTAAGTGTACTCGCTTCTCACCAAGGAGTTTGAAAGACTTTAATGTATTGACTTCAAACTTTATACTCAGATTTATCATATTAAGGACAAATGCAGTTCTCGTATACCATTACCCTTGTGTCAGTATTGCTTGATTTGTTCCCCTTATGTCAATTGATATCCTCTGTCAAACTGCGAAGGATATACTTTACCTGATTCGGGATGGAATAAGGAAGTCTGTGTCAATGATTTTGTTGTTTTTACTAATAATTAAGTAAATGTTTGGCCACGACTTTATTTCATGTTCCAAGGGAATTTAATTCATCATAGTTAGTTTAAAACCACAATTATATTCTTCTGTGCAATCCTTAGTGTTATCCAGAATTGTGATAATGCTCTCGAATTGTGATCAATTTTATTTCATTCATTATTTATGCATATTCATTATTTATCAAATTTAAGGAATTTGAAATAAGTTCATACTTCCAATAATTCTTAATATAGGAGTATCTTATATATTTTTACATATTTATATAACACCTTTTAAAGACGAGTAAATGTGAATATTTCAGCTTTTATAAAAGTGATGTCTGCTCAAATTCTATTTTTTTTTGTAATGACTGCTACCCTTATCACTTGAGATTTGTTGTTGTGAGATTAGCAATCTGCATGGTTTCCAGCGTTTAAGAACAATCTAAAGTGTTATGGTTTTAAATAATTCCTGAAAGTTTTTCCATGTTTGGTATGTATGCTATGAAATCTAGGGTGTTATTGTTTTAATTGAAATGTGCTATATTGGTTGTGTATTTTGTATTTTTGGCAGGTTTGTTAAATTCTAATCTTTCTCAGTATTTCAAGATATCAGCACCAATTAAGAAACCCTTTGCGTGTGTTTAACTTTTTTCATAATATTATGGTTTACAGTAATAACCACACTAACTGGGTTAAATGACACCAGGGTTGAGAGTTCAGAATACAATGAGAACATTTAGTTCTATAAACTTGTAAGTGTATATGAAGCTGTTGATTTCATGTATGTTTAGTTGCCATTACTGTATAATCTTTGTATTGAATGGTATTTATCTCATTAGTCGTTTGTTGATACGGGCCACTAAACACTGAAAGAAATTGTATGAGATAAACCTATCCTTAAACATATTAGATAATAGCAAAGCGTGATGTTGTATTTTACTCAATGTTGTTTATAATATATTTCAGTGTGTTAAATCAACTGTTAATCGACAATGACAATCAACTGTATAGAATGATGAACAGTAAACTATCGGTGACAGCTTGGTTTTTATGTACACCCGGACATAGTACCAACCACGACCAGTTTGGTTATATATTATTTATATGACCCTCATAAAGGTCAAGGGAAACAGAACATAACATAAAATATGTGGTTTATCTCTATTTACTGATGACATCATTATTTCACATTCCGATTTTGTTTCAATAAAATACATGTTCATGGTGCACAATAAAAAGAGTGAAAGTATGGTTATTTAAAAACCTACAACGCTTAATTGTCAAATGCAGCAGAACTGCTTGTTACATAAGAGTTTCATTAACATAGACATAATATTAGTTCATACTAACCAATACGCATTTAAATCCGAATAGTGAAACACTGAAATGTTATTATGTTTGCATTTGAGCACAACGAAGATGTTGTTTTTACATACAATTTTATATTAAAGAAAGCTATTGTCATACCGCGCTATAAGCAGTTAATACAATTTCATGTTACAGCCCAGTGCATGCCCCGTCCAAACATCGAATATTATCAAATATAATTAGTTTGCCCTTTTTCGTAAATAACATTCGACGATTGTGGGAGCAGCGATTCCAACTAACTATAACTTTATTTTTATTATTAAATGTGTTGAACATGTATATTCATATGTGCGTTCGAATCGATCTAAAGATGGTAACGATCTATAAATGGAATACTTCATTTTATTTTTCAAAGGAGCTTACATTTTGTAAATTGAAGAGAGCATTAAACTTGGAATGAGTGCAAGTATTCAAACAACTTGTGTTGACTATATTAAAGTTATACTTACACAATATTTCAGTTGCGAAATTAGTACTGCTTATTATTTTAATTGTACCAGAATTAGCTGTCGAGGTTCCGACTGAACACTGTGGGGCAGATGGCGGATCTAGAATATTAAAACAATTTAACATACATGCATGCAGGTGGTTATTTGCTGTACGGAAGCAATGTATCAACAGTAATATTAATTGACGGTAGACACACCAATTCGCCTAACGGTACACCATCAGCAGTATTGACCCGAGCGCCAATCGTTTTGCCGATTAGGACAAAAGGTACGAAAATCCGTTTTAATATATATATTCAATTGAATAGATGGCAAATACATCAATTTATATTATCAAGCTTACGTTAAGTACTCCCTTAAACTAAAATGGAAAAGTTTGTTTATTAATTAAACACGAGGCGTCAACGGCGTTATACATCGGGCGTACTACTGTAGGTAGTACTATTTGTCATTATAAATTGATTCGAATACAAAGCAAACAGTACATTTAAAGCAAAAAAACAACAACATAAAGCATTAATGAATGACTCATTTGAAAGCATATAAATGACACGACAATGAAACCAATAAAACAGCATATATTTAAGTTATGAATATCTTAAACACTGGTAAAAAGCATTTAACATAGTGTATTTACTGTCTATGCATTTTTAGTCAGACTGTTTTTGTCTGTTTTAGGCTGTTTGTTCCAGGGCGTAGGAGCAACTGTACTTAAATTTCTGTTATTAAAGGATTTTCTTTTGTTGAAAAGGTATTTCAAACTGCTACTCTGCTGATTTTGAAGACCTTGACCTGCTCTTTTTTCGTGTGTTAAAACAAAAGTACCATGAGGTAGGTAGGTGCATCATTAATAGAACACTGGAACATGAACCATAGTATAGCTTATTAAGTACTTTCGAATTTCAGATTGAATATGACTGGAGAAGGATGTTTTCAAATATCATACTGTTCGCTTAATTATATTAATACTAATTAACTCTTCCGGGGAAGGCTTAGCTACAAACTTGGCAAAGCTGATTAATATGGCTGGTTTTTGCTGGTATCAACCACATAACGTGTATCAAATATAATTGTATTACTAGCTTGAAAGAAAGTTCATTTCCGTAGTAGCATTAAACGCATAAGAGAAATAGAAGCAAGCAAGAACTTTTAAACAAAAGTAGTTAAACAACTAACAGTTTTATTATGTTGATATTATATAAATCATGTGAATTTAAAACACCTAGGATAAAGAATTATGTCCAATTGTTCACACAATTTCTTCACTGTATGCTAGAGTGTCCACATAATTAAAACTAAATTAGCCGTTAAACACACTAATTTAGCACCGTTTAAATCCAACAACTCTTTCATAATAAATTGAAAATATTTTAAACTACTTTCGTTTGTTAGTTTCATTCTGGTCATATGTTAAAATATTTACCAGTAAACCAGCATTCATGCCTACATGTGCAAGTTTCAAGGTTTCAACAAGATAAGTCCTAAGGTTTGTTGGGACTCCACTTATCAAAACCGAAGCACGGCTACAAACGATTCTAAGTTGTTGGATAATCAGCTTATTACTAAAAGGGCCTTTCTAAAATGAGGGTGTTGTCAGAGATAACACATTTACAATGCTTTATGTCAATACGTTGAATAAATTGTATTATCTGCGAGGTATGGTAAACGCAAAAGTCTTGCCAAACTCCAGAACAAATTAAACGAATTATTATCCTAGCTCCACATGTGATTTACGTTCACTGGTAACCTGTGTTCATCTTAATACCTTAAAATTGTATCGAGTAAGATCCAGTGTCAACGTTCTGCTAGACGAAGAGGCCAATGATAATCCTATGAATTTGTACGCAAGAAGACACAACAGACTAATGCAACATATTACATATCATTTTTACTAACATATTTTTAACATTGTGATATTAATTATCATATTCTAACGACCATTAGCAGACTGACAAGTGCTTAGCAATACACATTTACAATACATTGCAATGAATAATCCATTCTAAAATCGATTAAAAATATTTAAAGTTATTCAGTTTACTACTTTGTTTAATGAGTCATAAAGAATTTTGCTCAATAACATAACTTAAGTTTCGTGTATACTTGTATCGGTAGAGCAAAGGTTCGTATGCTAACAAATATATAATAAAACTTTTGTGTTTCAACAAGAGCATCAACACACGGCCATATCGCCTGCCGTATGGAGAACAGTGTTCATAAAGAATTGTCAAGGTTATTCTATCGTTTTCACAGACATGACATTGTGAAGGTCGTACTTCTATACTCCTGAGCAATAGCAAACTACATTTTTTACAATGCGAATATACAACGGTGTACAATGTAAATTCCAATTTAATAACTTCTAAGTTTTTGTAAAACATCATTTCTATTAACATCTTTATATAATGCGTTTCTATCGTTTTTCTTGACAACAATGTGTCCTTTGAAGGAGATCGTTCACGTTTTATAGTTCAGACTTAAATGTAACTAAAACTAAAATGTGAACTCAATATGTTTTCAATGATAAAACATCCGCAGAAACTCAAATTGCAGCTCTGTTGTAAATATTTATCTAAAAAGGTGAAGGCAATAGCGTTACTTTGCTGACAGGTGCTAGTATTTTAGGCATTGATATACAAAACGTTCTAATAAATAAAAACATAATTGCAGATATAGAATGTGTGTGAATCCCTTATAAGCACAACTGATGAATTCACTGAAATGTTATCTTCATCAGCAGGGAAGCGGTTCTTAATATCCACTAGTGAGTTAACAGTTCTTGTAGCATCTAGCATTAGATGTGCATGTAAACTGACAAAGATCCAAAAATTAAACAAACAATATCATAAACTTTTATTCATAGCCTCATCAAGAGCAGTCACACCCCTACACTGCAATATTCCCGCCGAATGAACTCTCTCAGTCTCAGTTTAACATTGTGATTGGATAAAGGGCAAATAGGTATCACTTCTTTTCTAAGTGTGCACGATTGTTGGCTCCACGATTGCAGCCTCTTGAAAACATCACAGAAATGTGCAACCTCGATCTGAATGTCATGTTGCTTGGTCACCAATCCTCCGGTCATGATCCTACAGGCCCATTTTCAAAAACGTTCGAATCTTAATACGGAGAACAAACAGGATCTACTTCGCCAAATCAATCCACTCTACTTCATGTTTTATTCCCTATTTCTATTCCTCATACCAGCCATATTTCCACAATCTGTTTTCAACTTTAGTACAAATACATTCTCAATCAATCAGTATGTGCATATTTTAATTAATTTTATTGGTTTGCAATTGTTTCATTTACAAGTCAATATTAACCAAAATACGATATTGCACGAAACTACTGTACAAACCATAATGGAGGAAAATGGCTTTCATAAGTTATAATATCTTCCAGTCCAATCCTATATTCCGATATTGTATTATATTCTTTGAATAATGAAATATGTTTAAACAAATAAATGACAATACCACAAAACATACTATAACCAAAATTAAAGGGACTAGACACCAGAGGATAAAATTGCAAGAAAAAAGGAAATTGTCAAAACCTTACATTAAATCAATATTGATGTGTACCACGCATTAAATCATACCTACTGATGTATCACATAGCTTATGTCACACATTTCTTCGTTCAAATACCGACGCTATATTAAGCTGTACTAATCACATGACTGTCACATGCTACATACACACTCTATAAACTGGGAAACTTTTGTGCGCTACTTTTAAACGGATAATCTGAGCTGAGACAGAGACAAAGTATTCCTTTCATCATCTAAAATAATGTATTATTGGCCTCATACTAGGTCGTGTTGATAATTCTAGGCTAAATATGGGTAAATACTGTATTCGGAGCCATCTGGTATCCTTCCCTATAATGTTCCAAGGCAGTACACCTTGTCCTTAATAAGATGCATAGGTATAATCAGTCCAAAGTCAGACCCCAAACGATATTTGGGGTAATGCTCCGTAGGTTCGATTAGGCAATATTTCTAATTAAGTACAGACCTTCATAATTACGCATAACCTGACAAATTTCAATTGATTATGTAGATTGAAAAACATTATATTGTATTATGATGAAATCTTAAAGGCACAAAGTCTGTTTTGACCAGAGGATTGTTTCTTCTTTACAAGCAGATAATAAATCTGTTGATTGCAAAAGGTTTTTCTAAAACTTCTTATTAGCATTTTATAACAGCAAAATATGTAAACAAAAAGAATAATTCTGTACAAAGTATGTTCAAATAATTACAGACAATACATATTTAAATGTTGACAAACCTCACTGCAATGTTCACAAATCTGTTAAAATTGTAAATTGAGGCTTGAAATTTCATAAAAGCTTCGGCATATATCAGTCAACGTGGAAATGGTGATAATGGCACCTTCAGACCATTAGGACACAGGTTCGATAAATAATGCTGCAACATTTGCTTTAATCTTTAATTTGTAATCTTCAAGGTTTAACATTATCACACATTTGTTTCTTCAAATATTCAGGTATATTTTGAACATGATTACACAAAAACTGTAGCTAATAGTTCTTTAAGTTTGTTAAAAAATATATGTGTCATAATGTCTAGTTTATCTCCTCGTCTACAAACGTATGCAAGTATGTGTGTATTTTTTAGACCTTGCGGTTGATGATAGTTTGCATTCTCATTCCTAACACTTTTTTTTTTATTTTACATCTGTTTTTGAATATGTCTCATGTGTAAGCAGATCATTGTAAAATGCCTTCTGTTAAGTTTGGACTCAGAGGACTTAAACATCCAAAATGGATATCTCTGAAATTAAACAGTCAAATACTTTTATCATTATGCATGTTAATAACGTATGTTAACTTATTGTTAAAATATTTAAAGGGCAGCGAGTCAAACCATGTATTCAGGAGTGAAATAGCGCATGCAAAGGGATATGAAAATAAGAAAAATAAGATTTTTATGGGCAATCACGAAGATTTAAGCCTGACAGAATACATCTTTAATGTAGAAATGTTTAATGGGAAGGAAACTAAGAACAAAAACAACAAAATCTCTAACTTTAACTGAAAAACCTATTAATATACTTTTATTCTAACAATATCTATCCTGCAGACATTTAGATTTGTTTATATACAGTACATCTTTATTCAAAAAGCCCATTATTAATCACATTATAATTGACTGCTAAATAGTGGCCGAATTTATCTATCACTCACTTGTAAACGGATATAGAACATTCATTAAAATTAATAACAAACTTAACAAACTTCAGTGCTATTAATCATTTAATTATTAACATTCAATATGTGTTTGAAGATTTTGAAAATTACTTGTTACTTAGAGCTTATGTATTTTTCATAATCCATAAAGATACAGATTTTCATATTTTAACCCAACCCACCTGTAAGGTGTACATTACGTTGAGTATGGACGTGGTAATCTACATTTACATTAACAAAACTTGTAAAAGTATATGAAAATATGTATAAAAATGATGTGCTTAACATGTTTTACTCACCTATTAATTTATTTTGCCTGAAAATGTGCTACCTTTTTCTAGTTTTACTATATAACTACGAAATTAAATGCAGAAATAAACCGGATGTTACTTTGTCGCGAAGCAATACGGGCTACTTGAATAAGATAAATGGAGGGCATGCAAACATTTGTCATTTTAAGGTTTTAAATTTGGCATAAGTAGCAAAAATTTACCTATCATATAAGAATGGTAACAAATAAATTGAGTCAATTGTAATGCTATTCAAAGATCCCGCTCACTAATTATCAAACGTTGTTCTTGATAACAATGTACAAAATAGCTGCGTCAAACACAACCCTTGAGATTAAAATTGAACAATTACACTTAAGCGCTTGAGTTGAATCTGAAAAACTTGGGCTGTAAGTGCCGTATCTTATACTTGTTGTACAGTTTATGGGCATCCAAGCTAATGGTGTGTTTCTGTGTAAATAGAAATATGTTTGACTAAATGGTTGTACCGGAAACAAAACAAAGGTATTGGGAACGGGTCGTTATAGTTAAGTGAATAGTAGAGCTTTCTGGCTTAAACGATTGTTTGAGGGAATGTGTAGTACGTGTTGGTAAGCTCCGGCCGGTAAGCTCAGTCGGTTAGAGCGCCGTGCTAGTGTTAGTGGGTTGGAGCCCGAGTTATTTGCCTACATTTTTTAGTAATGATATTTTCTTTTTTTGTTGTATTAATAATTCAGGTTTTTATGTAAATCTATGAAACGTGTACGTATCAGGAAAAAATCAAATATTTGTTTAATATACAATACAAATTGATTCTTATCACTACATTTTCTCTTTCTGTGAATAATCATGCATTCCGTTCGAGAATCCGTCGAAAGACCGAATACGTAAACGCGTAAATTCATGACGTCAATTATTGGCACCGCAGCCATCCCATCCTCATTCAATACCTCTCAACTCACCCCTGCCAAACCAATATGAAACATTTTGATACACAACCTTCCTTAAATTAATAGACAAAGTAAGAAGGAACAGCTAAAACTGGAAGTACGTTCCGCGTTCCGCAGGTGTCGTGGGTCGTACCGACACCGGTATTAGTTTCCACAACGTTTACTTTACTAGTGTCAGACGTAAAAAGCAGTATCTGGATCGGCTTAAACGATTGTTTGAGGGAATGTTTAGTACGTGTTGGTAAGCTCCGGCCGGTAAGCTCAGTCGGTTAGAGCGCCGTGCTAGTGTTAGTGGGTTGGAGCCCTTCACAAGCCGTGACAAAGCTCACATTTCCTCTCATGTTAACGTAACCTTTTACAGAACAGTTATTATTGTCATATTAATAACCGTAAACAATAGAACAATGTAACAACAATACATTCTATGACAAAAACAACATGACTCAATGACTGTAATCTTGTTGACTTGTCACACTCTTTTGACGAGGTTTATTTTCCATTTGCTGTACTAAGCGTTTTTGCTATGACGCAAATCACTAAATGATTTGTATTAACTAGGGTACTCTATTGCACAGGCACTAATTTAATATAAACTTTATATTATAATATGATAAAACGAGAAATATTTCAAATTGACGACAGCTAAGTATTGTTTATACTGCGTGATAATACAATCCCTTCAAATTAAGTATATTGAGTTAATATAACTAAAAGGGATAAAATACATACTTTAATTTTAAAATGTTTGTATCTAATTGAATAGAAATAACCTTCCTTATTTTGTTACAAACATTGAATTATACAGTTGAACACCGTTAATCCGAAATTGTAGGGACCCAAATTTCGAAATAGCGATATTTCGGATTAACAATTTTCATAAAATGCAGCCTTCGCGAATTATAGATGACGTAAAATATTAAGTCGTGTCGATTGCAATGTCGGTTACACGTTACCAATTCCATACATTCAGTTTGAGTGATCTTTCGTATATGTTTGTTGAATTATTGTTTAATAAATGACAAATAATTCGTTATTATACTTCTTAAAACAACATTAAACATTCAAAATATAACACAGTTGGTTACCGGGCCCTTTTTCCGGATTGTTCCGTTGCGGTTCGAGTAAGCAATGCGGCGAACGAATCTGATGAAATAGAAATTTTCCAATGATAGTCAGGTTGTGTTCACCAGCAATAATATACAAACTACATCACTCAAATGAATCGCTCATTTTCTGACATCGATGTTTGTAACATACGCGTGCTCATTGTCATTCTTTAACAAGCGGTTAAAATTGTGCTCCATTGTCACCTCAAGCCGATGTCCGAGTGCATTCGCAGTATGGTGTGACAAAACGGTCAATCTGCGAGAGAGCAGCTTTAATACTCAATAATTAGAATGTATTGATATATAAAAGAAATGCAGGGGAAGTCAGAATCAATGTAATTGTGTTAATGTCAGTATTTTGGCTCTCCTTATTTGTCTATTCTTTCTCTCAATTATGAACATCACAGTTTTAATAATATATAGAAAAAAAGCGTATAACACTACTGAAGAGCAGATTGTTTGTTTATTTGAGTTTATCAAGGTCTGCCCGTGCCCATTGGCTGCATTAAGGCTTGACCCCGCCGTGACGCCATCACGTTCTGTTCTGTTCTGTTCTTAAATTGTGTTTAAATGCCATAAGTGACATGAGATAGAAGTGACAGCAATTCGCAGTCAAATCCATACATTTGAAGATTTGAAGAAATAGAGTGAGCTACAAGAGATCCGGGTGCAATACCCTAGTTCTTTGCGAAGAGACCTCTTGGTTCTTTAACGTGCTCGGTGTAAAGCACCGATACACGGAATACAAATTTCCTGGGTTGAACCAGTACTGAGTACACCACTTTTCCAAGCACTACCCTTTAAATGCCGAGCGCCAGGCAAGGGAGCTTTTTAACGTCTTTCGGTATGACGCGGCCAGGGATCAAACCCATGACCTCCCGCTCCATAGGCGGACACCTTAACCACTAGGCCACAGAGACGGTGACGAAGAGCAGCTTGTTAGGGTCATGGCGGATAGCAAAGGGCAACTGATAAGCCACGCCTTATTTGGACGCTGATTGGTCAGTCGGGTATTTGCCGGCTAGTTTGACTGACAGCCCGCGTCAATTAGTGACATGATCATTTGCTTTGAAAAACTACATGGCTAATGGGTCATAAAACTATACGAAATACAACTAAAACACACAAATTCTAAAACTTATTGATTAATTCGACAGACTGTGGGACATTTTATGATCGAATTATACATAAATTGAAATAATGAAAAATAAATAAATATATAAATAGCAAGCTTCCTTATCTCACTAATTATTGCATTTAAACAATTGTGACACCTGTTTTGAAAAATACTGATAAAATCCGCTCTGAGATCATATCTAAAATCTCAAAATTTAAGAAGCAGCAAACCAGATTTTTTTTTCAATTCCTAAATTTACCGCTACCGCTACCGTTGCCTTTCGACGTAGCATTTATGACGTAAATTATCACGTGGTTTACACACAATGTTTATGCGGCTACAATAATTTCAATTGACGAACTTAAATGTTGGAACTATTTTTAAGGGATACGAGATATGGCAAGATACTACTACCACTACCACTACTACTACTACTACTACCACTACCACTAACAGTACTACTACCACTACCACTACCACTACCACTACTACTACTACTACTACTACAACTATTATTATTATTATTATTGCTTCTACCACTACCACTACCACTACTACCACTACCCACTACCACTACCACTACCACCACCACAACAACCGCCACCGCTACTACTACTACTACTACTACTACTGCTACTGCTACTGCTACTTCTACTACTACTACTACTACTACTACTACTACTACTACTACTACTACTACTACTACTACTCCTACTTACTACTACTACTACTACTACTACTACTACTGCTACTGCTACTACTACTACTACTACTTCTACTACTACTACTACTACTACTACTACTACTACTACTACTACTACTACTACTACTACTACTAGTAGTATACTACTACTACTAGTAGTATACTACTACTCCTACTTACTACTACTACTACTACTACTACTACTACTACTACTTCTACTACTACTACTACTACTACTACTACTACTACTACTACTACTACTACTACTACTACTACTACTACTACTACTACTACTACTTCTACTACTACTACTACTACTACTACTACTACTACTACTACTACTACTACTACTACTACTACTACTTCTACTACTACTACTACTACTACTACTACTACTACTACTACTACTACTACTACTACTACTACTATTACTTCTACCACTGCCACCACTACCACCACCACCACCTCAACCACCACCATTTGCATTTTGATCAGATTCATGCGAAATTTGATCAGAATATTTTATAGTGGAAGTCAAGGTCATTAGGTCAATAATAATGAAAAAACAACTTTTAACGATGTAAAGGCTGTTTTTTTTTTCATGCAATCCTGTTACAAATAAATCGAATTTGCCTTGGGTCATTTTCGATCAACTCATTACTAGTCCACTGGGTTGTTTCTTAGATACACATTGCATTTCATCTGATCTTTCTTAGAATTCATCATTATGATTGCGTTGATTAAGCTTCAATCATATATAAATATATCGCCATAAGTCCTGGTCAGAATGATCGTGTTCTTTGAATTGCGAATATACGAGAAAATGATCTCGGATCAAACAGAAGGTCACAAGTTCAAATTTTAGAAAAAAAAACCTATCGATAACCATGAACTTTAGTGAGAATGTTAGTCCTTATGAATATGTGTAGCGTTTGAATATTATTATGGTCTCGCTAGATTAAAAAAAAACTCAGCAAATAATTAAGTATTTAGAAAAAAAGCATTGTTTAAACAGCAAAAGCACATATTTTTCATCCGCTATTAGAGAAACTTTATCAAAATGTTTGTTTCGGTGAAATATAGATCAAATTCTTGATGTTCCATTAGATCACCGGGAATCTGGTCAGAATGATTGTCTTGATGAAATATTGTTTAATTTCGAACACGGATCTTCTCAGGAAATGAAAAGTATGTAGCAATTGTTTTGTTATGCCTGTGGAAAATGGCTGACTCATAGTGGTTACTTAATAGTCGAGTGTCGTCGTCCGTGATGTTGTCTTCGATTTCTCACTTTCGTTTTGCAGGAAAAAGTCTTGGACGATTTATTTAAGCGTCCTTAAACTAATGATGGTAATTTCGATAACAGTTAGGCCTTAACTAGAATAATATGGGTCGCAACACATCCAATATGCAGAATTTTAGTTAACAGTCTAGAGGCGAAAACTTTCGAACGATTTTCTTTACAGACGCTTTGTCAGAATGATCGTCTCTGTTAATTTTCAATGACGGTAAAGTTGGAAGGTAGTTGGTAGTTGGTAGTTGGGGATTCGAATATTCAACTAATTACCAGTTGCCAGTTGGGGATTCGAATATTCAACTAATTACCAGTTGCCAGTTGGGGTTTCGAATATTCAACTACGTGCTAGTTGCCAGTTGGGAATCCCCAACTACAGACTGGTTTGCAGTTGAACATTCGCGAATAATCGACTGGAAATGGTCGAATATCCGACTGGCGAATATACGAATAAAAGTAAATTAAAACAGTGTTTGTCGCAAAGATACATATGTGTACATGCATAAAGAAACATTTGGCGATTAATTTTCCCATATGTGACCTTTAAAACCATTCATATAGACATAATCTGAATCCCAAACTACTGACTGGTTTGCAGTTGAACATTCGCGAATAATCGACTGGAAAAGGTCGAATATCCGACTGGAAATGGTCGAATATCCGACTGGCGAATATACGAATAAAATTAAATTAAAATAGTGTTTGTCGCAAAGATACATATGTGTACATGCATTAAGAAACATTTGGCGATTAATTTTCCCATATGCGACCTTTAAAACCATACATATAGACATAATCTGAATCCCCAACTACTGACTGGTTTGCAGTTGAACATTCGCGAATAATCGACTGGAAATGGTCGAATGTCGAATATCCGACTGGTGAATATACCAATTAAAGTAAATTAAAACAGTGTTTGTCGAATCCCCAACTGGCAACTAGCAGGTAGTTGAATATTCGAATCCCCAACTGGCAACTGGTAATTAGTTGAATATTCGAATCCCCAACTGGCAACTGGTAATTAGTTGAATATTCGAATCCCCAACTACCAACTACCAACTACCTTCCAACTTTACCGTCATTAATTTTCACACAGTTTCGAATGCGGATCAATTTAAGTAACAAAAAGGTCATTTAATTAATACTTAAATTAATCGAATTTAACTTTAATTAGCTTCATATGCCCCGTCATCCTTGACGTACAGTATCTCTTTCACACTTGGACAGATAATGGTATTTGAATAAAGGGCAATAACGCAAAAAATATGCATTCAGAGTTATGGCTCCTAAGCAGTGCATTTCCATCAGCAAGGTGTATACACTACGACGAATTTCTAATTGGCCACCTAATTTTTATCATATTTTAGGAAAAGTTTTCGGAGAAAAATACAAATAACCAAATATAAGGTTAATACGATTTATTCCTAATACGTAAAACAAATCTTCACTGAAACATGATCACGGGAACAAACTTAACAGCCAGGGTTAACACTGACACCCTTAAAACAAAAACTGCAAGATCAAATCACGTCGTATTTGATTTTGTTTTAATACTTTGTATGCCCACCTGCTGCGGCAATTACAGCGAGGCACCTTGTCCTCATTGATATAATGTATCTGTAATGATACTGTTGTGGAATGGCTGCCCAAATCTAATGAATAACACGCGTGAGCACCCTGAGATTTGGTTGCAGCGGCTGGGCACGCACCTTGCGCTTCAAAAGGTACCACACGTGCTCGATCGGATTTAAATCCGGACTTTTTGCAGGCCATTGGAGTGTTCGCACGTTGTTTGCTACAAGCATGATGTGTGCTTCTAGCCGCGTGACATTGTGCATTATCCTGTGCCAATATCATACCGCGATTGGCACGGATATGAGGTAGAAGAACCGGCCGAATGACTTCATTTTGATACCTCATCGCGTTCATGTTCTCTTGAATGGGTACAATTGGAGTTTTCGTGTGCATGGAAATTCCAGCCCACAGCATAATGGAACCACCCCAGAAGTTATCCAGTTCTACCAGACAGTTCTCATTGTTTCGCTCACCCCGACGGCGATATACGCGAGCGCGTCTGTCATTCCCACGTAGTGTGATGCGTGTATCATCAACAAATAAAACATTGGCCCAGTCCGCCCTTGTAAATCGCAAATGTCGCCTGGCCCACAATAATCTTGCATGCCTATGCCTTGCGGTAAGAATCGGAACCCGCAGGGGACGACGGCACCGCAAGCCGACGGTCCTTAGGCGATTGCGCACTGTCTGTGGATGGATTGCGCGGTTGTGTCTGCCCACTGTATTACGGGCCGTCGTCGCTGCCGTGGTAAAACGATCCTGAAGGTGGTCATTGACAATTTGAATGTCCTGTTGTGGAGTCGTCACTCTTCTTTTGGGGCGTCGTCGGAGATCTGCTACACTTCCGGTTTGTACGAATTTCGCCCAAAGAGTGTCAATACTGAAATTTTGCCTATTTAAAAGCCGTGTAACCTAAAACATAAGGTTGATTCAAAGGTGAAAGTTAATAAGATACAATGTATTTCATTATATGATTGGCCAATCCGATATGACACA
Organism: Mya arenaria; assembly: GCF_026914265.1. NCBI lineage: Eukaryota > Metazoa > Mollusca > Bivalvia > Myida > Myidae > Mya > Mya arenaria. The sequence continues at coordinate 72,054,477 of NC_069126.1, forward strand.
GGTATTGTATTGTTGACCACCCGTGGTATTGTTTACGACTGTTTTTACGTAAATAAGAATCACCTACAGATTAAAATTAACATGTTTCAGTCAATATTTTGCGCTTAATAACAAATAATTACACATATTGCAACTTTTATAACGACGCGTAACATTCCTCTCTGATGGGGGTGCCGGCACGAATCATTCCGACGGCTTGAGCGCGTTCTGCAATGCTCATTCTCGCCATATTTGATGTTTTTCATAAAAGACAATCCACGGAGGATTCATTTTCACCATATTCTACAACTACCATGCCGTGCACGAGAAACTCGAGCACATAGGCTATTTTCGCACCTACCGTTCCGCATGGATGATTTTGTACATGAATACGTATTTTCTTTGAGTAAATCGATAGATTTGTGTGTACAATACAAAAATAACCAAAACTTAGATTTATTAATTAAAAACGTCGCAAAGCATCATACTTTATATGGTGGCCAATTAGAAATTCGTCGAAGTGTATACATGTATACGAAGTTTGAAATTGATCACCTAATGATATTAGATATTCGTTCCGGACAAAAAAAATAAGTATGAACATGAACAAGGACAATAACTCAAAAACTATCGCAACCAGACTGATGGTTAATGTGCACTGCACTTCCATTAAGATAAATTTGAATACTTAGTTTGATTCCTATACCCCAAAGATTTTTGGAGAAATCCTTCGGACAAAAATTATGAATATGAAGGTTGAATTAAATACCTCAATCACTCAACAAGTTTCCTTTGTGCTGCAGTTTTAACAAAATTGCAGCTTATTGACATTTAAGTTTGTTTTGGAAAATATCTACTGTAATACTTCATTAATGCGTGTAAATATTTACGTTTCTTACCGGTTGTCCGGTTAGCGCACTCGCATCACACCAGTGTAATCTGGGTTCGATTCCCTGCATGGGCGTACAAGCGGTTTTCCTCCGGAGACTCCGCCACCCCCCCACCCCCCCACCCCTACAACACAAGAACACACTCTCGCGCAACATACTGCCAGCCAACGAGAGTAATTTAACATAAGCTAATCCAACATCTTTCAAAATCGTACACTAATTAAGTTTAAACTAGATATTTACAATAAACAGAATAAGATTAAATGTGATAACTACATGTTGTATTATTTACTAAATGACTGCTTGTTTCACAGCTCATTAATACGAGTTCTGTGTAATTGTGAAACTGATATTTCTTGTCGAATATAGCCTTGAGTTAGATGTCCAAAACGCATGGAAACCGTTCTGTTTATATTCTGTCTACCTTACATTACATCAAGTGGCCATTCAAGAAACTTCCTTCAGATCCAAATGGCAGCAAAAAATCCGTTGACTTCTTTGAAATTGTTGACATTAAATTAAAACTTGAAAAGAAAAAAATACATATTAGATTTGTTTCTAATTATTTGAATACATATGATATTACTATACTTGATATGCCTCATACAATACAATATGAATACCAATTGGGGTTTTCTTTTAGCTTAATTCAAATTGCTACCCATTACGTGACACGTGATACACAGGAGTTATAGTGCACAGTGTGTGTATACCACGTGATAAATAACGTCATAAATGCTGCGTCAGAAGGCAACATTTTGCTTCGAATGAAGACTTTAAACAAAGATAACTTTATTATTTCTTACCATTTGAATGAAACATAGCGCAGTCTACGCCGCTTACAGAGCCCCGCATTCGGTCTTTTACAAGAGTTTGATTGAGAGTTTAGTTTCTTAAAACACTTCGACAAACCTTTTCACAAAGTGGCCGCCTGACGGAGCACGTTAAAACAGGTTTGTGGAAGTGTTTGACGAAACTAATCACCTAGTCAAAGTCTGGTAATGAAACAATGCTGGGACTCTCTAAGCGGAATAGACTACCCTTTGTTTCATTTAAAATGGTAAAGAAATAGTAAAGTTATCTCAGTTTAAAGTATTCATTTAACGCAAAATATTGCATTCCGATGTAGCATTTATGACGAAATTTATCACGTGGTATACACACATCAGTTATTTAATTTATCACGGACCTATAAACCAGGTTTATAGGTCCGTGATTTTATGATTCTATATTATTTACATGAAAGATCAAACTCGATTATAATTATTCTCTGTATATTAATTAACATTAAAACATCCATCGAAACTACACACATCATCCTCAGTTTTACTGTAAAATAGCATTTATTATAGGCTGAAGAACCCTTATCTGGCCAGCCCCTTGTCTTCATTTAGTATTTCCCTTCTTGTGAACCGGAAGTGCACTAGAAGTGCACAAACTGTCAAGTTTGATCTCAACAATACTGTAGTTTTATTTCCCAACTTTCATCAGTAATTATATGTTATAAATGCAAGTGACGTGAAAATGTTTCCAAAGCAGGCAGCCATACTAGGGCAGCATTTTCATAATGCACACACACACACGCACGCACGCACGCACGCACGCACGCACGCGCGCGCACACACACACACACATACATATATATATATTGTATACGTTGAACCCCAGAGAGAACCTCTGAGATACTGGTTGGCATGACTAGGCCCCTTCAAGGAGAAATGGGCGGACTTCTTTGAGGCTTCACACGATACCACAAAGCATACATGTCTAATTACAGAGAGAACCTTTGTATTAGTTACTTATGAGCAACACTACTCATCAGCCCACTACCAACCACAGCATCTTGGTCTTGGAGAACAATTTGCGAGTTTGAAAATATAATTACACTATAAGCACCAGATAGAACTAAAACTTCAAAAGACAGAACTTCCCTCTCTGTGTGAATATGTAAAACTGAGTTAAAATACACTCCTACTCTAGAATAAGACAGATCATCTCACAGAGTTGTATTTTGGTATGCAATATTAAACATCTCCTGAAAAAACACTCTTAACTCATGGTGGGACAGAATATCTCACCAAGCATGATCTTGGAAATACCAGTATTATCACAAATGACTCTTTTTATTTTAATATAAAAGTTTGAACATTGTGACATACATCACAATAGCCCATTTTGACAAAAGGTAAGTTGTTATATGACCAAAAACGTATTATTAAAGTCCATAATAGAATTTCACTCCAAGACATATGATGCTACAACCACCCCTATAGATCCCATGTTAGAACTTTTCCCTCAAGATACAGCCGATCCGTTTTTCGGTTGTGGATCTGTAGGACAACCCTAAGGGGTAGAATGAAGTCTTCACCAACGCTTTGCGCAGTGACCCCAATGGTGCCGAGAGATGACATCCCGTGCTACGTAATTTTTAAGACCAACGACTGAAAAATGGAGAGTCCGTCTCCAGCAAGAGACAACCAGCATCAATACGTTCATTGTCTCAGTCTTGGCACTCTTAGAGGCCAACACAACTACCATATTGGTAACACAAAGAAGGTCCTGTCAGATGACAGTGGCTAGCAATGGCCACCGGTAGCGAGGGCAGCACATTTTCTCTCTCCTTATGCGTGAGACAGAACATCTCACAAAGTTGAGAGACTTGTTGGGACTCCAGCATAGAAAGAAGATGGGTAACTTGGAACAACTTTAGAGCTTTGGACAATGCTACCTTAAAGCTAATCTTACACTACCAGAAAACATTGTTCTGTCTTGCTTTCTACTGACCTTTAGAACTCCTGTTATGAGCATAGCCTTCCTATGGCTATGGATAATTGTTTATCGCCGAGCCATGTTACTCATGTCTCCTCGGTTTCCTGGGCTTTATTTACCCGTTTTACACAGTGACACGCCTAAAACTAACCGTTCACTTAACATAACAGTGAAACCTGGAGAACCTTTGTTCACACTGTTACTCGGGCAATTGACTACATTTCTGCGTGAATCCTAGTGGATGGCCGTAACCAGGTCCCGATGTCTTCCCGAACATTCTTGACCATTGTCAGTTACAAACTGTATACACCGGGTTTTTAACGGCACAATGTTGTCCACTTCCTGAATCTTTGCACAATACTAGCACCTTCCAACGGGTACGTTTGCTACCATACCGTTGCAACCTTGCACTATCTTTATAAGTGTAACCGGAGTCCGGACTCACCCATGCAAACCATAAGCCCAGTTTCTTTATCCAGCATGCTCTGACAAACCCTCCTGCTACTTTGGAAATTAAAAAAACTTTTCACGCAATAGTCAATGGTCATAGCTCAAGTTCTGCCAGCTCAGCAATACCAAAACGCCCCTCACAAATTGGAGTACGAAATTGGCTTTCAATACGTAGTAATCAGCTGAGCACACAAACATCTGTCCTACCAGAACCTTCAGCAAAACGAGTGGACTTTAGTCTTAACACACTCCACTTCATCTGTCCAACCAGAACACTCAGCATAACGAGTGAACTTTAAACTAATTGCACCCACATTCCCCTCCCAATAAAAAATATGGATTCTGGAAGGGATCTTATTAATGTTTGGTGCCTTTTATCACGTAACCGAACCACAACAGCAGTGACATGATGGTCGCTGCAACTATGGACAGATTTTTGCACAAATTCTGACGGAGACATTAACTTAAGCTTTGTTTAACCATTCTGTTGATTGCTATTGACAGGCTTGTAACAATCGGCCTTAAATCCGATTTACCTGACAACAGGACTTCTTACTGGGGATTTAGACTCATTTTGTAAACAAATAGTGAAAGTCCAAGCCACTATCAAAGGTGAAAAATAAGATCGATGAAACAAAATGGCGGCCCATTCGAAAACAAATTTGCCTTTACCGGCTATCGCAAAACATTGACAAATTGCAATCATACTGGTCAAGTAATTCATTAGAGAAATAGTCGTAGACATATTATAATGTATAGACCTTTATAAGACATATATTATCTTGAGCTTTATTGCATTGAATCTTGGAAAGCAAGCTAACATGAAATGTGACCAAGGCAAAACAGCTGAGTCACAAAGCTTCCTAGTAGTCGAAAATTACAACTGTTCTTTTCGACACCCCCTGGAGATTTCCAGCTTACTTTAAGAAACCAATTTACAAAGGTTTCGTCACAGTTTTCCCGATTCCCTAGTTCCCGGTTATGTTGACATTGGGTCCTAATCGTACTTATAGTGATAAATATTAATATTTTTGAGCTATATGAGGACTCAATTAACCAGAAATACAACCAAAGTGCTTGCAGTCTCTATATAAAAATGAGCTTATTTTGCAAAAAGTGGGAAAACTGTAAAGAACGGTAACCCCGCCGGAGAGTTTTTGGGTCTTACTTGACAACAGGACTTCTTACTTCCTAAAAATTACTGAAGACTGGAAGAAGGCTCTTGATGATAACAGCGGCAGCGATTCTGATGGACCTTTCTAAGGCTTTCGATTGTCTGCCTCATAACTTATTACTAATGAAACTTAGTATTTATGGTGTCACTGATAGTGCACTAGAACTCATTTCTGATTACTTAAGCAATCGCAAACAATGTGTGAAACTTGGTACAGAAATAAGCCCACTGAAACATATCTTTAAAGGAGTACCGCAAGGATCTATTTTAGGTCCTGTGCTTTTTAATATATTTATCAACGATATTTTCAACTTTATACATAGAAGCAATCTGTATAATTATGCTGATGATAATACTCTATCATATAGCGACAAAAACATAGACAACGTTGTCCAAACTTTGGAGTCTGATAGTAATATATTAATACAATGGTTTTCAGATAATCATATGAAAGCCAACCCCGAAAAATTTCAAGCCATTGCAATAGGACAAAAAACTAAGGACCAAAATATAACCTTTAACTTGAATGAGACAACTATAAAATGTGAAGACAGTGTCAAACTCTTGGGTGTCACAATAGACTTCAAACTTAAATTTGATGTCAATATTTCAAGCATATGCAAGACAGCCTCAAGACAGCTTAATGTTTTAGAGCGAATAGGTCATAACCTTTGTAAACTAGGAAAGTTAAACATATATTACTCATTTATCCTATCAAGTTTCAATTTCTGTCCAATTACTTGGCATTTTTGTGGCGAGGTGCATACTAAGAAGCTTGAAAAAGTACAAGAACGAGCCCTCAGATTTATATACAATGATTACACATCTGATTACCCAACACTTTTATCTAAATCAATGTTGCCAACTCTTAAGCTTAGAAGGTTAAGGTCCATTGCTATAGAAACCCATAAAATTATCCACAAGCAGGGTCCAATGTATCTACATGACTTAGTGGTTATAAAAGAACATTCCTTTAACTTTAGATATAAGATGATGGCTGCTATCCCAACTGTAAGAACTACAACATATGGGTGCAATTCTTTCAGCTCCGGTGCCCCTAAACTCTGGAACTCCCTTCCGCAACATTTCAGGGAAGAAACTAATTTTAATCATTTCAAGAGTTTAGTCCGGGCATGGAGCGGAGATAACTGCAAATGCTCATTTTGCATATAAGAATGCTGTCATATATCATGCTGTAAAATGTCTTAATCAAAGATATGTTGGATGGGACCTAGCGAGCTTAGACTGCCTAGGCAGCTGGTCTCTTTCAATGTGTCTTTGATTTAAATAATGTTAATTAATTGTGACTTCTTTTGTTTTATTTCCATGCTAAATGCATTGTCGTATTACCTTGTGATTAGTATTTTCGATTAACTAATGCTTTAAATTATGCTAATTTACCTACATTTTATATACAGCCTAATGTCTATCAACTGCCAAATATGTTTTTGTGATTTTATTATAAGAATTATTTATTTGTTTCAAGTGTACATGCTGTACTGAATATTATTATTTGCATGCACTGATGTGTGTGATATATTAGTTACATAAATTATGCTTTTTTATTATGTCGGTCAAAAGCTATTCATAGCTTATGTTAAACTGTTGATGATAGTACCCGACAATAAATAAATATTGACTTGACTTGACTTGGGTCCCGCTTATAACCGCATACTAGACATTACGTTTTTTTTTTTCTTTTACGGTGCTCGAGGTTATTTTTCGTTGGGTTAAATAAAATAGAAAAAAAACCGGCGGCAAATTCGGACAAAATAAGTATATCACTTTTCCTTATTATTGAGCGGTTTCCCGTTATTCCGCTCTTATCATTTCTTTTCAACATGATCCGGCTTGTCAGTGAATTGAGAGGTACCTGTCAGCGACATTGCCATGCCATAGTATAACAAGAAAACCTTGTTGACAACTTCATTCTTGCAACATCGGCGTACACAAAACTAAATCAAGATTGATACTAATCCTTTGAATCTTACTTTCTTGTGTGCAGCTCGTGGTTTATACCTAAGGTAGTCCATACAACCAGCTGCTTAGTCTTGAATATTTTTTGTTTGTTTTGGCGGCTCTACTACTACAACAACAAATGAATCATTGAACAGTTGAATGTCCAAATGTTATCAAAGTTCCTGTAACGTGCATTTGTGTGGCTACACCAAAGTTGTCTGTCAATATGATTGCATAGTTAATAATAGCCCTTCAAACCTTTTGGAAAATATATCTTTTGAGTTCTATTTTGAATGGAATTTGAGTAGATTCCAGTTCAACTGGGCAGCTGTCCCCATAAGTAACCTGTTCATAAACAAACTGTGTAGGAATAGGGGCTGCACTCTTTTCTGTCTGTATAGATTTGTGTAACCCATTTATTTTTATTATGGGGACTGCTAATCTCAAAGTGCCCCCTTATATTTATGATATTAGACGAGGTAAACATCAGATCCGAGCTGCAAATAACTTTTTATGTAAAGTTTATTGTACGCCCTTATGTAATTTCATGATGTAAAGTGTTCATGTAAGTTTCATTCACTAAGTATAATGTTGTTAAGGCTTCCATGACTAAAATTGTCGCTTTTTGTAATTCTGACGTCTCGCACAGAGGTATGAGCGAAAGGAAGTCAGCGAGGCAGGGCATGCTACTTAAGTAAACAGAACTGTGTTTAACCATTTTATATTTGTTATAATTTATTTGTAGGTGTAAATGGACATTTATTGTTTGTTACTCATCAGTATTTTTTTCAGCTGTTATTAGCCATTATTTATCTCTATTCCTAATGCCAAAAAGTATATATTTTTTACAATTTGAAGCTTAAGAAAAAAGAAGGTTAACACATAGAGATACTTTCAGTTTTAAATAGCAATTTTTTTTGTATGTTCTATAATAAGTTTGTAGTAAAGCATTATACAGTGCACATACTATATTAGTATTTATAATTGCTTTCAGAACCAAGATGAACAGAGAAAGCAAGCTTATGAGGCAGTTACAAGAATGGACAACACAAGAAATGCACTTCAACCTACAATCCTCCATTTCAGCGGCGTTATATCCTGAGAAGTATAAAGTGTATGTTCCATTTACTGATATTTTCTTGAACAAAATCTTATACTTAATGTCTAGTTAATACCAGACAACGCGAAAACTTTTTTTCCTTCACAGGACATTGCGACAGGTAAACACTGAAAGTTTACCTGTCGCACCAATTTTTTTATTTTTTATTTACTAAATGACTGCTTGTTTCACAACTCATTAATACGAGTTCTGTGTAATTGTGAAACTGATATTTCTTGTCGAATATAGCCTTGAGTTAGATGTCCAAAACGCATGGAAACCGTTCTGTTTATATTCTGTCTACCTTACATTACATCAAGTGGCCATTCAAGAAACTTCCTTCAGATCCAAATGACAGCAAAAAAATCCGTTGACTTCTTTGAAATTGTTGACATTAAATTAAAACTTGAAAAGAAAAAAAATGCATATTAGATTTGTTTCTAATTATTTGAATACATATGATATTACTATACTTGATATGCCTCATACAATACAATATGAATACCAATTGGGGTTTTCTTTTAGCTTAATTCAAATTGCTACCCATTACGTGACACGTGATACACAGGAGTTATAGTGCACAGTGTGTGTATACCACGTGATAAATAACGTCATAAATGCTGCGTCAGAAGGCAACATTTTGCTTCGAATGAAGACTTTAAACAAAGATAACTTTATTATTTCTTTTCCATTTGAATGAAACATAGCGCAGTCTACGCCGCTTACAGAGCCCCGCATTCGGTCTTTTACCAGAGTTTGATTGAGAGTTTAGTTTCTTTAAACACTTCGACAAACCTTTCACAAAATGGCCGCCTGACGGAGCACGTCAAAACAGGTTTGTGGAAGTGTTTGACGAAACTAATCACCTAGTCAAAGTCTGGTAATGAAGACTACATAGACTACCCTTTGTTTCATTTAAAATGGTAAAGAAATAGTAAAGTTATCTTGGTTTAAAGTATTCATTTAACGCAAAATATTGTATTCCGATGTAGCATTTATGACGCAATTTATCACGTGGTATACACACATCAGTTATTTAATTTATCACGGACCTATAAACCAGGTTTATAGGTCCGTGATTTTATGATTCTATATTATTTACATGAAAGATCAAACTCGATTATAATTATTCTCTATGTATTAATTAACATTAAAACATCCATTGAAACTACACACATCATCCTCAGTTTTACTGTAAAATAGCATTTATTATAGGCTGAAGAACCCTTATCTGGCCAGCCCCTTGTCTTCATTTAGTATTTCCCTTCTTGTGAACCGGAAGTGCACTAGAAGTGCACAAACTGTCAAGTTTGATCTCAACAATACTGTAGTTTTATTTCCCAACTTTCATCAGTAATTATATGTTATAAATGCAAGTGACGTGAAAATGTTTCCAAAGCAGGCAGCCATACTAGGGCAGCATTTTCATAATGCACACACACACACGCACGCACGCACGCACGCACGCACGCACGCACGCACGCACGCACGCGCGCACACACACACACACACACATACATATATATATATTGTATACGTTGAACCCCAGAGAGAACCTCTGAGATACTGGTTGGCATGACTAGGCCCCTTCAAGGAGAAATGGGCGGACTTCTTTGAGGCTTCACACGATACCACAAAGCATACATGTCTAATTACAGAGAGAACCTTTGTATTAGTTACTTATGAGCAACACTACTCATCAGCCCACTACCAACCACAGCATCTTGGTCTTGGAGAACAATTTGCGAGTTTGAAAATATAATTACACTATAAGCACCAGATAGAACTAAAACTTCAAAAGACAGAACTTCCCTCTCTGTGTGAATATGTAAAACTGAGTTAAAATACACTCCTACTCTAGAATAAGACAGATCATCTCACAGAGTTGTATTTTGGTATGCAATATTAAACATCTCCTGAAAAAACACTCTTAACTCATGGTGGGACAGAATATCTCACCAAGCATGATCTTGGAAATACCAGTATTATCACAAATGACTCTTTTTATTTTAATATAAAAGTTTGAACATTGTGACATACATCACAATAGCCCATTTTGACAAAAGGTAAGTTGTTATATGACCAAAAACGTATTATTAAAGTCCATAATAGAATTTCACTCCAAGACATATGATGCTACAACCACCCCTATAGATCCCATGTTAGAACTTTTCCCTCAAGATACAGCCGATCCGTTTTTCGGTTGTGGATCTGTAGGACAACCCTAAGGGGTAGAATGAAGTCTTCACCAACGCTTTGCGCAGTGACCCCAATGGTGCCGAGAGATGACATCCCGTGCTACGTAATTTTTAAGACCAACGACTGAAAAATGGAGAGTCCGTCTCCAGCAAGAGACAACCAGCATCAATACGTTCATTGTCTCAGTCTTGGCACTCTTAGAGGCCAACACAACTACCATATTGGTAACACAAAGAAGGTCCTGTCAGATGACAGTGGCTAGCAATGGCCACCGGTAGCGAGGGCAGCACATTTTCTCTCTCCTTATGCGTGAGACAGAACATCTCACAAAGTTGAGAGACTTGTTGGGACTCCAGCATAGAAAGAAGATGGGTAACTTGGAACAACTTTAGAGCTTTGGACAATGCTACCTTAAAGCTAATCTTACACTACCAGAAAACATTGTTCTGTCTTGCTTTCTACTGACCTTTAGAACTCCTGTTATGAGCATAGCCTTCCTATGGCTATGGATAATTGTTTATCGCCGCGCCATGTTACTCATGTCTCCTCGGTTTCCTGGGCTTTATTTACCCGTTTTACACAGTGACACGCCTAAAACTAACCGTTCACTTAACATAACAGTGAAACCTGGAGAACCTTTGTTCACACTGTTACTCGGGCAATTGACTACATTTCTGCGTGAATCCTAGTGGATGGCCGTAACCAGGTCCCGATGTCTTCCCGAACATTCTTGACCATTGTCAGTTACAAACTGTATACACCGGGTTTTTAACGGCACAATGTTGTCCACTTCCTGAATCTTTGCACAATACTAGCACCTTCCAACGGGTACGTTTGCTACCATACCGTTGCAACCTTGCACTATCTTTATAAGTGTAACCGGAGTCCGGACTCACCCATGCAAACCATAAGCCCAGTTTCTTTATCCAGCATGCTCTGACAAACCCTCCTGCTACTTTGGAAATTAAAAAAACTTTTCACGCAATAGTCAATGGTCATAGCTCAAGTTCTGCCAGCTCAGCAATACCAAAACGCCCCTCACAAATTGGAGTACGAAATTGGCTTTCAATACGTAGTAATCAGCTGAGCACACAAACATCTGTCCTACCAGAACCTTCAGCAAAACGAGTGGACTTTAGTCTTAACACACTCCACTTCATCTGTCCAACCAGAACACTCAGCATAACGAGTGAACTTTAAACTAATTGCACCCACATTCCCCTCCCAATAAAAAATATGGATTCTGGAAGGGATCTTATTAATGTTTGGTGCCTTTTATCACGTAACCGAGCCACAACAGCAGTGACATGATGGTCGCTGCAACTATGGACAGATTTTTGCACAAATTCTGACGGAGACATTAACTTAAGCTTTGTTTAACCATTCTGTTGATTGCTATTGACAGGCTTGTAACAATCGGCCTTAAATCCGATTTACCTGACAACAGGACTTCTTACTGGGGATTTAGACTCATTTTGTAAACAAATAGTGAAAGTCCAAGCCACTATCAAAGGTGAAAAATAAGATCGATGAAACAAAATGGCGGCCCATTCGAAAACAAATTTGCCTTTACCGGCTATCGCAAAACATTGACAAATTGCAATCATACTGGTCAAGTAATTCATTAGAGAAATAGTCGTAGACATATTATAATGTATAGACCTTTATAAGACATATATTATCTTGAGCTTTATTGCATTGAATCTTGGAAAGCAAGCTAACATGAAATGTGACCAAGGCAAAACAGCTGAGTCACAAAGCTTCCTAGTAGTCGAAAATTACAACTGTTCTTTTCGACACCCCCTGGAGATTTCCAGCTTACTTTAAGAAACCAATTTACAAAGGTTTCGTCACAGTTTTCCCGATTCCCTAGTTCCCGGTTATGTTGACATTGGGTCCTAATCGTACTTATAGTGATAAATATTAATATTTTTGAGCTATATGAGGACTCAATTAACCAGAAATACAACCAAAGTGCTTGCAGTCTCTATATAAAAATGAGCTTATTTTGCAAAAAGTGGGAAAACTGTAAAGAACGGTAACCCCGCCGGAGAGTTTTTGGGTCTTACTTGACAACAGGACTTCTTACTTCCTAAAAATTACTGAAGACTGGAAGAAGGCTCTTGATGATAACAGCGGCAGCGATTCTGATGGACCTTTCTAAGGCTTTCGATTGTCTGCCTTATAACTTATTACTAATGAAACTTGGTATTTATGGTGTCACTGATAGTGCACTAGAACTCATTTCTGATTACTTAAGCAATCGCAAACAATGTGTGAAACTTGGTACAGAAATAAGCCCACTGAAACATATCTTTAAAGGAGTACCGCAAGGATCTATTTTAGGTCCTGTGCTTTTTAATATATTTATCAACGATATTTTCAACTTTATACATAGAAGCAATCTGTATAATTATGCTGATGATAATACTCTATCATATAGCGACAAAAACATAGACAACGTTGTCCAAACTTTGGAGTCTGATAGTAATATATTAATACAATGGTTTTCAGATAATCATATGAAAGCCAACCCCGAAAAATTTCAAGCCATTGCAATAGGACAAAAAACTAAGGACCAAAATATAACCTTTAACTTGAATGAGACAACTATAAAATGTGAAGACAGTGTCAAACTCTTGGGTGTCACAATAGACTTCAAACTTAAATTTGATGTCAATATTTCAAGCATATGCAAGACAGCCTCAAGACAGCTTAATGTTTTAGAACGAATAGGTCATAACCTTTGTAAACTAGGAAAGTTAAACATATATTACTCATTTATCCTATCAAGTTTCAATTTCTGTCCAATTACTTGGCATTTTTGTGGCGAGGTGCATACTAAGAAGCTTGAAAAAGTACAAGAACGAGCCCTCAGATTTATATACAATGATTACACATCTGATTACCCAACACTTTTATCTAAATCAATGTTGCCAACTCTTAAGCTTAGAAGGTTAAGGTCCATTGCTATAGAAACCCATAAAATTATCCACAAGCAGGGTCCAATGTATCTACATGACTTAGTGGTTATAAAAGAACATTCCTTTAACTTTAGATATAAGATGATGGCTGCTATCCCAACTGTAAGAACTATAACATATGGGTGCAATTCTTTCAGCTCCGGTGCCCCTAAACTCTGGAACTCCCTTCCGCAACATTTCAGGGAAGAAACTAATTTTAATCATTTCAAGAGTTTAGTCCGGGCATGGAGCGGAGATAACTGCAAATGCTCATTTTGCATATAAGAATGCTGTCATATATCATGCTGTAAAATGTCTTAATCAAAGATATGTTGGATGGGACCTAGCGAGCTTAGACTGCCTAGGCAGCTGGTCTCTTTCAATGTGTCTTTGATTTAAATAATGTTAATTAATTGTGACTTCTTTTGTTTTATTTCCATGCTAAATGCATTGTCGTATTACCTTGTGATTAGTATTTTCGATTAACTTATGCTTTAAATTATGCTAATTTACCTACATTTTATATATAGCCTAATGTCTATCAACTGCCAAATATATTTTTGTGATTTTATTATAAGAATTATTTATTTGTTTCAAGTGTACATGCTGTACTGAATATTATTATTTGCATGCACTGATGTGTGTGATATATTAGTTACATAAATTATGCTTTTTTATTATGTCGGTCAAAAGCTATTCATAGCTTATGTTAAACTGTTGATGATAGTACCCGACAATAAATAAATATTGACTTGACTTGACTTGGGTCCCGCTTATAACCGCATACTAGACATTACGTTTTTTTTCTTTTACGGTGCTCGAGGTTATTTTTCGTTGGGTAAAATAAAATAGAAAAAAAACCGGCGGCAAATTCGGACAAAATAAGTATATCACTTTTCCTTATTATTGAGCGGTTTCCCGTTATTCCGCTCTTATCATTTCTTTTCAACATGATCCGGCTTGTCAGTGAATTGAGAGGTACCTGTCAGCGACATTGCCATGCCATAGTATAACAAGAAAACCTTGTTGACAACTTCATTCTTGCAACATCGGCGTACACAAAACTAAATCAAGATTGATACTAATCCTTTGAATCTTACTTTCTTGTGTGCAGCTCGTGGTTTATACCTAAGGTAGTCCATACAACCAGCTGCTTAGTCTTGAATATTTTTTGTTTGTTTTGGCGGCTCTACTACTACAACAACAAATGAATCATTGAACAGTTGAATGTCCAAATGTTATCAAAGTTCCTGTAACGTGCATTTGTGTGGCTACACCAAAGTTGTCTGTCAATATGATTGCATAGTTAATAATAGCCCTTCAAACCTTTTGGAAAATATATCTTTTGAGTTCTATTTTGAATGGAATTTGAGTAGATTCCAGTTCAACTGGGCAGCTGTCCCCATAAGTAACCTGTTCATAAACAAACTGTGTAGGAATAGGGGCTGCACTCTTTTCTGTCTGTATAGATTTGTGTAACCCATTTATTTTTATTATGGGGACTGCTAATCTCAAAGTGCCCCCTTATATTTATGATATTAGACGAGGTAAACATCAGATCCGAGCTGCAAATAACTTTTTATGTAAAGTTTATTGTACGCCCTTATGTAATTTCATGATGTAAAGTGTTCATGTAAGTTTCATTCACTAAGTATAATGTTGTTAAGGTTTCCATGACTAAAATTGTCGCTTTTTGTAATTCTGACGTCTCGCACAGAGGTATGAGCGAAAGGAAGTCAGCGAGGCAGGGCATGCTACTTAAGTAAACAGAACTGTGTTTAACCATTTTATATTTGTTATAATTTATTTGTAGGTGTAAATGGACATTTATTTTTTGTTACTCATCAGTATTTTTTTCAGCTGTTATTAGCCATTATTTATCTCTATTCCTAATGCCAAAAAGTATATATTTTTTACAATTTGAAGCTTAAGAAAAAAGAAGGTTAACACATAGAGATACTTTCAGTTTTAAATAGCAATTTTTTTGTGTATGTTCTATAATAAGTTTGTAGTAAAGCATTATACAGTGCACATACTATATTAGTATTTATAATTGCTTTCAGAACCAAGATGAACAGAGAAAGCAAGCTTATGAGGCAGTTACAAGAATGGACAACACAAGAAATGCACTTCAACCTACAATCCTCCATTTCAGCGGCGTTATATCCTGAGAAGTATAAAGTGTATGTTCCATTTACTGATATTTTCTTGAACAAAATCTTATACTTAATGTCTAGTTAATACCAGACAACGCGAAAACTTTTTTTCCTTCACAGGACATTGCGACAGGTAAACACTGAAAGTTTACCTGTCGCACCAATTTTTTACCTGTCGCAATGTTACAAACAGTATTCAGTTACATCAGCCTAAACCTTGATTTTAAGCCTCTTATTTAAATAAGTTTTGTAATTCCCCATAACAACAGGTTTAGATCTTCTTGCTTGGATGTGTCCTACTATTATAAATTACAAAAAAGAAGCTAAAGGTAAAAAAATCAATATTTCGGATCTTAAGTAATTAACTTCCTTGCCTCCCCAAAAAACCCATATCTGGTTCGTCTACCCATGGTGCAGCTAGATCTAACTATTTTATTTCATCTTTAAATCAAAGATACAGTATGGTTATAAAATAATATTTATAACCAATTGTACTCCGACACAACATTTATGCAAAAACAAAAGTAGAGTTCTTGTTATTGGCAATGTTAAACAGAGCGGAAAGAGTGTCATCTCGGTATATTCATCATCATATTTAAATTAACACCATTGCCAGGGACCACTTCAACGAAAACAAATTACATACAGAATTTTGTAATTTTCGAACATTTCCGTAAAATTCCGTCTATATCAAAAAGGATTAGAGTACGAGCTGAAATCGGAACCTTACGTGTTTTTTCGGCTTTTACGGAAACATGTGCAAAACGGGGTTTACAAATAGTGATACACGGATTAACATGCTGAATAATCATGATATAATAGTTGAAAAAAACATATAAATATAATAATATTTATTTAGAAACAAAGTAAATTTTCCGAAAATTAAACGGTGCTGACTGTAGTTTTTCACCGAACATTGTGACCGACCAAAACAAATGTTTTGTTGGTCAAAATGGAAATATACCGGACATGTCCGACTGTCCGATGGACATTCGCATTGTCTGTAATACTCAATGTCTATTTAGTAGATGTCCAGGGCTTTTTCTGCCCAATTTGGGAAAAAGACCCTAGACATTTTGGGAAATTTTGCGTCTTGAAAATGCCGAAATTGGGGAATTTTACAGTTAAAAGAAAAAGCTGTCTAGTCTCCTGCGAATTAGGAAATGATTTTATATTAGTTTATTCCCCTTTAAAAGACCCAAAATGGTTGAAATATCAATCCTTGGGTGTAACTATCTAGTTCAATAAATCGATCATGACAGATAATATTACATACAGATATCTGAATGTGATGAAAATCAATGATTTCCGAGTTCAATTATCAAAAAAACTTTACATCACATAATTTGTTAGGATGTTGAAAATGAACCAGTACTGGTTGAGTTTGTAAATCCGAACAGTTTTGACAGTTTTTTTAACAATATCTTTGCGAGTTTTGGTTCTAGTAACTTCAAACTTGGCATTAATAATGTTTGGTTCAAACCTCAGCCTCTGCTGAAGTACACATTCACAAAATAGTTTGATTTATAAACGCAAAACGTTCATTTCAAGCACAGTAAATCACCATTCAATAGGTGAAATGGAGTATGTAAATCCTGATCGCTTTTAAAATAATATTTTATCTAAAAATAGATTGCTATTCAGTCATAGTTCGTTTTCATTTCTAATCAAACACAATTTGGGAATGGGAATCAACTTGAACAGAATCTAATCTTAGAAAATTTGAGTTGTGTCCCTTGCTTCAAAAATCTAAGAACATTCCTTAACCCATGATATCGATAACAGTGCGATTTAAAATCTGTGACGTCATTCCCCGCGTGCTGCATATTTACATTTCACCTGATTAGGAGTTTGACAGGGATTTATCAGAAAAATACTCACCTAAACTTGACGAAAATTCGCATTCGTTGCTAAGGCAAGCGTTTGTATCGATCTAGATCATCGAATTATTGATCGAGGTAAACAAACGCGTGATTTAACAGGTGTTCGGTATTTATAGACTGTTCGGATTTACAAACTCAACCAGTACATGTAAAAAGACTTCCTAAAAAAAAAAAATTGGGATTTTTTCTGAAGATTGGGAAAAATATCTTATATTTTGCTTTGGGAATGGGTCCGATAGTCGGACCCGTGGTTACTATAGAAAAAGCCCTGGATGTTCATATAATATTATATTAAAAAGACAATAACCTAAACACCCTTAAATAGAATGAACATACTCCCCCCTCCAACTACCACCCCTGTTATAATAAAGTCCACAATTTGTACAAGAATTATGCTTGATTAATTCTTACGCTTGCCTTATCACAATTTAGGTGATTCTTCGAATTTTTGTATCATTTTACTGACGGAAGCTATTGCTTTACGCCTTGCCTAATCATACTCAAATTTGCTTCCTTAATATTGTGTATTTTTTGTATTTTCTGAATCTTTCGCAATGAAGTGCAAAAAACATCGGCCACTCGGTGATTCACTTAAGATACAGCAAAAAGCCGAACAATGTTGTGATTTTGTGACTGATATCAACGAACAAAGAATAATGACATTTTCACATGCGCTTTGAAAAGATGTAATGATAGCACGGATTGTTTCGACATAGAAATGCAAAAATGAGTAAGAACGGTGATGTACCTGTTTTTTGGATGATTTTGTAAAAATAAAACTGTTGCTTGAAAAACATTTGATTTCAGGAGTGTGCTTTAAATTTCTGGTTTTCAGGTTATGTAAAGGGCCAGGAGCTGCAATTTGCTATGGATGATGCAGCATGTTAAGTCCACAGAGTAAGTCCTGCAAATTACAAGATATTTCATAACAACACAAAGTCTTACCACTTTGAAGTTTTACCATGATATTTGGAGAAGTTGTCCGATATATATTAGATAGTAAAACATAACTCAAGATTAAAATAATCTGTTTGGCCCTAGAGACCCCTTATTTGTCAAGCATGAGGGTCAAAGCACCCCAGCGGAAAATGTCTTGGGGATGGGGGGACCTTTCTATAGTGGTGTAATAATACAGAATCAGACTGCAGATCAAAGTACTCAATTTCTACCGCAAGCATCTTTTTTATCATTATACTTATAAATAAAATTAATTTTTGTTTTGATTTTTATCACATTGATACGTTTTTATATTTTTTAGAGAAGTTCTACATTTGGTTTTATAAAATAATCCACAAACAGGCCTATAATAAACTGTTCATATTCAGAAAAGTTAAAGTTACAGTAATATGTATTTTATGTCACCTTCATAAGTGAGTAAGATAAGATGTAAGGAACTTTTAGCTTTTAAGGTAGAATGCAACTATGACTATTTTCTGATTTTTATGTCCGAAGCTTGGTATAGTGTACACATAACGTATCATATGCCTAGTTAAGAACTATTTTATACAGCTGTTCATAGCACAGGACTTATTATATTTTTACCTGCGGCATACGTCAAGCGGTGGCCATTATGTTGTCCACTCAAGAACTTAAAAGTGACACTCTTATTCAAAATCAATACATACACATTTATAACAAACCTCAATTTTGACTGATAAACCTTTAACTACTTACTAAATAATGCATTTATGGAAAATATTAATTACTGATAACATGATTGTAAGCGTGTATTTAATAGCAGAAAGCGCAAAAATATTAAATGATTGGTGAATGCTAAAAGATTTACTGTGGTCTGCTATAGTTTCATAAGGTAGAAATGCTGTGTTTTATGCTCATTTCTTTCAAATTAAACTCGGTATCCTTCAGAAGAACCATTGTTTTCAACATTTCATCATCCTTTTTGGAACATTAAAACATTATTATTAATTGTGGTAAATGTTATTTGGGAGTAAGAGTGCATCTTTAAAAGGCTTTGTCCATTCATCACCAAATTTGGTCAGAATGTGTATGGACATACTATCTTGGACAAGTTTGATAACCAGCCATGTCGCTCTAGTTACTCAAGAGTAATCCCCCTTTAAATATAAAATTTATCTAAAACCGGTCTTGACCCATTGGGTCAGAAGGTGTATGGGCATAATAACATGAACATGTTTTATAACCAGCCATATTGCTTGAGTCCGTGGAGAGTTATTGCCCTTTAATTATAGAAATTACCTAAAATCGGTCTTGTCAAATCAATACCTTTAGAATCCATTGTCCAACCATCACCAAATTTGGTCAGAAGGTGTAGGGGCATAATATCTAGGACGAGTTTGATAACCAGCTGTATCACTTCAGTCATTGGAGAGTTATTGCCCTTTAATTATAGAAAATTTCCTAAAATTGGTATTTTTCAATCAATTGCTAAGAAGCCTTTTTCTAATCATCACCAAATTCAGGTCAGATTGTGCATGGGCAGAATATCTTGGTTAGGTCTGATTTCCAGCCTCAGTCACTCCAGAGTTATGACCCTTGAATTGGCAAAATATTCTTTAAACTGTCCGCTTACTAAATTTGGCTTAACATACAACCACTTATCACCAAACTTGGTGTCTTAGAATTAGGACGGGCATATTTTGTGACAGCTGGCGCTCTTGTTTAACATATATATATATATATATATATATATATATATATATATATATATATATATATATATATATATATATATATATAATAATTTCATCAAACAATTTGTGTACTATTTTTAAAGAAACCAACTTTATCACATTCTTTCATCTTTTCTGTCTTTTATGGCATTTGAACATTTCCTTAACTTAATTAGACATCTGCTCCAGGTTACAAAGTAAACTATGATGTGGGTGGGAACAGTTTGAAGACACCAATAAGCCTTTCTGGAGCAAAGAGCTGCTCTCACAGGGGAGATAACTACAACATTGAGAGATGTAGGCAATTTTGAACATGAGGTAGAGAGAATCACAGCAGAGGTGACCCAGACAGGTGAGTGATGACTAAGTAGAAATATAGTACTGTGGGACTTTACAGTACTATTTGCACTGCTTTAAGTATGATGGCCTCTAGGTATTTCCACATGGTTGGTGGTTGAAACGGCATACTGGTATGTTAACAGAATCTTGATACGTATTTCTGACATTTTTCAGATCTTGTATCTTAGATTTGTTTCATCCTTAGATTGGTCATTTTGTTCTTAGATTCGTACTCAATTCTACCAGATTCTAAGATTTGGACTTAGTAGTTGCAAGAATCTGAGATTTCAACTTAGATCGTTTGAAGAAGTTAAGGAAGTGTTTACCTTTCTTAAATATTTCATTACATTATAAGATCACGGTATTTTACGGGGATTTTGGTTGAGTTGAATTTTAAAAAAAAAATCTCCTGTCGCTCAGCAGTAAGTACCTTTTTTGTTTTAATGGTTTTCTGTAGCCTACTGTACAATAGGGTGTGGGAATGGAAATGTGAAGGTCGAACAAATATGTCAACTGTCAAATGTCAATGATAAAATTGTTCAACTGTCAGACATGTTTAGAATTTGAAAGGAGAATGTTACCTCGAATTATAATCATAATTTGCAAAGAAAATAAACATTTTCTGGATGTAATAGAGATAGGATACCAATGTGAAGGGGGTGATTTAAAGAGGGTCTTGATTTATGTTGTTATTATCATAATCAAAGTCTTTTCGTATGTTACCCCCTTCAAAATCTTCGGATGCTTCAATGTGAACAGTGTTGAGTATTGTTTTAATTTCGGTGATAGTGAAAACATTCATGCTTTTGATTGGTAAGTGTATATCTCTTAGAAATTGAAAGAAAACTAATTATGTTCACTGCTACACAGTGTAATCTATAGATTATTCTTAATTTGATCTAAAAATCTCTGTCTCAGCATTGTTCAAAGAAAAGTTGGAACTTGTATATTTCAGGCACATCATTTCTGATGGATCGAATTCCAAATCTGAACCAGCTCCTTGAAAGTGAAATCATTGATAGGTGTAGGTTTGACCGGAACGGGATCAACTTCTTGGAATAACTTTTACGTGCCTATATCCAACCCAAAGCACCACGGAACAAAGCTTTGAGTGTTGAGCAAAATATTTTGATAACATTAAGGTACCTTGCAACTGGACCAATACAGTTGAATGATGGTGACATTCACGGTGTAAGTCAGCCCACTGTTTCACCCATCTTAACAGAAGTTATTGAGGTATTGTTTTTCCCTACATTAGTGAGGCGCTTTATTAAATTCCCGCAGGGAAAAGAAGAGTGTGAAAGAAATACTTTGCAATTCCGTGGTATTGCCAGGTTCCCGAAGGTGATCGGTGCCATAGATAGCACTCATATACATGTTGTGTCACCTCATGAACAAGAAGACATATATGTAAATAGGAAAGGTGTCCACAGCATTAATGTTCAAGTCATCTTAGATGGATCATACATCATTATAGATGTTGTTGCCCGCTGGCCTGGGTCTGTCCATGACAGTCGAGTTTTGCGAAAAAGCACCATAAACCAACTTTTCGAAAATGGCCAGATTGCCCATGGGTTTTATCTGCTAGGAGATAGTGGGTTTGCAACCAAAAGATGGCTGTTGACCCCATACCTAACGCCCCAGACCCCATCACAACGAGCATACAATAGGTACTGTACAATCAAATGACACATGTTTATAACTAGCGCTTCATGGATTCGCAAAATCAATGCTGAGCATTCATACTGCATGAGTGTGCAAAGAAAAGAATCAATCATTAATTCTTCTGAATGCTAGTGTAATTTTTTGCTGCTTTTAGTGGAAATATTTCCATTAGCTATAAAGTTTTTAATATTATCAAATTTAATAATTTAACACACATTTTGTCTGACTTAAAACATCTAGTAAACTTTCATTTTCATTTTTTTATTAAACTATTGTTTTGATTCTCATGTAATCCATACATTACAATAAATATCTTTAGCTTTTTAGTACAGCAAATTGATATGGTTCAAAATCAATCATGATTATTATACTGTCTGATTTTCAACTTTCAAAAATTGGAAATGGGGGAAAGAAGTATTTTGGGTTGAAGGCTTACAGTTTCCTGGGGCTTTTATAGGACTTATTTATTGATAGTTTTTAACTGTTTCAGAAGCCATAAAATCACCAGATCCTTGTTTGAGAGGGGATAAGACAGCTAAAAAATGATTTGGAATTTTGCATAGAGAAATTAATCTGCAGCCAGTCAAAGTGTGCAGGTAAACATTTTTAGAATTTCAGACCAACTTGTTATGAAAGTTATGAAATATAATATGCTTCCTTTTCAAAGAGCATTTAATCTTGTACAACAATTATGATCATAATATTTTAACAGCTCAACATTTAGTCTAAATGCATGTATGTACAGATAGGATTTCATATCATAAGTGTAACCATTAGGCCACAACAACAGAGGGACCCAGTTAAAGTGTGCTGGTGAATTATTATACAAGATGGACAGTTTTAATGTAACAGAATGTACTTGACATTTTACATGAAATGAATTTATAACAATAGTAATATGTTAAAGAATATAAAATACATGTACAATGCAACACCTTGAATTTATACATTACACATTTACAGCAAACATTTACAAAAAACACAGTTATTTATGAAAGTTAATTCAATACACCTGGTAGAATTTGTGTTCAGTTGCAGTAAACAATTATGATAATTTTTGTATTTAGATTGAAATGGCCACACAAGAGATATTTTTTGAATGATAATAAAATGCACATTTCAGGATTAAAGTAATTTCACTTAAAAAAAAAACATTAAGCTAATTCTCAATATTCTTATGTAATTTATATATTATCAAATGTAAATTATATACAACAGGTGTAATTGTTTGTTGTGTTCTGCACAACATTTGCAAGCAGCGAGCCATTCCCATGGCAGCCGTAGCAGACAACAATGATGGAAGAAATGGTGATGATGGCAGGCCACAGCCCCAAGCTAACAATCTTGTTGGACTTAGATACAGAGACCACTTTGTTTCATCCTACTTTGGTACACTCAGTTTATTTCAACATTAACATTACCAAGTATGCTAATGTTTATAAAATTTATTTATTTGGTAACAGTAATAGCAAATTCAGTATCAATGGTGTTTTCAACGCAAACTACTTTTGAACAAAATACAATATCTGCTCATGAACACTTATATTCTTACGGCTATTCCAGTTCAACATGTAACCCACATGGGGAAAGGCAAGTAAATTTTCCAGTATATGGGTGGGTGTCTTTTTTGGCTAATTTGGACCCTTAGAGGGTAAATTTGATTCTGTAAGGGAATAGTATAATTGTTAAGTGAATTCCCCTTTGGGGTTTATATGTTTTAAATGGAATATCCATTAATTAAAATGCGCATGGACTACATGTAATCAAATTGCGAGCCTTACTCTTGAAACGTGAACTTAATTATGGGATAAAATACTGCGGCGCAGAACACAAGTTGCATAATTTCTGAAATTCCATCAATGCACAACAATATGTAATACCAAATACCTGCAAGTTTACAGTAGTTTTAATCAAAGACTTTAATGAGAAAAAACTAGTACCTACATACATACATTAGTATGTTCTGTAATTAAAGTGCTCTAAAAAAATGTGCTGATAATTGGCAACAGACATAAATCGGATATTTAGAATGTAGATAGGTCCTTTAATGTTTTTTTTTCCAAATTTAAACGGTTAATGCCACACAATTTAACTTTAAATATTTGTATGTAATTTAAATGAAATTTGGCATCAGCATTCTATGTACATAATTGATCTTTTTTGTTCTTTTTTTAAATTGCTTTGTTAAAATAGCCACTTCTAATCCTAATTTTCTTTTTTGCAGCTGCCTGACTGCTTTACATTCCAGACAGCAACATTGATTACATGATTTCGAGGTTATGAAAGCTTTAGATTTCGTGCTAGCCTCAGGTCTGGAAAGGTGAAACGTGACAGGAACCTCCTCTGCCTCCAACACTGGCTGACATGTATTACAAACTTTAATGCTAAAATGTGCTCTCATGTTATTGTTAAATTTTGCAAAAAATCACTATGTTGTTCAGAATGTATGAGTCATTATTACATATTTTCCAAACTTAATTATACACGAGAATGTCAGTGATATATTTTGGCATTATTTACACCGCCTGCTACCAAATTGGGATTTTCTCGACTTTGGGAAATATTTATTCACAGAACATCTTATTAATTATTTTGGAAAATATCATTTTATGGGGAAATTGAACACTTTTTCAAAAGGGGGAACAGCCCTAAGTGGGCAGTAAATTGCACCAAAAAATCACTGAATGTGTGCTATGTTTTACTTAAGTCCTTAGATATTTACATGTACATGTCGGTATACATCTGAAATTATGTCTGATTAGTGATATGATTGTCTGAGTGATATGATTGTCTTAGTGATATGATTGTGTTAGTGATATGATTGTCTTAGTGATATGATTGTCTTAGTGATATGAATGTGTTAGTGATATGATTGTCTTAGTGATATGATTGTCTTAGTGATATGAATGTCTTAGTGATATGATTGTCTTAGTGATATAATTGTGTTAGTGATATAATTGTGTTAATGATATGATTGTCTGAGTGATATGATTGTCTTAGTGATATGTATGTGTTAGTGATATGATTGTCTTAGTGATATGATTGTCTTAGTGATATGATTGTCTGAGTGATATGATTGTGTTAGTGATATGATTGTCTGAGTGATATGATTGTCTTAGTGATATGATTGTCTTAGTGATATGATTGTGTTAGTGATATGGATGTATTAGTGATGTGAATCTGACAGTGATATGAATGTCTTATTAATATAAATGTCTTAGTGATATGATTGTCTTAGTGATATGATTGTCTTAGTGATATGATTGTCTGAGTAATATGATTGTGTTAGTGATATGATTGTCTGAGTGATATGATTGTCTGAGTGATATGATTGTCTTAGTGATATGATTGTCTTAGTGATATGATTGTCTTAGTGATATGATTGTCTTAGTGATATGAATGTCTTATTAATATAAATGTCTTAATGATATGAATGTCTCAGTCATGTGAATGTGTAAGTTAATGGTAATGTGTGAATATTTTAATGTTTTAACTGTATTGGTTACATTCAAATGTTATTGATATGAATGTTAAAAAGATATGAATATGCTAGTAATAGTTAAGAACAATTTTTTATAACAAAGACACATCAACAGCTTGACAGCATATTGAAAATTTTATACAACAAGTGACTGTGTGAGATACTTACGTGTTATCATTTACAAACTCATATACAGACTGTGAATGGAGATGAACATCCGATCTGATTTGGCTGAAAAAATAGAAGTTAAAGTAATAATCATTTATTTGAGAAAATTCACACATCAACTCATTTATGTAAATGGTAGGGTGTGAAACTTATAAAATATCATTTTCCACCATATAATCAGTAAACTTATGTTCACCTATTGACCTATTTGGTGATTTATTTCAATGACAATTTAGCAAGGTGAAATTCATTGGCAACTCACATTATTGTAAACTTGAATGAAGATCTCAAATTTGGTTTGTAACAATTTCCATCTATTGATAACAAACGTGGGTTTGACATGTACCAGGCAGCATGTTTCTAGCTAAGGAAATGAACAAAACTGTGCTTCACAATATTGTATATCAACAATGAATTATTTCAATCTTTGTCCATTATTAATTTTACTTAATTAAAAAAAAACATACCTTGCCAGTATACATGTTGAATCCAGTAGTTCTGCTCCACTAATACCATCCATGGCACAGCCATCCCTGCCAATAACATTGATAATATTATGATCATTCTTTTTGCATTATATTTTGTTGCAAAATATTGTATAATAAATGTTTTAAGTACAATAAAAAATAAACATTTAATTTTAAAATAGACCAACCATATTAAGTATAGAAATGATTGTCTATTGATATAGAGTTGACTTAGATAACTTACAATATCATAACTTGATATTATAAACATTATATATTATATTTTGTATTTTTGTCATCATATTTGCAACTTGCATATACTTCAGTAATTTCTCAAGCAAACACTTAATTCTTACTTTTGACTGTTGTCACTATCTTTTAGCACCTTTTTATGCCCCCGAAGGTGGGCATATTAAAATTGCACCGTCCGTCCGTCCGTCCAGCTCTGTAACTTTCCCTTGTATGGACAGAAATTTTAAATAACTTGCCACATGTGTTCCACATACCAAGACGACGTGTGGCGTGCAAGACTCGTGTCCCTACCTCAAAGGTCAAGGTCCCACTTAGTGTTTATTCACAATGGAGTGCTGCATATAAGGACATAGAGTATAGGTTGTCGTGTCCGGGATGTAACTTTCTCTTGTATGGACAGATTTTAAAATAACTTGCCACATGTGTTCCACATACCAAGACGATGTGTCGCGTGCAAGACCCGTGTCCCTACCTCAAAGGTCAAGGTCACACTAAGTGTTTATTCACAATGGAGTGCTGCATATAAGGACATAAGAGTATAGGTTGTCGTGTCCGGGCTGTAACTTTCCCTTGTATGGACAGATTTTAAAATAACTTGCCACATGTGTTCCACATACCAAGACGACGTGTCGTGTGCAAGACCCGTGTCCCTACCTCAAAGGTCAAGGTCACACTTAGCGTTTATTCACAATGGAGTGCTGCATATAATGACATAGAGAATAGGTTGTTGTGTCTGGGCTGTAACTTTCTCTTGTATGGACAGATTTTAAAATAACTTGCCACATGTGTTCCACATACCAAGACGACATGTCGCCTGCAAGACCCGTGTCCCTACCTCAAAGGTCAAGGTCACACTTAGTGTTTATTCACAATGGAGTGCTGCATATAAGGACATAGAGTATAGGTTGTCGTGTCCGGGCTGTTACTTTCCCTTGTATGGACAGATTTTAAAATCACTTGCTACATGTGTTCCACATACGAAGACGACGTGTCGTGTGCAAGACCCATGTCCCTACCTCTAAGGTGAAAGATACACTAAGTGTTTATTCACAAGGGAATTCTGAATATAAGGACATAACAGTGTAGGTTGTCAAGTATGGGTGGTATTTTTTATGTTCAGAGGCAATTTAAAATAACTTGACATATGTATTTGACACGTTAAGGCAAGATAAACTTTTCATGTACTGACCTTGTTCGTAGGTCAATGTCACATTCGGGGGCATTCGTCACATACTGTGACAGCTCTTGTTTGTTCTTGGTTTTGCTAATCATAAGAATTAGGCTTAAACACCTATGCAAGCCAGACAAGTTGTGATAACCATATTAGATCAAAGAAACAAAGATTATCTAAAAGGAAACTCTTAATTCTTAGCCGAGTAAAACTCTAAAGATGACAGTGCCAGTTGTTGGCAACTTAGCCTCAAATTTAGTATTTAAACCCATGACTTCCCAGTCCAGGTTGTCATTTAACCTTGGACAATAAACATCGGAAGTCTGATTTGGGTACTTGTCATCTTATTCACAGGTATGTGGTTTTACTCTGTTATTAGATTGTTATTATATTTTTTACTTAAAACTTGGAATTAAATTAAGTTCTTTAAATAGGCTAAAATAAGTTATGTATATTGTTGTTACAATTATGTTGCAAATACCCACTGTTGACCTTATAATTCACTTGTACTTTATATTACTTTATTAGTCATTCAAGTTGTTTCTCTATTTAATACATTCATATTTATTGGTACCTTTCACATTGCTAAGCGTTGTTCCCCAAATATTGTTAATATTCCTTATTGTTACATATTCATGTATTTACATAATTATGTTGATTTACTTTAATATTTAGTTTATTATAAGTTGTCATTTAACCTTGGACAATAAACATCGGAAGTCTGATTTAGGTACTTGTCATCTTATTCACAGGGATGACCCCCTCTAGCAATCTTCGCTGTGCCGTCTTCGGGTAGTAGTTCGACGACAACAGAAATTAGCGTCATAATAATAACAGCAGTGGTCAACTCTGACAAGGAGGCTGTATTTTGGCCATTTCCTGCAGAAAATCATTCCATGCTTCCATGACTTTTGATACATTATTTGTGACTTTTGTACAGTATTGTCATTTCTATTATTAATTACTATTTGTATATAATATGAATATCACCAAGTGTGGTGGAAATACAAACAAGATGAGTTGAGTTGAGTCATTACTTTTCATTTCCATTAATTCTTAATGTAATCAAGAGTTCATTAACAAAACACTTATATACATACTTAGTATGTGATAGTGTTCAAATCACTTTTAAATATATTGATATGTCTAAAAAAGAGAATCAGAATACAGTTATGATTTGACAATTGCTATTGAAACTGTAAGTACAGTGGTAATCCCTTTGAACTGATTACTTCATTTAATAAATATCATTAATTGATTTTACTTATTATTCAATTTCAGAAATGTATGTAAAATGAGAAAAAATATGAACCTGTCAGCTGAAGCTGTCTTTTGTAAACCATGAATTTCGGGCGATGGACTTGAGTAAGGTTGTCCCACTTCTTGGTTAGCAGGTCTACAGTTCGATGAATTCCTGTAGGGCATTTAAGTTTCTCTCCACACCCTCCCACATTTGTCTTTTTGTCTCTGAGGTGATTCCTTAAGGGTAATTTGTTTTATTGATAAGTGAATATACCTACATGATATACCTTTCATTATTTTTGATTTTGATTATCAATATATATAAAAAAAAACAAATTAATTAAATAATAGATATCAAGCTTGAAAAATACAAAATATCATAAAATGCCTTGCATGTGTCAACATAAATTTACCAAAAAAATATTTTCATGTCATGTACATAAACTTCTTACCTTTCATTAAAAATTAAGAACAACTCTTCTGAAACGCATAATTTATTCCCAAGTATAGCATAATAATTTTTAAATAGGTTTAAACTCATGGTAGATGTAATGCTAGCACAGTTAGTCATATTTTTGCTAAATTAGTGATAATCAGTGTCAGTACATAACTGGGGGAGAGGGAGGATCATTAGTTTCAGCAGCATATTTAATGATTAAGTGTGGCATATTTATGTACTTTTCTTTTTCCAATATATTGACGCAGGAATTAACTTCAGATACCTATAATTTCTAGGCAACAGTGTTTGTGTGTGTTGGGTCTTGGGGGGGGGGGGGGGGGGGGCGGGGTGTCGCATGGAAAATCTGCTACTGGATTACTAGGCATGATTTTTGTACAAAATTAATGATATGCATATATCTACTGAATCAATTGTTCTCTTTCATTAATAATATGTTCAAAGTAAAATGAATAGCCATGGGTAAAACGTGACATTGATTATGAATATGAATTGCATATTTTTTCTTCATTTAAATGATAATTTTATCGAAAGTTTTCAATAACTTGGCAAATAACAAGATGTACTTACTTGATGTATAGCCTTTCTTGAGAATTTTGGGTTTCTCTTCTTTTCGTTATTTGCGGCCATCTTTGTTTACATCGTCTGCACAACTTCTACAACGTCCCCGCATTTTTGTTACTATTTTAAGCGCTGGGAAACAACAGAATATCTATATTTAGAACCGCCTGCTTGGTGACGAACCTGAGAGTGGTTCTAAGAGAGAATCTTAGAACAAGACTTAGATTTTGATCTAAGTTCACACTTTCAATCTAAGAACCGATTTAAGATTTCAAACTAAGATAAGGATGAATCTAAGAGAACTCAGATAGATATTGAATACGGCCCCAGGTGCAGTATGCTTGTTTAAAACATTGTACGTGTTTAAAGATTTCTCAATGTGTGAGGTGTCTCCACACCAGGACAGATATGCCATCAAAGCCCAGGTGCGGTATGCTTGTTTGAAACATTGTACATGTTAAGATTTCTCAATATGTGAGGTGTCTCTACACCAGGACAGATGCCATCAAAGCCCGGGTGCGGTATGCTTGTTTGAAACATTGTACATGTTAAGATTTCTCAATGTGTGAGGTGTCTCCACACCAGGACAGATGCCATCAAAGCCCGGGTGCGGTATGCTTGTTTGAAACATTGTACATGTTAAGATTTCTCAATGTGTGAGGTGTCTCTACACCAGGACAGATGCCATCAAAGCCCGGGTGCGGTATGCTTGTTTGAAACATTGTACATGTTAAGATTTCTCAATGTGTGAGGTGTCTCCACACCAGGACAGATGCCATCAAAGCCCGGGTGCGGTATGCTTGTTTGAAACATTGTACATGTTAAGATTTCTCAATGTGTGAGGTGTCTCTACACCAGGACAGATGCCATCAAAGCCCGGGTGCGGTATGCTTGTTTGAAACATTGTACATGTTAAGATTTCTCAATGTGTGAGGTGTCTCCACACCAGGACAGATGCCATCAAAGCCCGGGTGCGGTATGCTTGTTTGAAACATTGTACATGTTAAGATTTCTCAATGTGCGAGGTGTCTCCACAACAAGAAAGATGCCATCAAAGCCTGTACGCAGTATGTTCGTTTGCTGCATTGTAAATGTTAAACTTTCATTTTGTGAAATTCCATTCATTAAAACTCAAAAATCATAAGTTTAAAGCTGCACTCTCACAGATTTACCATTTTGACAACTTTTTATTTTTTTGTCTTGGAATGAGCCAATTTTTGCGTAAATATATGCAAACCAGTGATATAAGACTGCTGACAAAAGATCAGATCGCAGATTTTCATTTTTACGTTCGAAAATTAATGTTTTATGGCTAAAAGCATTACTAACAGTTTAAGAAAAATGCATAAAACATCATTTTTTGAACTTAAATATGAAAATCTGTGATCTTATTTTTTGTCAGCAGTCTTATACCACTAGTTTCCATGCATTTTCGCATAAATTGACTCGTTCCAAATGAAAACAAAAAAAGTTGTCAAAACGGTAAATCTGTGAGAGTGCAGCTTTAAAACATAAGTTTAATGCTTAAAACAGCAATTAACATTTACTATTAAGCAACTTATTTACACGACGCTAATAGACAGCCATGTTTGGTCACTTTTTGTAGGTGGTGTGTATGAGTTGGTCGGAGTTATCCATTAATTATACAACCATGTGCAATTATATATAGATGAAATATAAATCAAATGGTTCAATGTCAACAACCATCGTTTAGATTATATCAATATAACTGATATTTTTTTCAGTTACTAGTTATTTTATGACAGATATACAGAAAATCCTTGGGAGCATTTCATCAAGAACTCTTAGGTGCTATTTCATACCTTGGAGTGATTTTCAACTCTGCATTCTACTGCTGAGTCTCTCCTAGGTATGAAATAACTCCTAGGAGTCATTCTGAAATGGCCCCAAGTAAATTAGATCTCAGATTATGAATTAAACTGAAATGAATCTAATCTTTATCATTTTGCACATGTACAAATTTCCATTGTTTTATCAGGAAAGGCTTGGAGAAGGAGGAGTATTATAGTCGAGAGGCAGCAGGTGGAGAAAGTGAGGAGGAGGAGGAAACTGAGGGAAAGACACCTGCACTGCAGACTGTTTTCATGGTAAGTTTTGGGATACGAGGTAAACAGGTGTGATTTATAGTGGATAGTTGGCCAGGATGGGTGGAGAAAGTGATGGAGAGGAGGAAATGGAGGTAAAGACACCCACATTGGAGACTGCTCCCATGGTAAGTGGGAATAAAATGGGTAAACAGGTGTGTATTATAGCTGTTAATTGGCCAGGATGGGTGGAGACAGCAACAGGGAGGACAAAATTGAGGGAAAGACATACTGGAGACTGCTTCCATGACAAGTTGGGAGAAAAGGGAATAAGGGGTTTGTATTATAGCCGACAGTTTGCCAGATTGAGTGAAGATAAAGATGGGGAACTGGAAACTGAGTGCCAGACTACCGCATTATAAACTGCTTCCGCTGTGAGTGGGGAGAAATTTATGTTTTGTGGGGTGGGGTCAGGGGGTGAATGATAGTGGACAGGAGGTGAAGTTGGGTAGGAGAAAGTAAAAAAATCTTTATTTAAGCTCTCAGCTTGAGCTATTGTGATAGGGTGATTGTCCATCGTCTGTTGTGGTCCATTGATCGTCTTGTCGTCAACATTTTCCTTCAAACAATATTTCCTCCAAACTCACTGGGACAATTTCAACCAAATTTTACAGGAATGTTCCTTGGGCAATTTTTTTCAGAGTCCTTCAATATAAGTGGTTCCATGCAAGTCTGGTTGCCATGGCAGCCAAAAGGAAACAACATGAAAATCTTCCTCTCAGAAACCCCTGGCCTGATTTCAACATAATTTTTAAGTTCACAGTATATCAAATTCCTTCACCCCATATTGTTTCTTAAAAAAACATGGCCCCTAGGGTGCGGGGCTGCTTTTCACTATGTATGTCTATATGGAAAACTTTGATTATCTTTTCCCCAGAATCCGCTGGCCCGATTTTAAAATAATTTCACAGAAATGATCCTTTGATGACCCTCTATCGAATTCCTTCACCCAAGTTGATTTGTAAAAAACATGGTCGTCAGGGGCGGCCATTTTGGCAGGCAGCGTCAAGTTTGTTGTCCCATCAATAACTATAGAACCCTAAACTTTAGATCACCAAGTTTGGTCAGAATGTATGTGGGCATAATATGATGGACAAGTTTGATAACCAGCCATATCGCTTTAGTCACTTAAGATTAATCACCCTTTTATTATTGAAATTACCTAAAATTGGTCCTGTCTGATCAATAACTTTAAAAGCCATTGTTCAATCATAACCAAATCTGGGCAGAATTTATATAGGCATATCTCAGAAAAGTTGATAACCAGTCTTTTGGTGAAAAATATCTCCTGTAGAAACATGTACCAGAGAGCTGTTCAGAGATTGGCACATTTCTACAAGACAGTTGTATGGAGCATTCGCAAATGACAAGGCCTTGTCGTTAGTAATAACATTTGCTACTTTGAAACACTATTATTCATTGTTCTTTGACTTCCTATGAGGGTTATTCCATTTAAACATACAATCTGACCCAGAGGCAGTTTCTAAATAGATTGTCCCTCTTTAGAAGTAAATTTCTACCTTGTGTTCTGAAAAAACAAAACTACATGTACTATCACAAAGTTGAATGACTCTTTTCTTCTTGGCTGTGTCTCCAGGACTGTATATTTTTAACCTATTTTTTAAAGTAGCAAAATCATAACCATGAAATTCCATAGAAAAAAACAGTGTCACAGAAGTTATGTATTATTGGTAACTGTTATACTGTGTTTACAGGTTCAAGTATGATGGTGGAGTGAGGGATCTGGCTAGCTGGCCATCCTTATACAAGAGTGTACATCAGTTATTGCAGGTACATATAATATACTTATTAAAGTTGTATTGTCAGCGGTAATGAGAAAAATGCATGTGTATAAATAAAGTTAAAATTATATGATAGACACATTCATTCTATATTCATTTGAAGAAAAATTGCAAATTTTTACTAAGAAAACTCGTAATAGTTGATATTTCCGAGATCAAAGTTATCAACTTTCGAAATACCCGCCACAGTTCGTAGCCGTTCGTAGCGAGCTTCTGAATTGCTCATTTGCATAATGCATGCATAAAGCACCCGTATGTAAACAACCGATAGCGTCTTTCTTTCAACTGCCGACTTGATCAAAAGAAATGTCTTCTACCAGTGACTCTGAGGTTTGAGCCTTATTTTATTTTTATTACTAACCGACTATTGATTAAAGTTATCAAGGAACTTCCTTTTTATGTTTATATTTACTTGGTTCTACTATTAAATCAAAATGGCAAGTCGAACTGAAGTGGGTGGGGTAAATTTGCGTGATATTGAATTGCGTTCAATTTATCCGAGATATCGTATTATGTTATTGTTTGGAGCCATGCACACAAGTTAACGTCGATTTGTTTTTTTTTACCATTAATATGATCGATTAACATTTTCACTAGTGGAAAAAGCTGAAACTAAAACCAGGTGATCTGGGGTGAAATAAATAACAACATGTTAAGAGTTTTTATTTCATATTTTCAGTCACCTCCAAGCAGTCCTTCATCCCAGATTGATGTAGAGGATATTGATGAGCCTGGTCCGTCGATTCAAAGACCACAACAGAGACAAGCAGCAAAAAAACGTAAGTTGATAACGCGATCATCATAGCAGTTCATCTTATATATTGAATGATGCAGACTGAAGAATCCCAAACTAGAACAGTCTATAATTTATTACACTTTGTTTAAGTAAGTTGCACACTTTGAAAACAAAAATCACAAGTGGTTTCAGGAAGGGGGGGGGCACAATTGTGCTAAAGGTTTTTTCTTTTACTAAATCGTTGCATTTAATATTTTTTTAAAACTGCCTTCCCACAGATTGACCAGTTTGACTACTTATTCATCGTTTGTATTGGAATGAGCCATCATATGCCCAAATGTCTGGAAACCAGTGAAATCAAACTGCTGAGACAAGATCAGACATCAGTTTTTCATATTTATCTCTGAAAATTGATGGTGTATGGCTTAATACATTACTAAGCTGGAGATAAGAATTGAAGTTTTCAGCAATTTTCTTATTTCAGATGACATAATTTTATGTTCTAAAAAGTCAAAACGGTCAATCCGTGAGAGAGTGCAGCTTTTAACAGTTTGTGCATTTAAATCCTTTATTAAACAGTCCTTTTAAATTTAATAAATTGACTAAAGACTGGCTTTGAAGGTAAATGGAGGGCATGACTTTATTTGGTCAGCTTTGGTACATGCACCCTTACCAAAGAACTTAGTTACTGTTTTATATATGTATGAAGGGGGTGGTGTAGTACTTCCCCACACATCTTCACTCTCAAATGTAGCATTACGGTGTATAAAAGATTTAAGGTATTACCCATGTAATACACACTTTTCTAAAACCTTAAACCATCAACATAGTTATAATCATGGTACACAATGGGACTTTTATGCAAATTTTGAAGATCTTTTAACGTGAATTAAAAAAGTTATTTATGTTTCATTACACCCACCCCCAAACTCCAAGGGCTACAAGAGCGACAAGTACATATTTTGTCTATATTTGATTTTTTTTTGCATTATCAGAGATTATGAAATAAACACAACAGTTTCTGGTAAAATAAACATCAGTTAACAAAAAACTCAAGTTCTAACGAACACAATATTGATACAAATGGAAAAAAAATCATTTTGATTGATCTTGTGACTATTCATAATAAATAGTTAAATATAAGGCAAGCTGGTGAAATCATTTTAGATATTTTCTATGATGTCTATTGAACAATTTAAAAGACAATTTATGATAGTTTACCGTCCAGTTTTGAAGAAAATTTACATAATGTCATGTAACCATTCATTTTTATAGCTAATAAAATGCTTAAAAATCAACCTTTTTCTTGTAAAAATTTATAAACAGACTTATTCATAAAACATACTCTTTCAAATAAATGCATTTTACTTATGATATTAACTCAGAATACAGAGTTTAAAAAAATGAGTGTACTTTTAAACTAAAATATGTGAAGAAACAAGAACACTAAGCGGGTGGAAATGCCCCTCCAAATGTCAAAGTGAAAATTCTCAACTAATGTTATTTTAATATTATAACATGTTAACAATCTCTGTGGGTAATTTGATGTCTATATGTTTGCCCATCTGTTTTTTTTTGTAATTTGTATTCTAACATTTAGATTTTTTTACAATTATTCTTCACTCTTCAACATTTGATGTTTGATCTGTTCCCATGGTTTGTACAGGTACTTGTAGAGTGTGCACAGATGATAACTAATCAATGCTGAGTCAATGCTGATTTGGTTTTCATGCCCCTTCAGGTACTTTACCCATCAAGAATGTTTAGTGCTGTAAAAGAAAAAAATTGTACTTTAAAGCCTTTCTAACTAACTAGTATAGATAATTAAACTGGCAAAATAATACAAGATAAACTACAAACAGTTTAATATTTCTCGACTTTATTCTGAAAAACAAGCTGAAACATATATATAATGAAAATTATGAAATTTATCAATAAAATTCATCATCATCATCATCATCATCATCATCATCATCATCATCATCATCATCATCACATTTTAATATTCAGTCATTTTTCTGCCTGAAAGGAATTAGACTTCTGATTATCAACCAGCAGAATTAAACTACCACCATAAAATCCAAATGCACAAGTATTATACATTCTGCAATAATATCCGTTTTAGCCAAGGGTAAGGGTTGGTAGGCACAAATATGAAGTTCTTGTGCATATGGTTGATAATGATTCACGACAGTCTGGGGTTTTGTTGAGACCTACACCAAGCAAATGAGTTTCGCTAGTGTCCAAGCAGTCATGGGTTCGAGCCCCAAACCATGCACAACTTTTGCTCACAGGTTAACTTTGAAAATATATTTGTAAACAAATAACGGGTATGTACATGAAATATGGTATGTTAGAAATAGGTCACGTACCAAAACAAAATGTTAAGTCTAATATTTTTCTAAGATAAAATAATCAAATTAAAAATTACATACTCATATACATAAATAATGCACATAAGTACATGTAAAAATATGTAACATGTACATAAGTACATGTAAAATATGTAACATCTACATAAGTACATGTAACAATGCTGTCTGAACATTTAGCTAATACAGGCCTTCCAAGGTTCCTACTTTTTCCTACTTTTCCTACTTTTTCCTACTTTTTTAACAACTTCCTACTTTTTCCTACTTTTTTGTGTCGCCTGAAAAGACGACATATAGGGGTTACTTTTGTCGGCGGCGTCGGTGGCGGTGGCGTCGTCGACAGCGGCGTCCGCGTCCCATTTTCGCTTGTCCGGGGTATATCTCCTAAACTATTAGTGGTATCAACTTGAAATTTCATATGTAGATAGGTCTGATTGAGGGCAAGTGCAGTGCACAAGAACTGTTACTCTTGCTTCCATATTTTTAGAGTTATTGCCCTTTGTTATTTTTCATGCTTAAAGTTTTGTCCGGGGCATATCTTGTACAATATAAGAGTTATCAACTTGAAACTTCATATGTAGATAGATCTCATGGAGGGCAGGTGCAGTGCACAATAACAGTAACTCTTGCTTTCTTAGTTTTAAAGTTATTGCCCTTTGTTAATTTTCATGCTTAAAGTTTTGTCCGGGGCATATCTTGAAGAATATAAGAGGTATCAACTTGAAACTTCATAGCTAGATAGATCTCATTGAGGGCAAGTGCAGTGCACAAGAACCGTTACTCTGCTATAAATGAATAAAATGCCAATCTAACAGCTATAATGTCGACAGTAAATAATTCGTCAGGCGACACATCCGACTCGCGGAGTTCTAGTTCTAAAAAACTCCTACTATTCCTACTTTTTTGAAAATAAAGTCCGCAAAAATATTAAAGTTTGATCATTGTGCTAGTTTTATTTGCAGAAAATGAACAAAAGATGTCAAACTGGCTGGTTTCTGTTGTTGAAAGGTGTGGCAACATGTTCAACTTTGACATGCATCATCTTTCATAATAAAGGCTGAGGGATGATGACCACACAGTTCAGCAACAGAAACCGACCAAGCATCATTCACTAAAATATTCAATGTGGCATATAGAATGGTATGATTTTGCATTAAAAACATCTCCTCTAGGTAAGTTAATAACCATTAATTATTACATATTTAACCAAAAATATTCCTTCTTTTCCTACTTTTTTGTAAAAAATATTCCTACTATTTCCTTCTTTTCTGTCAGAAAACCTCCTACTTTTTTCCTACTTTTTTGTTAGTGGCTGCTGGAAGGCCTGCTAATAAAAATGATTTAAGAATTCCAAAGATAAATTAAAACACAAACGTTTTGAACACATACACGCTCAAATTCCAAAGATAAATTAAAACACAAACGTTTTGAACACATACACGCTCAAAACTGTTCAAGGTCTACTTACATTCATAACCCTTTGACACGAATATCTGAATATTCCAGTTCCATGATGATTGTTGACAGTTTGTTTTTTTCGACAGAAAATCTTCTCTTACCCGTATCATTCACTTATAATCCATGTTTTACTGTAATGACTCAAGTTGTTAGATGTATTGTAATCAACTGTCAGAGTGCAATTTTGGTGTTTATTATACCCCCCAAAACAATGTTTGGGGGGGTATACTGGAATCGGGTTGTCCGTCTGTCCGTCTGTCTGTCTGTCTGTCCGTCTGTCCGTCTGTCCGTCCGTTTTTTTTTGTCCGGGATTCATCTTTGTCGTTATTGAACAAATCTTTTTCAAACTTTCAAATATTAATGACCATGATGTAAACCTGTGCCTCCGTGGATTTGGTCAGAGTCGCATGATCCTGAGTGGAGTTGTGGCCCCTTAATGAGTTAAATTGGGCAAAATTAGCTTTGTCCAGGATTCTTCTTTGAAGCTATTGAGCAAATCTTTTTCAAACTTTCAAATATTAATGGCCATGATGTAAACCTTTGCCTCCATGAATTTGTTGGGAGTCACATGATCCTGAGTGGAGTTGTGGCCCCTTAATGAGTTAAATTGGGTAAAATTAGTTTTGTTCGTCCTACTCCTTCGTCATTTTTGAATGAATCTTTTTCAAACTTTTAGCCATGGTGAGAACATTTGCCCCTGTGATTGTGGTTGGAATCACATGATCATGTCTTCAATTATGGCCCCTGAATAAGTTAAAATAGGCAAAAATTATACAGTTTTGTCTAGCCTAATCCTTGGTCATTTTTTCTCATTTTTTCTATAAATCTTTTTCAAACTTTCAGATGTCAATGACCATGATATGAACTGTTGAATATGTGATTTGGTGCACCTGTATTAATCAGAATGTTTGCATGGCCTTAAAAAGACCTTTAATTGATTTTGTCCTTAAAAAGACCATCAAAAGTCCTGAAGTTAGGTGCATACAGGCCTTAAATTTGTTACAATATTCGCTTTGGTGGCCTACTCCTTTGTCATTTTTCAATATATTTTTCTCAAACTTTCAGCTATCCATGACCATGATGTGAACCTTTGTATATGTGATTTTGTGCACCTGTATTATTTCCTTGGTACTCATGTGTGGGGGGGAGGTGGTGGGGGTGGGTAAACAGAAATTGGGTTGGCAGACTGTCAAATTCACCCGTCCACCTTCATTTTGGAATATCCTGTCAGGAGTCATGACCCCTTTATGGTGAAAATGAGAGAAACAGGTTTGTTATCTCCCCTGAGGTGGGTGGGAGTGGGGTAATATTCGCTTTGGTGGCCTACTCCTTTGTCATTTTTCATCATGTCCCCTTTATGGTGAAAATGAGAGAAACAGGTTTGTTATCTCCCCTGAGGTGGGTGGGAGTGGGGTAATATTCGCTTTGGTGGCCTACTCCTTTGTCATTTTTCAATATATTTTTCTCAAACTTTCAGATATCCATGACCATTATGTGAACCTTTGTATATGTGATTTTTTACACCTGTATTATTTCCTTGGTACTCATGTGTGGGGGGGTGGGGGTGGGTAAACAGAAATTTGGTTGGCAGACTGCCAAATTCACCCGTCCACCTTCATTTTGGAATATCCTGCCAGGAGTCATGACCCCTTTATGGTGAAAATGAGAGAAACAACAAACTTTCAGATATCCATGGATATCCATGACCATTATGTGAACCTTTGTATATGTGATTTTTTACACCTGTATTATTTCCTTGGTACTCATGTGTGGGGGGGGGGGGGGGGGGGGGGGTAAACAGAAATTGGGTTGGCAGACTGCCAAATTCACCCGTCCACCTTCATTTTGGAATATCCTGCCAGGAGTCATGACCCCTTTATGGTGAAAATGAGAGAAACAGGTTTGTTATCTCCCTTAGATATAATCTGAATACTGCATTGTTTTTCTTGTCCCTTAAACTAAATAAATGTATTGCCTTGTGCTTTCTAATGATACCATAACTACGGCCAGGGCAAACAACCTAGACAGGGAAGGGTTGGGGGGTATTCGTTAGCCTTTGGCTTACAGTTCTAGTTTATTTTAAACGTATATTCATAACAAAAATATCACCGAGTTTCCAAAAACTACGAAATTCCATTATTGACCTATGAATAGCAGGGAAATACCTTCTGTTTCTAAAAATAGCAACATCCGGTACAGGCCGAATACATCCGATATTCGTAGCGATCTGTTACGGCTAGTGGTGATATATGTCGATATACCCGAGTTGTATTACATGGCTAATACCTTTATCTTAGACAACTTTATTTAACTTGCTGGCCAAAGTTCTGTGTGTGTGTGAAGGGGGGGGGCCCTGCTTGCCCCTCTCCCCCAGGAAAGCTGCCATTGCAACTGAAGAAGTGCACCTTTTTACAAAACAATTAACTTGAGTTACCTCGAGTTAATAGAGATTATAATACAGTGTTTAAAGCATGACAGCACCTTTTACTAATTATGTTCCCCTTTATTACATATCGATTATTATATCAATAAGCTAATAAGTTAATTATACAATATTCATGTATATAGCCAGGTACAGTTGCTAGGCGTGGCAAAGGCACAAGTGCTAGAAGAGCTGCCTACAAAGGAAAAAGACCAACTACTAGAACTCGCCGGTCCAAGACACCAGCACTCAGAAACAACAGCGGGAAAGTTTTAGCAAAGCAGAAAGAAGGGATGAAGGTATGCTATTTTTACTTTATAATAATTATTCATTATTGTACTTGTGGTACAACCTTCTTGCTATTCAACAATGATGCATTTGTTTGGTGTTTATTCTTTTCAAGTATTTTCCATATTTGCGAGTGAAATATGAACATGTTAGCATTATTTTGAAATAAATGTAAATAAGCTGAGCAATATTGCTAGTCAGCCAATCGCTATTTTAAAGTTGTAAATTTTAATTGTGATATTATTAAATTATCTTTAGAAACAAGTGAGCAAGCTGACCAAGCCTCAACTGCAGGCTGCAATTACGAGGGCCATGGAGATGGAGCCAGGGCTCATGCTGCTTGTTTTAGCAGCCCCAGCCCCTGGAGGCAACCAACCCGAAGGTGCTGGACCTCAGCCCGAGGAAGGGAATATAATTCCAAGCTGGTGTGTGTACGGAAACTGCCGGGACATGCCGACACAGAGGGAGAGAGTTTGTTGCCGCCGGGAAGCTTGTCTTTCTCATACTGCTGTAAGAATCTTAATAAAACTAAAATTCAACCTTCCCGGATCCATATGGACAATATACTGGCTTTGTGCCAAGTAGGGTGCAGTAGGACACACATTTTGCATGGTATCAACAGGGATGACAATTTTCCTCCTTTTAGCGGATTTCGTCTTTTTTTGTACTCAAAACTTTAGCAATATTTTTTTTTTTGCATTAAATCTGATCTATGAACAACTGAATTTATGTTTATAGTGTGATGGCGATACTTTATTACTACTATTTTGTTCAATTACAAATATTATTGGATCTGATCTGTTTTCTTGACATTTAAAATGTTCAAATGTGATAATAAAACATAGTATGACCATGAATTGTTCTGTATATTATTGTCAATGACTGATTTTCTTAATAAAATTTGTACTGTCTGCTTTCTAATATGTTTTTGTTAATATTTTCTTTTCTTCTCAAAAATCTCATTCAAATGATACTCAAGTAATATGTCCATTTGCGTCCAACTTTCACATTTTCATGTTTAAGATGTAACTGATACCTTTGTCAACCTTGTTTAGAAACAATCAAACAGAATAATGGCAGGTTCATTTTTGATACAGCCTATTACTTTAGTAATAAAGAAATTTTTGCAATAAACATCTTTCAAACGAAAAAAGAACAGATAAATAACCGAAATAAAACCATGAAGATCACAGTTTGTTCATTTCTTCTTGAATTAAAACTCAAATTTGATGTTACCGATATATTATGCATTGATAAACAGTCAAACCCCATTGATATTCAAAGAAGAGCTGCTACTGTATGCTCCTGAAGAGTTGTTCAGGATGGTCAGCAAGTATGATAGCTGGTATGTAACAGTTGCTCCTGATGTGCTTATTATTTTTTGAAAGTAAAAATGAACACATGAATTATGTGGCTACTGTAAAGTTATAGACAAGACATTTCTTGACAACACTAGTCCATTTGCTACACCACAAAAGACCCAACCACAACACTGCACTGAAATGGTCTAAAAGATGTTTGTTTAGGGTAATATCCCCTAAATTATAAGGCAGGTTAGGTAGGGATTTTATTAAAAAAAAATATTCAAAAATGCTTTGGTTAAGATCATTTTTTACCAAATGTTCTTATGTATTGCTGTTATGGAGCTATATTATGTCAAAAATGTTGACAGTTTATGTTCGGAAGCCATTTCTTTTTGAAAAACATACTAGGGTCAGCCGGGTTACCTGAAACAAACACTTTTTTGTTTGGCCTTATTTTTTTTCTTTTTAAGAAAGATAATCAATTTCATGAAAAACAACTGTTCAATTTGACATATGTTATTTTTGGAGAACTTCACAATCATTATCACAGCGATATTTTAGGAAATATTTATACTGCCTGTGCAAAAAAGTCCAAATTGGGAAAAATACAAAATCAGAAAAAAATAGCAAATATAATGGCAAATATACATGTTCACCTTCATAATGATATGTATACTTAATGCCGTGAAAGAGTTGGTCGTGTCAAGATTTTGTTTATTTTTCAAGACATTCATTGCTTTTTTATTCATCAACATTATTCATTTTACAAATTGGGAAAAAATAATAAATTTTTGTGAAAAATGGAAAAGTTTTCACAAGGGGAAACAGCCTTTAGAAGGCAGTAAATTGCACCAAAAAAAATCACCGTGTTATCACATATAAAATGAAGATAAAATGTGCAACATTTATAATATCTAATCTGCTTTTGTTATACCCTATTTACCAAAGGCTTTGGGAAAGTACCATTCACTTTTATACATAATCAAAACATTTATTTATACTTCTTAAGTGTTCACATTTAGAAGGTAGTGTAACTAAATTAGCTGAAGAAAAAAAATATACACACATTTACATATTGGAGTTTACATTTACATACATACAGTACATATATACAGTCGGGGTACATAAATTGCTTCTAGTATTTCCAAATATTTCTAAAGATTTGACTAGGTGACCTTGTTTTTGAGAGTATGTGACAAACTCTCTCCCTAAACATTATATCAAGGTGAACATTCTGATTAAGTTTGAACATCTATTCTGACCTCATGTGTTACGGTTTCAAACAAGTAAATAAACCATTGTCATTAGTTTCATGAAAATCAGAGCAAGTAGAAATCCTGTAAAAAATGTCATTTTTTAAACCTAGACTCTTGTTCGCTGTACAATTCCCTGTACAATTCCCTGTACAATTCCCTGCTTGGTTTGGGAGATAATGGACCAAGGTGGCTAGATATTCGTCGAGGGTCTTGCTCCTCCATCACAGCTCTTCTACTCATCCCGACATTGTCAGTCAAGCGACACATCAATATCTGCTTCTTCAGTGACTCTATGTATAGAAATGTT
The DNA here is from genome assembly GCF_026914265.1 of Mya arenaria. Taxonomy (NCBI): domain Eukaryota; kingdom Metazoa; phylum Mollusca; class Bivalvia; order Myida; family Myidae; genus Mya; species Mya arenaria. Next base: position 72,098,502 of record NC_069126.1, read on the forward strand.
TTCTTCTCTTTCACAGGGTATACGGCCCATCTTCCACTTTTCTTGTTCCAGACACGATTTAGCCTTCAAACAAAACGAAAAATATTTATTTTTTACAAAATAAGATTAGATCACATTTATACACTTCATGAAGTATAGAAATCAAAGCTGAAAGAGATTATATAAAGATGTACAATTTTATACCTTCTCTTTGTAGATTATGGTCAAAGCCACATATTTCAGTTATGCATATTCTTACACTCCCAAATTCCGGTCATTGTGGTGCTTCAGAGCATGGTGTATGACAAACTTCTCATTTTCTTACCTAACAGAGCCATCTTTGTTATGTTGAAATTCCCTTTCCAAATGATTGTTGTGATCGATTGCTGCTATGAGGTTTCTCATGCGGTAAACAGGTGGCGAGTACGAGAACCACTTCGAACAATACATAAGGATGTGCTGGTTGAAGCCTTCCAGGTCAGCTGTACTTCTGAAAGAAGTATACATTTTATTAGCAATTAAATTAACTTAATTAACTTACATATTTATACAACTAAACTTGCAGGGAAATGGCAAGCAGTCACCAGTAAACATAAAACCCTGTTACATGGCAATAAGCTGGGCAGAAAAAATTTGCACACACACACACACACACACACACACACACACACACACGCATGCATGCAATAACACTCAAGCATAAACTTAATAAGAGGAATGAGCAAAAGCTGTGTTTATAAGTAGTACTTGTGCACAACCTGGAAAATTCTGTCAATATAACAATATTTCAACTGGCAAGTAAACACAGGTTTCAACTGCGAGTAAATAGTTTAAGCATACTGACACTCATCCAAAAGATGGAAACAGAAACCAAAATAAATATTTTCACTTTGCACAAACTGAAGAAAGTAAAGTTCGCTGAGGACCCAGACTTCATGTCATAAAGATGGGACCAAATTCAGATCTTTTGATGCAGTTACTTAATGAAATGCTAATTACTGTTTTCCTACATAAATAGCCTGAAACTTAAGACTTATATAATATGTGGAAAGAGTCAAAGCTTGCTACATGAAATTTATTTACCTGGAGTTCAGATAGTTTGCTATCTTTGATAGAAGGTGCTTGTCAAGGACAATGGCTGTGAGGGCTTCAAGGGTACTGCAGTTTTCTTTCTTGTTCAGCCATGGTTTATTTCTCTCCTCAGGATTCAGAGGCCCACGACTACACGCGTAGTATCCATCCTGAATCAGCATTTCAAACATTTCATTATCTACTATTACCATCAATAAATGTCATTTCTGAATTATCAAAACTTCTCAATATACCAACATATATACTTTCATCTTAAGTCATTGCACTTTCATGATACATTTCATGATACAAATATAAGGCCTTGTTTGAAAAAAGAATACAAAGATACACTATCAGAAGAAAACAAGGCATTCTAAACACTAAATGAATACAATTCTTTATGTATTTACCACAAACTCCTTGATTGTCTGGGCAACTTTACAACAGTGCCAAAAGTGGTTAACAATGTCCTTGACCCATGGTCGAAGAACTGAATGCTCTTTCTTCAGCACAATCTGAAAATGATGATTAAAAACCGTTGATTAGTAACATAAACAAATCTTTTTATACATTTATGTAATAGTTGAAGTAATAAGTTCTAAGACCATCAAAATTGTGACTCCAAAACTGTGTGACTCCAAAACCTTCCTGTTCATCTTACTGTGCTAAAACTCTTATATTACTAGTAAATTTACGAACAAGTTTCAAATATCACCGAATAAAGCTGCCTTACCTTAAATATTTTTTTGCCCAAGGTTCTTTGCCTCATGCCAAATATCATGAGAATGTTTAATCGTACAAGCATATATCCGATTGTGGAGAATTGTTATATTTTCTGCCTAAAACATCCTTATTCAGTGGAGAAAGCCCAATGTTTAGCCCCAATACAATAGTCTGAAATATTGATCAACTTCATAACGGCCATAAACTCATAATTATTTTCCATAATGTTTTCCCACTTGTTTTTGCAAGAAGGCCAGTGTTTGATTCCTGCCAGTCAAATAAAGGTTTTGGTGATCTGGAATAAGTGGGCTTTTCTGGTTTAACATTCAATACACTCACATACATGTGCATACCAGAGAGACTTAATAGTTGTATTATTGTGAAATTGTATAGTAAAATTACAATGTACCATCAATTTTCTTTTTTAATTATAAAATATGGATATGATAGCTTACACGTTTTACCTAAATAATACTGGAAAACTTACTCATCATTGCTGCGATTCCTAAATGGCCATCTGTTACTAGCTCTGTGATGTTGACCTGGTTTTGTAAGAGATCCTCGAGGCAAGCTTTAAGTGCCACCTTCTCCATAGCAACTGACTTTCTGTCTGTTTCACGTTTGTCTACTGTTTTTAGAATAATGACCTTCTTCGTTTCATTGTCCATGACAGAATATTAACAATACTGGGCAGAATGATCAGGACTGTCATTTCGGCCATCTCCTGAAAAATGAACATTATAGTTGAATTGAAACAGTTTATCGGATTTGCCATCTTTACTCAAAGTTTTCTAACTGGTCCTTGCAACTTGGAGCAGACAGGACACAGCTATATATCAACCAGATTATACATGCATGAATATATGATAATAGGGACAAGTTAAAGATGCACTCTTACTCCCAAATAAGATTTATCACAATTAATACAAATGTTTTGATATACTAAAAACGATGAATTAAGGTCGAAAACAATGGTTCTTATGAAGGATACCGAGTTTAATTTTAAAGAGAGTGCAGAAAACACAGTATTTCTACCTTATGAGACGATAGTAGATCACAGTAAATATTTTAGCACTCACCAATCATTTAATATTTGTGCATTTTCAGCTATTAAATACACGGTTACAATCTTATTATCAGTAATAAATATTTTCCATAGTGCATTATTTAGTAAGTAGTTAAAAGTTTATCTGACACTCAAAATTTATGTTTGTAGTATACGTGTATGTGTTTATTTTGAATATGAGTGTCACGTTAAGAAGAATGACAACAAACCCCCATAAAAACTGAGATAAAAACAAAACAGTGACATCTGCTGATGATAAATATATACCAGTTTTAAGGCACTTGACAAGTTATACGAACATGGAATCATGTGGTCAACATAGTATAAAATCAACTGAATAATGTCAAGGTATGCTGTAATAATTGACCCAAGATGAACTCATAACATTTCTAACAACACACCTAGTATGACTACATCCTTTCCATGAAGAGATTGGAACAGGTCTCGTTGGTGAGACTCCAGTATCGGTCCACAGAAGGCACAAGGTATGTCCGCTGAATTCGGAAGAACTTTGTGGCTGATGGAAACTTCAGTTGCAACATGTCTGCCCAAAGTTTCATCTTTCCAAAGTTGTTGCCAGAGAGGACTGTTGTTGCAGAGATAAGAAAGTCACTGGAGAAAACCCCTCTGTTCAGTGTTGGTTGGGAGCACCAGCGTGTAATTCTGTGGCCTTTTGACCTGACATACCTATTGGTAGATAAAAAACAAATTCTAAAACTACTTTGGTGAGTAACATACTAGGGGTAAACTATTCAGTTGCCTGCAATGACAGCTTCATAAATGTTAGTAATGTACATAATCACAAGAAATATAATTGACAATACAGTGGTGGGTCTTCAATGGGGATAGGGTTGTGCCCCCACCCCCACAGATAGATGGCAATTTAGTAAATTCACCTTTAACTATTTCTTTGTAAATATACACAAAATTAAAAGGTTATTAAAATTCGCCAGAATTGATAAAAGCTTATCTTTTCATATGAGAGTACCGACAGAAGTAGATAAGTTAAAATATGTCCATTTAAAAGATGCTGAAAACAATTATTAATAAGGGTCAAAATTCACAAAATGTTAAAATGTGTCATTTCAATAAATCAGTTAAAAGAATGTCCAAGCTGCAGAATGTCCAAGCTGCTCCCCCCCCCCAGTTATTTATATTTATTCTGGATATTCACTACTTTATCCTGTACAAACATTACATAACTTGGCAATCTACTTATATATGTATAATTGTAGTTTGGAAAATCGAAACACCCTGTTTACCGCACTACCTTCAATAACTCACAAGCATGCTCTTTCAATAATTAGGTCTTACCCATTCTATGATGGCTGCAGATCCATTAAAGCTCTCCAACATCTCGATGTCTTTGGAGCCGCATATCTGACAAGTGGAAACTTTCATATCTGCCAAAGCTGGTCGAGGAATACAATACAGGTGGGGGTGCTACATAGCGCATCAATATCAGCTTCATTTACTATCTTTTTCTGGCCAACTGCAGGACTTGCTACCTCGGCTTCCTCACCATCACTTTCTTCAGCCTCTTCCTGACCTAATACTGCTTCTTCAAATGTCACATCAGGGCAGTTTTGGAGGTTCTCAGGCCTAAACACCAAATTATACAATAAAAATTTTGTAGCAAGAAAGTGTAATATCACGTTTTCTGTTTCACTTATTACTTATAAGCAGTATGATGCATAAAAAATGTACAAATCATCAAAGTCATCACTATTTCAAATCAGGCCTAAACAAGTTTGTGTTTAGAGCAACAGTCTCAAAATGCGTGGCGTGGAAGGGAAAAATATATAAGATAACGTGACATTTCAGATTGTCATTAAAAAGAATAATTTATTTACATACATATTCTGTTTTAACAGAAATATCTCTCTGTCAGGTCAGGTAGGGTCTACTTGCCCGAAACACAGAAAATTTTGAAAACCGCTCAAATTAAACCATTTCTGACAAGACATCAATTTTTGGGGGGGGGGGGGGGGGGGGGGGCCTGGACCCCCTGCAAAAAAGTGTGCTCATAAGTAGGGCCCCTTCTTACATCAATTCCTATGTCAACACCTGCTTTCACTACTCTACATATTTCTCATACAAAGTATCAACCTCTCTTTTACTTTCTCGTTTATGATCTTTAAAGCTGCATTTGCACAGATTGACTGAGAAGACAACTTTTTTTTTCAATTTTGTGTTAGATTTCAATAGTCAAATTTTCAGTTAATATTTCGAATATAACACTGCTGACATGAGAGGGAAGTGCAGTTATTCATATTTACATTCGAAAATTGATATTTTAAGCTAAAAGTCTTTCAAACGCTAAAGGAGAGAGTGTTTTGCTGTTTTCCAAGCAATGGAGATATGTTTTTTGGTAAGTTATCTTATATGCATCAAATGAAGGCATTAATGTCAAAAACAGCTGATCCTGGGACAAAACTTAATTGAAATGTAAAAATTGTCAATCTGTAAGAGTGCAGCTTTAAGCTGTTGCGAAAATGTGTTCAAAGTCAGATGAGCTAAGACTATGCTGTCTTTTATCATATTATATTTATACTTTAATTGGTGAGGATCATTTAGCAAGTCAAAACAAAAATATAAAGTTATTTGAGATATATAGCTATAGGGACTTTTCCATTTTGTTCTATTGTTAAAATATTGAAAAAATGAGGTAAAAGTCATTCAAAATAATTGCTCCAATGATGAAAACACTGATCATATTCATACAAGAGCTCTTTTATAAGTTATTATAAAAAATTTGACAAAACAGGGTCTTTTTCACAGATTTTGGAGTAAGTAAAATGCTACCTTTTATTTTCTATATTTGAAAAGTTCAAGTTATATTTTTTCATAATTTTCTTGCAATAACTGTACTTACAGTACACTTGACATGTTGAAGTCGGGTTCAAAATCTGGATCATCACCAGCCTCCTCATCAGATTCTTGAAGTGTGATGTCAATAGTGATGCTGAAAACCAGAAATACAACAATTTCTTTAACAACTATTATCTCAATGCACTGGGTTATTCACTCCTTATAACCATTGATAATTGCAATAAATAGAAATTGTGGATTCACTGTTCTATGTAAATAATGTATTATTATAAGATACCTATTTATTAAATAAATAATTTTTAACAAATATCAACATTGTTGCATCTGCTAAAAACTTACTCAAATGGGTCCAGGAAAGACAGATTCCTTCTTTTTGAAATCTCTGAATGGCCTCATCAGTCTTTGCAGGAGATTTTGGTGATTTCCTTCAAAGCAATATTACAAATTTCATCACAAAACTGATACATCATCCAAATGTGACTCAATTTATGTATCCATAATGAATACAACTTTAAAATCAAGAAGTTGTTCTATTATTCTAAGGTACCTGGAACAACAAAAATCAGAATCATTTAATCACAATAAAATAATTTTGTTTTTAAAAGTAACACATCTAAAGATTTGATTTGTCAAGACTGGAACTTATTCAGCTGCACTCTCTTCTGAAGACTTTAATTCCTCTAGCCCTGATGTAAGAATGCCCACTTCACTAAAATAGTTTAAACATTATTTATTTTATTAACATTAATACTAACAGCCACACCCCTTCGGAATTTGATCACCACAGCTAATAAGTAAGGAAAACTGCTAATGATTTATGATGAGTAATGAGTTCTAGTATTAAAAAACCAAATTTGATGAAGGTGAAAACCCTAATCATTAATTTCTATAACTTGTATAGTTTTGTATATGCATCCCTTTAAAGAAACTCATTCACATACCGGTAGAACAATACAATAATGCATATGTAAACACTAGTCATGTAAATATTTACTGTTTGATATCAAAATTGTAGATTTGCTTTTACGTGTAAAAAAATGTATGACCAAATTTAATGTTATGGAAAAAGCAAAAAACATGTTCACTAAGCTAATGTGGCATACAAAAAGAAAAAGTTAAATATTAAAAAGTCTATAATTCAATGTAAAAGATCTTGTTTAGCATCAGTAATGTGATTAAACTTCATCGAATTTCTAAACAAAAAGCTTAAAGCATACAAAAAATAGCATTTTTAATGGTTTCAATCTTTGTCAATGTTCTAGTTTAAACACATCTTAAGATTTGATAGTGTGTTTTGGGCATTTAAGTAAAATCTTTAATATTTGCATTTTCCTTACTCGGAAAAGATTCTCTTAGATTTATGTTCCTATATACTGCTTGATGTCAGTAATAAGATGTATAAATGAGTATGTGCCTTTAATGTATATCAAAGGAATTGTTTACCTGCTGGCCATTTGTGACTCAGGAGCCGAGACTTCAGAAACTGAAGGGGTCTTTTCAACGTCTATAAATGACGCACTTGCGGGGGTGGATGTTAGCTTTGTGCTTGTCATTTTACTCCTTGTATCCGTTTCAATTATACCGGCATAGCTAAAAGTATTATAATAACATACTTAGTATGAATCTGCAAATCGATGATTGGGAAGTTTGGTAATTGTGAATAGAGTTTAACCAATTGGATAAGAAAAGCATTGTTTTAAATGTGTTCTTGAGTTATAAAGTTCCTCCCTAATTTCCATAATGCCTGAAGTATGGCTTAAATGATTTAACATATTCTGGCTAGTCTACATTTATATTGAGGTGAGTCACCCATCATTAAAACACTAGATGTGTTAATGCATGTTTGACATAACATTAATTGAGATTATTACTACGTTCAATTTTACTAGTATATAACTTTTGCATGGATTAAATTTTATAATAAAGCCTTTTTGATGCTACTATTATAATATAATGATATATTTTAGGGAAGTAAAAAAACAAACAACATCATACCATACTATGATAATACATAGAAATTTAAGGAATAATTCACCTTTTTATAAAAAGCTCTTAACATTTTTTTTTGAATATTTATATAAAAAATTTAATTAAAAAGAAATTTTCGCATTATTTACTTTTTGTATTAGTGATGGTTGGACTACTTTTGTACCTTAAATGTATTCTAACGTATTAATTAGTTTCATATCCTAAATTATGTAGAAATTTCTATTAAGCCATGAGTACATGTATGACCAAAAGAAATGGAGTTTCTTAACTAAAGTATAATTTTTCTTAGCTTTTAAAAGGTCTGAATTTTTACATTTGGGGGATGGGGCCGGGTCTTTCAGTGAGAGGACTTGAGCATTATTTTTGCTAAAATGGGTATGTGCAAGTTGACAGGGAAATCAATCCAAAAAGCACATTGAATGCAAATTCATGTAATTTACATATATGAAAATTACATATTGCAATGCCAATAATAAATGCAATTTGTTCTTTTCATTTGACTTGCAGAACTTTGCAATCATACCTGGTAATCAGCTTGATTATGTCTTTATAAACTTGCATATATTAACTGCAAACTATTGCCTTTAATGTTGGGATATAGAAATTCAAGTTAAGGTTTTACATTTTATCTGATTTCACAGTGATCCATGGTTGTTTCACCAAAACTTGCAATCTTAAAAAGCGGCACACTCACTCAGTGACAGCTCTTGTTGGAAAGGTTATAAATTGTGAAGTTATTTTGCCTCATTATTTTGGATAATGGACCGGAATTTTGACCAACATTTTGGGGGATAAGTACACCCCTTCCTCTGGGGAATGGGGTCTGTATAATCACCCGAAAGTTTGCCGAAATATAGCCATAAATAAATGATGGGGATAAGTACACCCCTTTTTCTGGGGAATGGGGTCTGTATACCCGCCCGAAAGATAGCCATGAATAAATAACTAACTAAGGTTTACGAAACCCGTGACTAAAGTAAAACACGAACCTGTTGAGAAGATGTTTAGCTACATCGCCGTCCGTTTCCATCCCATTTGTAGTATCAAGGCTTTCCATCTATCCAAATGAATACCTAAATACACTCTTGAAGATGACATCTCTTTAACATTGTCCTGTCTTCGCCGCTTTCTGGTCGATTAAGTTAATCTAGGCCTTCCTCTCTTTCTCTTTTCTCCAACGTCCATCTTTGACTTTGTTGATATGCTGACCTCATTGATTATTCATAACTATCACGTGATTGTCTCCGTTCAATTTCATAGGCCTTCGGAACTAGGCCATAGCAGGTTTTTTGGTAAAAAGTATTTAAAACTGGATGTATGAATTTCCTTGGCATCAAATATTGAAGTTTTTCTCCGAAATCTGCAGTTTTTGTCTCATGGAAATCCACCATTATTGAACTTTTGTGTTTAAAAAAAAACTATATAACAGTATATGACATAATATGTGCCAAAATTGTGCTTGCTTCCAGGCGTATTAAAACATTGAAAGTATTTATTTATTTTCGTAAAAATAGTGGAAGAACTTAAAAATTAAGATGGGAGTATCAGTTATGAATTAAACCAACTCATTTTTTTAACGTTTCAATTTCTATAGAAATAACAGTGTCAAACTATTTATTACAGTAGCAAGATAAAACATGTGAGAATTATTCAACAATTTAGGCAAGGGAGGCAAATATATCAATGGAAAATGAAAAAATGAAAATCGCAGTGACTTCCCTTTGACTGTAGAATTTATTCTCTGTTATTATTATTGTTATTAACAGCTCGTCTGTGTTTTGAAGAACAAAAAGTCATTGGCGTTGTTGTGGTAAGCGTTACCTTGGTCATAAATTAAAAAAACCGAGGACATTTTGTTTTTCAAAATACAGACAAGTTTATAATAATATTATTGATATTCAAATGGAAAATGGTACACATGAGACAGTATAGAAAGGCATATGTACAGCACGTACCATAACTCTTGCTTTACATATTGTAAAGTCACTTGGCCTTAACTTAATAACCATTCAAGATATTTACATAATTTTCAATTTGTATCTAGATACAAAAATCAATGGAAGTAGGAGGAGTCTTGAGGTCCTATCAAATGTGAGTGAAGGGGTTCTGTGGGCGTAGCCTGCCGACTGAAAATGAATTTTAGCTTTTTTAGATTGACAATTTGAGAATAAGGAGGCTTAACTACTGGCTCATTAAGTGTTGGCGTCAGCTTAAAGTTTTAGGGCTGGTTGGCATTTTACTTATTCATTCAATTCACTTAATTCTTCACAGTTATTCAATGCCATCAAACAATGAGGTAAGATAGCTCCATATTATCCTAGATACAAATTATGGCCATGGTTGACTTAGGAACTTTGGTTAAAGTTTTAGGGCACATTTGGACAGGTTGAAATTTTAGGGCAAGTTGGGATTTTTACTAGTAACTTCTATACCCTTCATTCAATTGGCTTAATACCTCACACAGTTGGTAACAGCCATCACACAGTTAGGTAACGAAACCCCATATTACCCTAAAACACAAATTATAGCCCTTGATTGTCTTTTTTCATTTCTTTTTGTTGCTTTTGACAGGCACATATTTATATTTTTAACCAAAGTGAAACCTGTTTATAAGATTAAAGTATGCCATTGATGGGGCCGGCTGGCAATTCTACAGCTGAAAAGCTGTTCAAGGTATGGTAACTCCGTGGTATGAAATGACTCCAAAAGCTCTACAGTATTGCAATTGATTATTTATATGCTTTATACCACTTGTGCCATTGTTATTTAATAAACCTCGCTACAGTACTTTCACCATTCAAAATTCGTCAACCCATATGGTGGCTGCCGATTATGACATTTTTTCACTGCATCCAATCTATGGTATAAGTGGTATTAAGTTTTTCCCCCAATTTTTCTCAATTTTTTGCCTGCATCCTACCTATGCTAGTGTCATATACAAAGTGATTTGCGGTAAATCTCAGTTTATGAATCAATACTCATGTGAAAAACTATTGAAAACTTTTTCAAAGCAAAATGATTGTTAATGATCCTGCTGATTGTGCTGAAACTTAAAATCATTATCTCACGAGCAGTCATGATTGATTAAAAGCAAGGCTCCTTGTCTCCTTTAACCCTGCTAAAATGGAAACACTAACCTTCTGGAGTATGATAAAGAAACCAAACCATCTTGATTTATTCTTTGATAATACCCAATTACATCCTGTTTCTGAACACATACAGGACTAACTCTTTTAGATGACAGTAAGTGGAAGTTACATAAAACATCATTAGTCAATAAAGCCTGGCAACAGTTAAACTAAACCAAAATGAATCTAACTCTTATCATCTTGCTTTAACTCATGTACAAAGTCTGTTTTATCAGGAAAGGCTTGGAGACAGAGGAGTATCATAGTCGAGAGGCAGCGGGTGGAGATGGTGATGATGATGAAGAGGAATAGGAGGAAAAGACACCTGCACTGGAGATTACTTCCATGGTAAGTGGATAGTTTGCCAGGATGTTTAAAGAATATGACTGAGAGTGCCTAACAGAGGAAAAGACAGCAGCACTGGAGTCTGCTTCCATGCTAAGTTGGGGGAAACCAGGTAAAGTAGCGTGTACTATAGTGGATAGTTGGCCAGGATGGGTGGAGAATGTGACTAAGAGGGCCTTACAGAGGAAAAGACAGCGGCACTGGAGTCTGCTGCCATGCTAAGTAGGGGGAAACCAGGTAAAGTAGCGTGTATTATAGTAGATAGTTGGCCAGGATGGGTGGAGAATGTGACTAAGAGGGCCTTACAGAGGAAAAGACAGGGGCACTGGAGTCTGCTGCCATGCTAAGTTGGGGGAAACCAGGTAAAGTAGCGTGTACTATAGTAGATAGTTTGCCAGGATGGGTGGAGTATGTGACTGAGAGGGCCTAACAGAGGAAAAGACAGCGGCACTGGAGTCTGCTGCCATGCTAAGTTGGGGGAAACCAGGTAAAGTAGCGTGTACTATAGTAGATAGTTGGCCAGGATGGGTGGATAATGTGACTGAGAGTGCCTAACAGAGGAAAAGACAGCGGCACTGGAGACTGCTGCCATGCTAAGTAGGGGGAAACCAGGTAAAGTAGCGTGTATTATAGTAGATAGTTGGCCAGGATGGGTGGAGAATGTGACTAAGAGGGCCTTACAGAGGAAAAGACAACGGCACTGGAGACTGCTGCCATGCTAAGTAGGGCGAAACCAGGTAAAGTAGTTTGTGTTATAGTAGATAGTTGGCCAGGATGGGTGGAGAATGTGACGGGGAGGAAGAAATGGAGGGGATAGACACCTACACTGGAGACTGTATTGACTGAGTGGAGAGAAACAAGGTAAAGGGTTGGTCACTTTATTGGATAGTTGGCCAGGATGGGTGGAGAATGTGACAGGGAGGAAATAACTGAAGAAAATACACCCGCACTGGAGTCTGCTTCCACGGTAAGTGGGGAGAAACAGGGTAGGGGTGTGTATTATAGTGGATTGTTGGCCAGGATGGGTAGAGAAAGTGACAGGGAGGAGGAAACAGAGGGAAAGACACCTGCACTAGAGATTGATTCCATGGTAAGTGTGGATTAAGGGTAAAGGTATTTCTATTAAAGTTTTTTAGTTGACAGTTGGCGGGATTGAGTGCATATAAATATTGGGAGCTGGAGAAGGAGGGCCTGCTTCCACTGTGAGTTGCGGTGGAGTGGGAAGGGGGGGGTGGTTGAATTGTAGCGGCCAGGTTGGTTAGAGAAATAGAGGACTTAAGGAAGTGAACATCTACACTGGAAAAACTGCATCCACAGTGAGTTGTGGTGGAGTGGGAAGGGGGGGGGGGCTTGAATTGTAGCGGCCAGGTTGGTTATAGAAATAGAGGACTTTAGGAAGTGAACATCTACACTGGAAAAACTGCATCCACAGTGAGTTGTAAGAAAAAAACCTACCGTACTGGTATAAGCTTTATTTAAAAAAATAAATCCAAACAAATAATATATGTTGGTGAAGTCAGGGATCTGGCCAGACAGCTGTCCTTGTACAAGAGTGTACATCAGTTGTCATCTAACATTGGTAACTGTTATATTGTGTTTACAGGTTCAAGTATGATGGTGGTGAAGTCAGGGATCTGGCCAGATAGCTGTCCTTGTACAAGAGTGTACATCAGTTGTCATCTAACATTGGTAACTGTAATACTGTGTTTACAGGTTCAAGTATGATGGTGGTGAAGTCAGGGATCTGGCCAGTCAGCCGTCCTTGTACAAGAGTGTACATCAGATGTCATCTATCATTGGTAACTGTAATATTGTGTTTACAGGTTCAAGTATGATGGTGGTGAAGTCAGGGATCTTGCCAGACAGCCCTCCTTGTACAAGAGTGTACATCAGTTGTCATCTAACATTGGTAACTGTAATACTGTGTTTACAGGTTCAAGTATGATGGTGGAGAAGTGAGGGATCTGGCCAGACAGCTGTCCTTATACAATAGGGTACATCAGTTTTTGCAGGTATCTATCAGAAAAGTATTAAGCTACAAATACTTCCAAGGATTTTTGCATTCCTTATGAATGTACAAGGTTAATGACCTGACTTTTAACAAACAAGATTTATTCTAATTATGGTAAAGTTTGTAAGTTCGGACAAAGCATAGTTATTTGACCAATAAATAAGAGTTTGCACCATACTGATATTTTATTTGTTATCACTTATCAATACAGATCAGTTCATTTACTGATGCAGACACATTTTCACCAAGATCAGGTGTATAGTTTTTAATCTTGTCAAAAATATATACCTGCAGAAATATTTTAAATTTGAAACTGAAAGTTTGAATTTGCTTGCCGTCAATTTTGGAAGATTATCTCTGTGTAAAGATTAAGTCTCAACCCTGAAAAAAATCCACTATTTTCCACATGCTGTGTAACAAATAAATATTTTGCAAGAAGGAAGTTTTAGCCCATTTTTAGGGAGAAATACTTCGACCCAAACTTCCTTTAAAGACTCAGAAGTTTTTACCTTCAACATTTTAACGGGCATCTTCGTTGTTTATGTCATAATGCATATGCACAGATTTGAGGCCCATCCAGGAAATAAAGAGGAAGTATAACTACCACTTCAGAATCTGACGACAAAATAAGTTGGCAATCTAATTATATGAAATAAACCAACTCATTATTTTTTTAATATTTAAAATAGAAATAACCATATCAACATTGTGTTTAAATACAGAAGTGTAAAAAAAGATAATTTAGTGAGAATTTCAACATTTAAGGCAAGGGAGGCAAATCTATCATGAGAAATGGTAAAAATGCAAATCTTAGTGACTTCCCTTTGACTGTAGAATTTATAACCTGTTATCATTATTGGTATAATTATCAGCTCAACTGTGTTTTGAAAAACAAAAAGTCAAGTTATTGTCATTACCTTGGTGTCATTGGCATTGTTGTGATTTTTTTTTAAATATTTGCCATAACTTAAAAAAATGTTCAAGATATTCAAATGAAACTTGGCACATATTTTGCAGGAGACACTAGACACATGTATAGCAAGTCCTATAACTCTTCCTTCAGTTATTGCAAAGTAATGTCACTAAATAGTTGGAAAAAGTCATGCAAAAAATATCACATGTTCAAAACTTAGGTAACCAAGATATTCACATGAAACTTTTTTCATCATTTTTAATTGTGTTTCTAGATGCACAATCAGGGTTGCAGAAATGTTTAGGAGTAGGAGAGTATATCCCCTAAAGAGTGTGGGAGTGTTGGGGTCCTCCCTCAATGGGTGCTAAGGGGTTCTTGGGGTGTAGCCTGTCGGACCTAAAATGAATTTTAGCCTTTTCTGAAAATGAATTTTGTTCTCTGCATGTTTTCAAGGATCTTATAACAGAATTGTGTAACTTCATTTCTTAATTAGAGAATTGCTCACTTACAGTTTTTACAGGTTACAAATTCACATGTCGAGAATCTATTAACCAATGTTTCACAATGTACATATTCAGGAGAGGAACAAGGAATACTTCCTCAGTTTCGTCCAGTGTCAGAAGTCTGTCAACGATGCCCGGAATTTAGAGCAGTCTGTTTCCATGGTGAAGTCACGTATTGAGTAGAAACTCCACAAACTCTTCTCACAGAAATCTACAGACCTGAAACTGGCCAGGTAGTTGATGTTAAAAACATGTTTTGATTGACATTATCTAATTCAATCAGAATTATGATTCCCTTCATGATTCAGTCCTCAAAATTCAGATTCTCATATTGTTACAAGCTTGGTGTATGGGTTTTAGAAGCACCGACCATTCACCCGTTTTACTTTGCTGTTTTGACAAATATTCTTAAACCTGGACTGTAACTCAAAAACTGTTTAAAATTTTCACATGAAACTTCGACATGTTTTGCTAGTGGTAGAGTTTTAGCTGAAGAGTAGTGGAAGGGTCCTTTATTGGTAACACCCTTCTGCTTTCATGGAGACTTTTTTTTACAGCATGGGTTCTCTTCTGCCTTTATAGAGGTAAAAGCTTACAGCTGCACTTTCACAGATTCACAATCAGCTGATTTTGGTCATATAAGATAACGCACAATAGAATAGATCTCAATTGTGAGGTAGACTGTAGAAAATCTCATTTTCTTAAAGCATTAATAACGCTTGTAGTCATAAAAACATCAATTTTCAAATGAAAATATGAAAACTGCAATCTGTTCTTTTGTCAGCAGTCTTCTATCACTTGTTTCCAAACATTTTCACAAAAATTGGCTCATTCCAAGACAAAAAATAAAAAAATGTTGTCAAAACGGTCAATCTGTGAAAGTGCAGCTGTAAGACTGTCAAGAAACTATTTTGTTTTGATTAAAACTTTAATATGATAACACAAACAAACTTAACATATTTGCTTGTTGAAACCTAATATTACTTCCAATGAAAAACATTACTATTATTTTCTATAAAAAATCATGATGTTGAACAGCCCGATACAATGTAGAACCCTGTCCTTTCCAAAACCTGGCTAAAAGCCTACAAGTGGCAATATGGACATGTTTAGCAATCTTTTATTAATTGTTAAGTTATGCCCCTTGATTGACTTATCAAAAGTGACAAGTGCATGATGTTAGTACCCTGAAGGAAGTTGTATTGGACATCTCCTGTCCATATCAGACCTCCAGAGTGTGTCCATTCTGCTAGAACATTCCTTAGGTATGAATACACCATGGTACTATAATGTTATTAATTAGGTGATTTAATATTAGCCCAGTTATTTGTACAAGGTCAGCTGTATTGGCTTAAGCCCGAAGGGGAAGGCAAATACTGCTGACTTGGGGCAAATAACTCAGCCAATATGAAATCACCTAATTAATGAGTATTTAATTAATTAACTATTACATATACATATATATATACTGCGCCATTTTGGTTTAAAACATTCTGAGACCTTACCTTATTATTTCCATTTTTTATTCATGGATTCTTCTTTTTTTAGACATGACTTTCCTGTGTATTGTTTAAAGTGACATTGTACAGACTTATAAATAAAATCAATTGCATTGTATAGTCTACGGAAATCAATCTTTCTGTGATTATTTCGTAAATCATTTGCCAAAGGCTCAAAATTGTTTTCACCTTCATTATCCAATCTGTCGGTACCTAAAAAAATAATTGTCATAAAATCCACCAACAGGTTTAATACAACAGTAATATCAAACCGTACAAAGTAGTTGAAGTATTTAGGTTAGTAATTCCAAATTTGTTTCAAACAAGGCACACAATTTTTAAAATAAGTTTCAAGTTTTATTTTCATCATGACATAAAATATGCATGTGATATCACAAAACAATGAAACATATATTAATTAATATCTATCAAATAAAACAGTTAACAAACATATCAAACACAAAAATAAGAAAAGAAAAAACCTTTACTAAATAATATTAGTGAAAATATGAAGTATTAAAACACAATGGAATGGTATTGTTATTACCGGTATGAACAGTTCTTGTAGTTAATCGGAGTATGGAGAATGAGACATCTGAATTTCAGTATTTTAAGATAGTTTTACAGAACAATGCCAACTTAATTAATTTAGATCTATTGTTACAATCCATAAGTTAATCCTATTTAAAAAAGTTTGGGTGACAAATGTAATAAGGAACAATAAGTTTTTTTACATACGATTGAAAAATGGTTACATTCAAGTAAGTAGTGAAATTCATCACCAAACAGTCAGTTAAACTGAAAAAAAATGGCTGCCTTGTAAAATTATTTACAGCAATCTCATATTAGGGCAGGTTTGACAGCAAATGAAAACGGTCTGTTTTTCCTATTTTTTATGTAGCGAGTTTAGTTGCCAATAAAAACAGCAGAAGCTCTTATTGGCCGACTTTGTCGAAATTGGGCTACTTTTGGCATATATTGTCGTCAATTGTCAAGTATTAGTATTACAATTGTCCCAGTGTTGCTTCAAATATGTAATAGTTGATTAATAATGTTTGATAATGCCCTGTTCTTCTGTTACAGTGTCCTGAACATAGCTTAACGTCTATACACCAGACCTCTTCTGTCCATATTATCCTGCTTTGTGTAACAGTGCCTCAACTTTAAAATATTCCAGGTAATTTATCAGCTGTCAGAAACGATTTGTGGTTTATAAGCTTCATTTTTTTTTTAAATTGTTGTCATTGGCATTTTTGTCCAAGTCTTTTAACCTTGACACAGCTAAAATATATTCAAGATGTTCACATGAATTGAGTACACATGTTTCAGTGACAATGCAATGACCAACATTTATTCCATTGCCACATACATATTGCAGTATACATAAATACACAATATATGTACAGTCGAAATCCGTTGGCTCGATATTCGAGGGACCGGCAAAAATACTTTGAGCCTCGAGAATATTGAGCCAAGCGGGATTGCTTATTAAATGTGTATTTTTTAATGCGTTAAAGAAAGACATGTTAACCTCGTTTGTTATTTACTACCCCCGGTACGTTATATCTGCAAGAGTATTTATTGCCGTACACACTTACAACAGTTCACAACATGCCGCATTTGATACTATGAAATCATTTATTTTTTTATTTATTTACTTAATAAAATATAAACCCATCCATATGAGAACAATAAACAAGCAATCTTTACACTGAGTTAGGAACACATACGAATAGCTTAGGTTGTATTTGGTTCTTCTCTAGATTGCTCAGCGTTTGATATTTGTATGAATTCTTCCATTTGGAGAAACTTTCAGCGCAGTATTTTTATGTGAAGACGCCTTATCAAAATGTATTGAGAATTATACATGAAGTGACATACTTTTGACGTATGTACTCTTGCCAATTAAAGACCAAAATTAAAGTGATAGCATGTTTGCTCAAACATCGCTAATCGCTAACTAAGGGAATTGTTCATAGAAAAAGGGCTGGATTGGTTGTGCTTTGGCTGATCAGTATTCCTTAAACAGAGAACAGACACCAGATGGCAATAACAATTAGGACCAATAAACAACCTTGTGTTATGTTCATTTTAAAAGAAGGAAAAAGGATAGGTGTATTAATATTAGCATCCAGCTGCCTCATATATATATCATGCCTCCAACATAAATGACGCAACGCCATTGGTTCAGGACTGATCACGTGGTGACCCCATATTTTTCCATATTGGGTCACCAAATTTATATTGTACCAAAATGGCGTCTATTTTCCGATTCCGATTGAATATTCCGATGAATAAAGGAAACATATACATGTTAACATGTTGTCGACGTGACATATATGTTACAGGGTTAGTAGGTGACCCGAATTGGGATATACGGGGCAAAGGAAACCATATATTCGGGTTCAAGCTTCACTCCAAACTGATATGGTTTCCTTTACCCTGTATTTCCCATATCGGGTCACCTACTAGCCCCGTAACTTATAATATATATACATCATATTTGCTGTTTATTTGCTGTTTTAATGTATCTTTATGAAATACAAATGCTTACACTAATTTTCTGCAATACACTTTATCTCCATGAAAATATTGCTTTCTTTCATTATTCTGTGTAACAGGCATTATGGTCTTATACGTAAGTCAACAAATATCCTCATATTATATAAAATATGAATTTGATCCTTTTCCTAGGCTCCAGAGTCTATTCTGTCCAAGTACAGGATGATATACAATGTAGGGGACATTCTACACAGGATAAAAAGGGAAGCGAATCTAGCTGATGGAACAACAGAAGATGATGTGGTCACCTGTATCTCAGGTAGAATTGCTTCTGATGTTACAACCATCTCAGATGAAGTTCAAAGGCAATATGACTACATTTGGTGTCGCTCCGTATCTCTTGAACTGCTTGAAGGATTTTGAATTAACCTGACACAGATGTTCACCATATTGAGACGATGTGCCGAGCGTATGTTACAACCAACTCAGTTTAAGGTCACCCTTAGAGATCAAAGGTCACATGACTATCATATGACTTAATTTCTGTCTGATGTTCACCATATTTAGACAATGTGCTAATCATATTTTAAAACCAGTGTGGTTCAAGGTCAAGGTCACACTAAGAGGTCAAAGGTCATAAGACTGCGTTTCGTGTTCGCTCTATGTCTCTTCAAAGCCTCAAAGCCTTGAAGGATTTTGAAATAACTCGCCACAAAATGTTCACCATATAAAGATAATGTGCAGAGCGCATGTTACAACTTGCTTAGTTCAAGTTCAAGGTCACACTAGAGGTCAAAGGTGATATGACATCATTTTGTGTCTGCTCCATATCCTCTTGAAGTCTTTGAAATAAATTGTCAAATTTTTCACCATATTGAGATGATGTGCAGGTTGGGGGAGGGGGATCATTTGTTTATTTGTCTTTCATTACAAAAACAACCGTCTAGTTTAATATGATAATTCCATTCCTGAAGGTAAATATAATGTGAGGAACAAAAAGAGAAAAATATTTGCATGCATGTGTACAGTACGTAAAAATAAGTAGATAATGAGGAATTATCCCATTTCAGTGAAACAGCTATACAAATAAAGGATAATGAGGAAACTCTAAATATATGTTTTAACAGATATAGTGATAAGTTGGACTCTCTGTAATAAATATTAATAAGTTGAATATTGATCCACTCTAGTGCTCTTGTTTGTAAACAAAGTTTTATGAACTTAAGATGTGAGTGATTACAATAATACATCTCCTGCAGATTTATATGATCGTGCATGTGAGAGTGACAGTTAACAGCTCCAACAGACATTACCATGGTTACAGGAGATTTCCTGCAGCGACCAGGCCCTAGACAACTGTACACATGCCAGGCAGGCAGCGGACGACTGGTATAGAATAGTTTTTTATATACAGGCTGAGTATTGTGTCAAAGGAAGATGAGAGGGTGAATGTTGGTTTGATCCTCAACAAGTGTAATTTCTCATGGCCCCAGTGTTGGTTTCTACCCAGATAATGTACTTGGCAATGCTTTTTTAAGTTACCAGGTATGAGCTTTTGTGACCAATGAACTCAACAGAACTTATTATGAACTAAATACTTTAATTGTATTTTCTTGATTGGAATATTTTGTCTGTTATTATCACCAATATAATACTTCTGGTTGGGGGAGCTATCCTGCTAATACCATGGAGTTATATATTCTTGCTTAACACACTTTAAAGGCAAGGACCCCTGTTGTCACAAGGCTTAAAGACAGTCTCATGTATTAGCTATATTTCACCCATCACTGATTCAAATTTGAGACCCTCATAGTTGAATTATCCAGGTATCGTTTTTTATTTATCCATGGTCACAGCTTATTGCAAATAACTCAAACAAGTTAATCTACAAGTAGACTTGGCGTTACTGACATCACCATGCATTAATTTTATTTATATATTGTTGGAATTGTCATAAACTTTAAACTTATGTTTCTTCCTATGTAACTGAATGTACATTGACTGTTTGGAATGTTTGATACTGAGTATGTATCTTTACACATGCTAAATAAGAAAACAATTAAGAATATTCAGCTCTTGATTACCATTCATGTCTTAAATTCTGATTTTTAAATGGATTAAATCACTAGAATGGGAGAAGTGTTGCTATGAAAACCTATGTTTTTCAGAGCACTTAATTTATTTTTTACTGCCATACAGAAGTACAGTCTTGGCTGAATATTAATTCCTAGATAAAAGCATTAAAACGCCTGATGGTTATGTGATGTTTGCTGTAACCTTCTGCTAGGTTTCAATGTCTTATGAGGTTAAAACAATTCGAAAAAAGAAAATTGAAATAGGTGCTTTAACCTTACTGTTAAACAAACAATATCAACTTCATGCACAGATCAGTATGCTGTTATGAGCTATTTTTGCCAGTATTTAAAGAGCATTAAAATACAGTACCATTTCTTTTTGGCGTTATATTACAACTTACATGTTTATACATTACTATCAACTGTGAAATGTGATAGACCATGTTTTCTATACCAGGTGGTTAGAGCCCAGCCAGAACTGTGTCTCCTGGGTGACTGTAGATGACCACACCTTACAGCAGTTCATGGACAGATGGACAGTCCTAGTGACCATCTTTAAGACAACAGCTTCTACACAACCAGTGAGGGAGACCAACTTTCATCTGTGATTGCACATAGACAATTAACAATGTACCTCCAATTGCTCTGACAGAAATGAAGGCAGGTGTGCTGTGGTTAAGTTATAAACTGAGTTTTGCCTCATTAAGCTTAAAGAGGTTTAATTTCAGAGCCTTACTGGATGAGCAGATCATTCTTTATCGGAAAACCTCACATACGCAATCATCAAAGTAAACCTCTTAAACATTGCTTTAAATAAACTAAATTAGTGTTAATGCAGACATCAAGCGGCCTTGAAGGATGTGGTGAATTGCTGACATATATATACATGTATACATAATTGATTACAAGTCTGTTACTTTAATATATAAAATTATGTAAAATGTAAAAATAAGTGACAGATGAAAAGTTAAAGGACCTAATTGCGTAAACCATAATTACATACTTGATCCTAGCACTGAAACAGATTAAACAATAATTGAATGTACAAGTGGACTGTTTGTAATTTCTTTGTGTTTCTTTTTAGCTCACCTGGGTACCAAGTGCTCTGCGTGAGCTATTGTGATAGGGTGATTGTCCGTTGTTCATCCGTCAGTCATCAACATTTACCTTCATACAACTTCTCCTAAACCACTGGGTCAATTTAACCAAATTTCACAGGAATGTTCCTTAGGTGGTCCTTGTCCTGATTCCCTTCAATAAAAATGGTTACATGCAGAACTCTGGTTGCCATGGCAACCGAAAGGTAAATCTGAAATTCTTCTTCTCAGAAACTGCTCGCCCGATTTCAACATAATTTCAAGTTACCCTGTATCAAATTCCTTTATCCTTTGACAGTTAAGGCTGCCATTTTCTGAAGGCAGTTGAAGCTAATAGCACAATCTGAATTTGAAAATACAGTGTAATCAGCTTACAAATCATATTGACATCTATTCAGTGCACAGTTATAATATTTATGTGACAATATTCAAATACAAATCTCAGTTGCATTTCTTTCCGTTAAATGTTTTTTATAATATACAACCAATGAAACAAAGTCAGTAACAAAAGTTGCACTTTTGTGTTGATCATTATAAATAAAAAAAACTTAACGAGGTCATCCCAGTAAAGTGCTGTACTATGCAAACATACCACGGTAATTCTAATAATCAAAATATCAACAGTCTTTTAAAGAAAAGTACCAGAAACGTTCATGTTTCAGTGTCGGCGTCCGGTTAAAGTTTTAGGGCAAGTTGGGATTTTCACTTAAAACTCCAATACCCTACATTCAATTGACTTAATACTTCACGCAGTTGTTCAGGGCCATCACATGATGAGGTTAGATAACTCCATATTATTCTTTACACAGATTATGGCCCCTGATTGACTATGGAACTTAGGTTAAAAGTTTTAGGGCAAGTTGGAATATTTATTAATAACTTTTTAAAGTTTTATATCCTTTGTTCAATTGACTTAATACTTCACACAGTTGTTCTGGACCATCACACAATGAGGTTACATAACTCCATATTATCCTAAATACAAGTTATCGCCCCTGATTGACTTAGGTTAAAGTTTTAGGGCAGGTTAAAGTTTTAGGGCATGTTGGATTTTCAATACCATTCATTCAATTGACTTAATACTTCACACAGATGTTCAGAGCCATCACATAACTCCATATTATCTTTTATACAAATTATGGCCCCTGATTGACTACAGAACTTAGGTTAAAGTTTTAGGGCAGGTTGGGATATTGTTTAATAACTTCTTTACCCTTCATTCAATTGACTTAAACATTCACACAGTTGTTTAGGACCATCACCCAATGAGGTAACATAACTCCATATCCTTAATACAAGTTATGGCCCCTGATTGACTTAGGTTAAAGTTTTAGGCAAGTAAAAGTTAAGGGCAAGTTGGGATTTTAATAAAAAAAACTTCTATAATGTTCATTAAATGCACTTAATAAAATTCAAAATTATTTACAACTATCTTACAACAAGAAACATAACTCCGTTTTAAGCCTAAATACAAATTATGGCCCTTGAGTTTTTTTGATTTTTTTTTTAATTCCATTTGAAAGGCATATTTGTATATTCTTAACCACATTTTCATAATGGGAAATCAAGTTATTTGAATGACTTGCGTCATTGTTTGGGTGGGCTGGTGGGAGGGCTGCATCAAAGTCACTTTATGTATCAAATAATTTTAGTTAGGTTTGACATAAAGAAATCAAACTTGGTATTATTACTTCGTTATTGTATTCTAAGTCAAAGCGGCGTAGTCGAGCGCGCTGTCTTAAGACGGCTCTTGTTTTACAAACATTAATAGATTTTATTTGCTTTTATAAGAAATTCAATCAAGCCACAACAATTTACCATTGAAAGCTCTTTCAGTAAAACTAATGCCTGGGGGGTTTAACTTTAGCGCGAAAGTACAACATGACTACCCAAAGGGTGGAACTACTGATTCAACTTATTACGAAAAAGTTGGTGCTCGCTCCATTTTCTGATGATTGCCAAAATGAACTCTTAACATGTATACAACCATTAAACATCACCGTAGCATCTGAATGAAAATGGGCCCCTCCGGATAGTTCATAGAACATTGGAATAAAACCGCACATTGCATTTATATATGAAGATGTTTATATATGAAGATGTTAGTTTGTGGTTAACTACCTTATACGTTTTGCCCACAGCCGGCAGCTCTAAGAGGCAGTGATGAGGACATGGCTTGTTGTTGCCGACAAAATGTATCAAAAGTTGGCTTAACAAACTTATACTTTTACTGATGGGTCCCTCTTGTATAGATATTAACGTTAACACCTGAAGATGATACTTGTACAAATATGTATTTACATTTATCCCTGAAGATGTTTCTTGCCACTGGGGGCATGTCACTTGATGATAAGGTTCTTATTCCATTCTGTTGTCATGTGCAGAACCTTGAGGCCAGCGGGCAACTCTGATAGTTATCTTGCCAAATGAGTCAAACACCAGCTGAATGTTTATACAATTGAATCCTTCCCTTTTTGTAGAAAACCCATTATCTCAAAACATCCGCTTATGGACTCATTTGGTTATTGTTTATATTGTGTTAGTTTGTTGTTTTTATGTTTGTATAATTTCATACCGGTGTCCTTGTTGCTCATAGGGACATAAGTGAGAAACATTAGTATCTTCCATTTGGGTAAATCTCTGACATTATACAGTTTGATGGTAATGCATACACATATTTGCTTGTTGTATGCAGACAGACAGACGTGCGGATGGGTGAATGTACAGACAATTTGATTGGTAGATAAATTTTATGAGCAAAAACAATATTATACCCTGCTGGCTATTACGAAAGAGAAAACATAGCTATAACTCAAACGATGAATACTCCAAAAAGGAAGAAAAGAGTAAACAGAAAAATATTACTGTTGACAATTTAATGTACAATAAGTATATAGAATGTGTATCCAGCAGTGTGCCCGAGGGTTGGATTGTTCATCCCTATCGAAAGCACATGGTATAAAAAATCCCGTGCATTGTTTTATAACTGACTTCATTGCTTGCAGTAATTTAAATACTTTATTGACATTCCTAGAACATTGTAGTTCTACAGATCTTAAATAGTTATGTCCTTTGTTAACAGGTTAATAGGATGACGAATGTCGTTGTTCGGGGGGGGGGGGCAGCCAGGCGGCGTCAAACTCACCTATGAAACTGAATAATTTCATTAAGGGTTGACCTATCTTGACCAAACTTGGTCTATTGGAAGAGTTTATGGATACCTTTCATGGGATTGCGTTTGGGGTCCTAGAGTCAAGGTCACTGCTACTAAAAATAGAAAACGGTTGAAACTGAATAACTTTAGTTAGGGTTGACATATCTTGACCCAACTTGGTATAAAGGAAGATTTTTGGATACCTTTCATTGGATTGCATTTGGGCTCCCTAGGGTCAGGGTCAAGGTCACTTTTACTAAAAATAGAAAAACAGTTGAAACTGAATAACATTAGTCAGGGTTCACATACTTGACCAGACTTAATATAAATAAAGAGTTAATGGAGACTTTTCATTGGATTGCGTTTGGGGTCCCTTGGATCAAGGTCATGGTCACTGTTACTTAAAATAGAGAAATGGTTGAAACTGAATAACTTAAGTTAGGGTTGACATATCTTGACCCAACTTGGTGTTAAGGACGAGTTTATGGATACCTTTCATGGGATTACTTTTTGGGTCCCTAGGGTCAAGGTCACTGTTACTAAAAATAGAAAAACAGTTGAAACTGAATAAATTTAGTTAGGGTTCACATATCTTGACCCAACTTGGTATAAAGGAAGAGTTACTGGACACCTTACATGGCATTGTGTTAGGGGTCCCTAGGGTCAAGGTCAAGGTCACTGTTACTAAAAATAGAAAAACAGTTGAAACTGAATAACTTAAGTAAGGGTTGACATATCTTGACCCAACTTAGTATAAAGGAAGAGTTTATGGAGACCTTCCATGGGATTGCGTTTGGGTTCCCTAGGGTCAAGGTCACTGTTTCTAAAAAATATAAGAATGGTTGAAACTAAATAACTTTAGTCAGGGTTCACATATCTTTACTAAACTTGGTATATTGGAAGAGTTTATAGAGACCTTTCATGGGATTGCATATAGGGCTTCTAGGGTCAAGGTCACTGTTTCTAAATATAAAAGAATGGTTTAAACTGAATAACTTTAGTCAGGGTTGAAATACCTTGACCAAGGTTGGTATGGGAGGCGTCAAACTCACCTATGAAACTGAATAGTTTAAGTAAGGGTCGAAATATCTTGACCATACTTGGTCTAGGAAGAGTTTGTGAACAAGTTCCTTTAAAATCATTTTCATTTTCCAGCAACAGAGTTTGATGATTTACTAAAATCACTGATTATAACAATATCTAGATGTGCCATGACAAAGTAACATACTCATCTTTATTAATTGATTAACCTTTCCCTTTAATATTCATTTCCATTCTTATGCATGCGTCCTGTCTTCTGTGTATATCCTCTTACCAATTTGGCATGTTCTTGTACATACACAAAACACACAACAAATCAACTTAATTATAATTCTCCCAACACAGGCTGAAGTTCTTCTGTCAATCATTGAAAACCTGGTTTCGTTGCACTGCGGCGTTTATTGTTGTTTGTTCAAATCATAATTTTGGGATAAAGTTAGCTTTTTACATTATTTATATGAAAAACTACAGAAACAAGCTTAGTAGCCTAAAGTTTTTAACATAAACCCATTTTAATGGCACGGGAAAAAAGCCAAAGACATAGAACACAAAAACAAACAATCACAAACCAGAAACGTGGAGCAACAGCACAACACAGTTCATATATTTACTACATGTATGTTAACAAACTAGGTGTGTTTTACTTGTCGTCATTTAAACTGCATATAATTTATCATAATATTATTTAAGCTTGCCCGTTGTTGCGCGTGAATTATACCCCATCGGGGTGGAATACTGATTTGTCCAGCACTGGTCACAGAGACCCTTGTCATGTACATGTGCTTCCAAGATTATCATTAAATATCAAGTTTATTAGTTATTATTAAACAAAACCTTTTTCCCAAACATTTAAGCTGTTATTGAGCGGGCATATGATTTATCTTGTAAAGGAGAGCTTGATGCTTAACCCCTAAATGAAGTGTAACATTGATTCTGATGGTACCTGGCCAGACAATTAACTCTTAAAGTCATTTCGATGTGGTTAGGATTTTTCCATGGTATTTTGTAATCCTTTGTGCGTTTTCAAGAGTTGATACAAGCAGATACGAATTGTACCCGACCCGTATTAGACTTACGGGGGCACATACAAGCTTACAAACATTTGCAATGGGACATAAGTGGAAACATATTTACAGAGTGACATAGTTTGAGTTTTGTCCCTTTAAAGATTCACGCTAAATATATGTGTACATTATCCAGTACAATTGATAACAGGGGACCATGACGAAATGCATGATATCAACTCTTATTGTTCATTCTCTCTAATCGAAATGATTAGGTGTATTGTAAACCTTTACTAAACCCGACTTTTTTGTGTTAAATAATGTTGTAACTCACAAGTCGGTTATGAACTTATTTGACAAAATGGCAAATTGTATTCACATTCACTTGTTTGAGCTAACCCCTGTTATAAAATTTGAGTTTATACTTGTTCGTTTGTCGATTTGAGGTGATTTATAATGTTTCAACTTCCTGATTTAAAGTGCTTCTTTTGTACTACTTCAATATTGACAGGCCATAGGCTTGATTTAAGAGATTATTTCAACTGCTTTAAGTGTCATTGGTAAACTTCCTGCTTTCTACAAATGGTAAAAATATAAAAGGGGGGAAACTTAAATACATAAGACCTATTGACACCATTTTTGTGTCGCCCGAAAAGACGACATATAGGGGTTACTTTTGTCGGCGGCGGCGTCCGCGTCCCATTTTCGCTTGTCCGGGGTATATCTCCTAAACTATTAGTGGTATCAACTTGAAATTTCATATGTAGATAGATCTTATTGAGGGCAAGTGCAGTGCACAAAAACTGTTACTCTTGCTTCCATATTTTTAGAGTTATTGCCCTTTGTTATTTTTCATGCTTAAAGTTTTGTCCGGGGCATATCTTGTAGAATATAAGAGTTATCAACTTGAAACTTCATACATGTATGTAGATAGATCTCATGGAGGGCAAGTGCAGTGCACAATAACAGTAACTCTTGCTTTCTTAGTTTTAAAGTTATTGCCCTTTTTTAAATTTCATGCTTAAAGTTTTGTCGGGGGCATATCTTGAAGAACATAAGGGATATCAACTTGAAACTTCATAGCTAGATAGATCTCATTGAGGGCAAGTGCAGTGCACAAGAACCGTTACTCTTGCTGCCATATTTTTAGAGTTATTGCCCTTTGTTAATTGTCTTGCTTAGGTTTTGTCCGTGGCATATCTCGTAAACTATAGGAGGTATCAACCTGAAACTTATTCCGTTGGTATATCTGATTGAGGGAAAGTGCAGTGCACAAAAACCGTAACTCTTGCATCTATATGTTTAGAGTTATTGCCCTTTGTTAATTTTCATGCTTAAAGTTTTGTCCGGGGCATATCTTGAAGAATATAAGAGGTATCAACTTGAAACTTCATAGCTAGATAGATCTTATTGAGGGCAAGTGCCGTGCACAAGAACCGTAACTCTTGCTGCCATATTTTTAGAGTTATTGCCCTTTGTTAGTTTTGTCCGGGGCATATATTGAAGAATATAAGAGGTATCAACTTTAAACTTCATAGCTAGATAGATCTCATTGAGGGCAAGTGCAGTGCACAAGAACCGTTACTCTTGCTGCCATATTTTTAGAGTTATTGCCCTTTGTTAATTTTCTTGCTTAGGTTTTGTCCGTGGCATATCTCGTAAACTATCAAATGCCACCTATATACCTTCCCAATTCCATAATCAGTATGTTGACATTAGGATGGGTAGAAATGTCATAATTGACCCTAGATTTGCATTTGTCGAAAGTGCAATTCAGATTGGTAATGACATAATTGAACCTTTACTAACTTTAAACATGCGTAGCTTTCTTCGATGTATTTGATTTCCCCACCGCTGGTGCGACGTTATATCCGTTTTTTCCTGCCTTTTTTCGTCTTAAGTTTTCTGTATTCGAATGATTCAACCATTTTGTAATTCTGCGCAACTTCCACTGTTTTAAGGTCAAGATCAGTCATGTATAGGTGGCCCGTCGTTTCGAATAGTTTAATATTGCAAAATTTAAAGCTTTGTTCACAGCCTTTCTTTACGCCAGTAGTTTTATTATTCAAGATGACAGCTTTTATTTTGTAATGGTATTTTTGTGGCCGTCACAAGACTGCCACTCAACTTTTTGGTTCTGCCATCCGCGAACGTTTTGGGTGGCTCTATCATTGGTTGCGTCAGAAGCGTTTCGCAACCCTACGGCTGAGTGTTAAAGCGCCACGGTTTTCGTTAGCAGGGTGTCTCCGTCTGAAAGCTGAACCTCATTTGTTACGGAACGTGCTCACCAGCGAAAGAAATATTTGTAGTGATCTTAAATACAAGATATGGTTTAACTGGATGATGTAATACTGTATGAATAATTAAACTCAGTTTAAGTCTGGTTTCACTTAATATATTTTCTAATTGTAATTAAAGTTTTTTTAAACGGTAAAACTTACAAGCTGTCTTCATTACGGAGTTAGAACTGGTACATACTTTATAATTGCCTAGCGTTATATCAAAAGGAGGAAACTATAGATCAGAGTTGTGGCGGTCACCCAAGAGCGGGAATTAACTGAACTGGTAGAGGAAAACATTGAGTAGATTGTTATAGCTAGTGTCCATATATAAATTATGGTCAAGAAGTAGTGCGAAACATGGGTAAGCCCCCTTCTGAATTTTCAATGTTCGTTTGACTCATACACATAGATTGTTTTTAATTCATACTAGTATATCATTAAAAAAATCTTACCATTTTCTAAGCTTTGTTGTTGATTGTTTTGTGTCACTTTAGGGTAATACTTGCCCACCTAACCGTACTAAAATACTAATAATAGGTATAGGAGCGGCTTCTTAAACTCTTATGTAGCAGTTTATCGGCCCTTTTCCCCCGTACATTTTTTCCGAAATGAGTGTCCTAATACACATTCGGAACTCCTCGGCCATTTTATCGAAAACAACCTCGGATGTATTTGGACGGTTTACATACTCAAAAAGTGGTACGTTTAAGTCCGCTGCAAGTAGATCGCGTAGTAATTTTATTTAGCATGTAAACTTTATGACTTAACTCTTGAGAATCTTAATGACGTTTGAAATAATTTACTTCATTGGCAATCAATTTAAACTTAGATCAATAAATGCAACTCTAAAACACTACATTTAATTAATGATATAATTCAAAAATTTACGAACTACTTCAACTGATATATCGGCATACATCCGAGGTTGTATTCGATAAAATGGCCGAGGAGTTCCGAATGTCCTAATACAGTGAGTAGTGTTGATACATTAATGTGACCGAATCGGTCTCATTTCCCATACCGCGGATTGATATTTGTATCGAGAAAGTGGGAAGAGAGAAATATGTCAATAACTTTGACCTCCTAAAATGCTTATGGCAAGTTCCACTTACTGACCAAGCTAAGTAGATTTCAGCCTTTGTAACAATTGATGGCTTGTACCAGTACATGTTATACCATTTGGGAAGAAGAATTGGCCAGTTACATTTTAGCTGCTTGTAAATATGGTGATCATCTACTCCGGCACATGGAATGCCCATCTTCAGAAAATCAGAGCATTCTTCGATCGACTAATAAAAGAATGGTTAACTATCACTCTTGTTAAAGTGAATTTTGTCATGCTAATTTAACGTGTTATACGAAAGAATCATATTAAACCTATAAATGCAAAGGTCAGAACTGGATGTAAATGTCCCATGACAACGGATGCAATGTCTTGGTATTGCTGGTTATTATCGGAAATTATTTCAGTATTTGTAGTACCATTGACGTATATAATACAAAAAGGATCTTTTGAAGTGACACCCGACATATTGCTTTTGATAGGCATCGGCATAAGCTTTTGACAAATATTTGAAGTTTGCTGTAGAGCCATTGACATTGGTGAAGGTGTTGTACTTATAATATAAAACAAAAATAGTTTATCAAATATCAGAAAAAATACTTCACAATAAAAAGAGTGCTTTGCGCTTGTTTTTGCTTTTCAACATTTCAAAATATATATAACTGTTTCACATTCAACAATTCTTGTCTTCAGTGATCATACGCCTTTCAGTTTCTTCCACAAATTGAAAAAAGAAATCATCCAAATGTACTGAGATGGAGTTTGTTGTTTCATAAACATAATCTTGAAATAAACGGAAATATAATGGAAATTAAGTGTCAACAGTTTATGGCTGGGCCTATGTCGTGAAGCTGCCGAGCCCTTTGCTCTTGGTGTAAAATGGGTCTGCCGTATATGACTCACAAGCTCAACACTCAGCTCAGCTTCCAGTTGAGGATGCCACTCGTCGGAAAACATGATATAACATCAGTTTGAAAATTATAAAACATGTTAACAGGAACCCGCAATTTTGTTGGAAATGATTGGTACCAATGCCAACCAGTTTCATATATAACAATCAATGTATCGGTTATTTCCCGTTACAAAACAATACTCAAAAACTGTCACTGCTTAGGAATATGAAATAAGATTAAACTGCAGCTTTCAAAAAGCTTAATTACACAAAAGAATCATGGTCGCGGTTGAAATAGGTGCTTGTGAACAATAACTACAGTGTGATATTTATAAAGAATTAACACTTAAGCAACATAATGAAAATAAAGGTTTTTAACTTATTTTACCGCTTTACTACACGACACAATTTATGTGGATTACAAACTATCCTTTTTCAGTTTACCTCCGCAAAATATCTACATTCGCCCACTTTATTCAATCAAGTCTTGTACAAAATTTGACTTTTATTTTGGAAATGAAAAACATGTACATTGTAAAAGTATGTTAATATATAGATTATGTTGCTTTAAGACTAATTTCCATTAACATGTTCACCATATTAAGAAAATACACGAGAGTGGATGGTCTGCACATCTACTGTGAAGCTCACAAGTTTATGAGGGTTACGATATAGTGTCATTAAAAGTATATAGGTTTTTATGCTGCAACTTGTTTTGGTTTCATTGGAGATTATAATGTTAGTTGGCACTTTTTTACCCTGTTAAGAGAAGACACATCAGTTCAACGCAGTCGGTCATAGCTCAAATGAGGTCGCTCATAGTTTTGGACCAAAATGTTTTGTTTTTTTCCGGTTATGTACCTGGACACATTTATTTAATAGTAACTTTTACACTTATACAGTACATGATGGTTATTTTAACCTTTATCGATTACATTGGTAATATCATCTAATTATATCCATAAACAAATCTCGCTATAAACTTTTGCTGAGTCGCATTAGTAACGGTATCCAAAATTGTAGTCTTCAAAGACAATATTTGAGCTAATATCTAGATATATAGGTTCCAGCTGTCAGTATCTTAGTTTGGACACTCCTGATTTTCAATAATTCATTTCGTATTTCTTTCTTACGTACAAAAACATTTAACAAACCATGAACGAGTTCCATTAAAGGTGAATAAAAACGTAAAAGGTAATGAGCTTCTGCATATAGATATGTTTATAGTGTCAATGGTCACGTCACGCCTCCAACCTTGTGAATCTTTAAGGGATGTAAAAGTAATTTGGTACCTGGTACAAGTGCTAACCCTAAACATACGATTTGTCACAGCTCAACGATCAATGTCACTTTTAGAGCTTGAATGTCATAGGATCCATAGCATTGGGATAGGTTTTTAACGGCATATAACACGTTTATAAATATCGTTTGCTAACGCGCAAGATAAAGCAAGGCCATTTCGCAAATAAACACAACATGTATTTCGATTAGTCCCTATTCTAAGTATTACAGAAGAAAACCAATCGTAATTAGCGCAGATATCATCTCTAATTTGATGACAGCCATGGAGAGTAAAATCTTTTCAAAATGTGTATATGTTCCTTGGTTCTTTGCATTTAGGTACATGCATTCAAAGGATATCAGGTTAAAAGAAACATGACGAGATTAACCATTATAATACTTAAATCAGTTGAATTTGGAAATGTGTATCTTCCTCCAAACCAATATATAAGTTCGGTATTCTTTTTTTGTATCAGTTTCATTTATATTATTCACTTTATTATCAACTACATGACGAGGATTTGATTTATTTATATTTATATTATGGTAGTAACAAATCATGCCAATTAAAATGATATTCTATCAATGGAATCATGAGACACGAACCATTTTTTGACAGAACAAAATGGTTTAATGAATTTTTACCTGAAAATGTCCAAAAGTTTGAAATATGAATAATGGTCATAGTTTAATAATTTCATATTTTTACCCAAATATCCACTGCCGATGTTCAAATATCGATGTTATCCAATATTCCTTTGTCTATCTTATACTGAATATTGTTTCATTTGATGTAGCACTGGTTTAACTCTAGAAAACAATTGCCCCTTAAAACAAAATGGAATACACAATTTTGAAATAATTATATTGTTGACTTACCCAATAAAAACATTTTGTGGAAGGTCATTAACTATGTGTCTCTCTGCACTTGCAGTAAAGCGTGAAAATTAAATTGCATTAGACGTAAAAATGTAGTATATAACGTAATAATATATGTCATGCGTAGGCAAAGCAGCAGTATGAGTTGTGCTTTGTGTTCTGTTATAATTCACAATTTCAATTACGGTGAAAGCTATCACTAAGCTTTTATTTAATATGATGTTGTCATTTTCATTAATATAGAATCTTTTCATTATACGTTTTGTATTTACTCTTGCCTAGTCCTTTGTGTAGATAAATCTTGACGTTTATATTGTATTACAC
Source organism: Mya arenaria (assembly GCF_026914265.1). Lineage (NCBI taxonomy): Eukaryota > Metazoa > Mollusca > Bivalvia > Myida > Myidae > Mya > Mya arenaria. The sequence goes on from NC_069126.1 coordinate 72,132,155, forward strand.
GCAAGGTGTTATGACGTCATTGTTCATTTCAATATTGCGCTCCAATTGGATTAGCGCGACGTCATTTAACAAATGATATACGACGTTACAAAATCCGCTATTCCTTCATACAAGCGTTTGTTGTCGATTAAATTTCTCTATGAACAAATACTCAATTACAGGAGGTACTGCTAGTTTGGAATCGTAATGCATAATGATATAAAATGTTAATATAAGTATTGATCGCATTTTTATTGCGTGTATGCTGTATGAACGCAGTAGGGCAATGAATAATTATTTAAAATGTAAATTTAATGTAAAGTATTGATCGCATTTTGTTCTTGCGTTTGTGCTGTATAGACGCATTAGGCAAAGCGAGCAAATGACCAAGAAGCGCTAGCGTGCTTCATGGAATTTGCTCGCCTGCCCTGCTGCATTCATACAGCATAAATACAAGAAAAAAATGCCACCTATCCTTAAATGAACACCAATGCTCGAAGATATTGAATAACAAACAGGTCATAATAAGGAGAGTAACATTGCTGGGTTCTGTTCTGTCATGGGACTGGGAAAAATTGTGAAGATTTATTTTGAAATTCTTTAATTATCTTGGGTGTTAAGGAGAAGAAAGAAAGCAGCAGCTGTCCAGCTTTGCTCTATGTACGACTAAGTGTGACCTTGACATCAAAGGTATGCGATGGGGGAAACATGTTATTTGAACGTTCCACCGATGTGCTAAATATTTGTAACAAATTACTTTGGGATCATTTGATCGGTTGATGCAATCCGAATCGCAATGACCCCTTTAGTAATTAGGCATAAACCTTGAAGATACGGGTCCGGATCACGCACTCTAAATATAACATCAAAGTGGTAAAAATATCACCATTATATTTTTAAATCCTTCGAGTGATGTCAAGAGGAATCATAAGTGGTCTGATGGACATATTGAAAATATGGTAACTGTCTGGGTAGCATAGACACGCTTAGCAATACAACTTTTGCTATGGGACATAAATCAAAAACATGTTTTGGTCGACGTCATAAGAGTTTTGTCCCGTTCAGCAATCACGCTTGATGTGTGAACATTATCTAGCATCGATCAGGAAGAAAAAATCGTAAAGGGGACCATTACAAAATAGCTGAAATCAATTTTTGTGTTCATGAACTCTAAATGAAATGACTCGGTGCATTGTAAACACCAATGAAAATCTGATATAATGTGTTTAAATGTTTTGTTATACATCGTTTAACTATGGAATTGTTTGACCAAAATATGACTTCTACTCGCAATCAGCCGTTTGAACTAACCCCTAGTCTGAAATATGAGTTATTTTATGTTAACATTTGCATTGAGATGGTTTAAAATATTTACTTCCCGATTTAAAGTGCTACTTCATTGTTGACAGGTCATATACCAGGTTTAAGATATCATTGTAAGTGTATGCTTGAGATAAGAGTTTTTTTGCGGTAATCATTTTGTTTGTGAGAGCTTTTTACTTCGTAATTGCTTATCATTTGAAAATGAGTAGCGGAAAATCGAGCCAACAAATAATAAGTTATTGAGAGATTAAATAATGTAATTTGGTTTCAATTAAAAAAAAATTGCCGTCCGTTTCAAGAATTAATTTCAACCGAATTTGGTACGGTAAACTACATATGCACTTCAATATAATTTTACAGGTGCCAATATTCAAACTCCAAACGCTAGATTTATAAATGCATCATGTGAACAAAAACTAACTGAAAAAGAATTTAACAATTAGGCTTAAGCTATAATTACGTTATTGCCATGGTGGTGTAGATACAGTAAATGCATGTTAGATACTATGCTATTGTTACACACACACACACACACACACACACACACACATTATATATATATATATATATATATATATATATATATATATATTTATAGAACACGACTAAAGATATAGACGACGTTTATTCAGGGTCATTCAAATCAATCAGACAAAATACAGTTTTGACATACAGCCAGCGTAATGATTATAACAACAAGTAAAATCCTAACTGCCCTGCAAATACGCCACCTACCCCAAAACATGCAAGCAAAAACCAACAACATCACAAACAGATGATATGCAATGTGTAATCTTTGGATTACCAAAATGTGTACACCATTAGATCTTAAAATAAAATATATTTTGCAATCAGGATGGCATCACGTTGCTTTGTCTCTAGGCATTAAATCTTCTAATGCAAATAACAACTCAATACGTATGAAAACATACAAAACAGGAATTATGAACTTAAAAGAAGTAAAAGGCTCTTAATAGAGCACAAAACGGACATGTATTTAACATTTAACAACGACATAAAAAACCGCAACTACATACATTCATATTTGATATTAGTGCAAAAGGAATGTCTACATGCATTCTCATGTCTTTTGATAAACAGCTTATTACATACCAAACGAGTACCAAAATGTTAACCTCTATAATTCGATGATAAGGTATTCAAACATTGTATTTCAATATAAAACCTTTAAGTTGCAGTAAACCTGCCAAAATAAACCTTGATTGAATAAGCTTTTTTCATAACTTCTTCTTATCGAGGGAAACCCCCGCTAACAATCCTACAAGCACAAGCAATTGGATTTCAATAGTCCACAATGAATGCGTAGTCTACTACAGATGGTAAGCATATCAAACTTCTTTTTGAATGATATAAACAGGGAAACTTGACCATATATACAATTTTTGTAACTTTAATATCTTTAAATGCATGCAGTGCATAAATAAATGTAACATATTTATTCAGAAAACAAAAGGGCATTCCATTTTAACCCATGCATAACAGCATGGAAACATTTGTTTCGTATAAAATATGCTCGTACAGATATGACTTCATTTAAGTCAGATAAGGGTGTTATACATCTGTCAAGTTCACGTCGAGGGCATAACGAAAGACTGACTTATCTCATTTTATTTGTTTATGATATACGTCTAGCGCAATGAACTCTAAGTATGTCACACTGTATACTGGTTATCAATATGAGTTATCAATTTAAATTGTGTCTTGATGTCGGTTTAAAACATCCAAACCATAATAATTATGATCCCTATCACTGGTTACCAAGAGCGGATCCGGGGGGGGGGGGGAGGGGGGCGCACCCGACGTCAAAGTTTACTTGTCATTTCAAAAAAGGAGAAACATGTAATAAAATGCGCCCAAAATGCACCATTTCGGACTAGAAATTGTTCAAATTTTCTTGAGCGAGTAACCCCAACCCCCCTGCAAACACTTTAAACCAAGTAATTTCGGTTTTTGAGGGAGGGGCGCTTTTCAAAAGGTTACGCCCCTAATTGACGCCCCATGTAACGTGTATTCCTGGATCCAACCCTGGTTACAGCACAGCATTTGAAATGTCATACACTCATTAGGGCCAATATTTACTACAGGGCAAATGATTTTAAGTGTTATGTTAAAGGTTAAATATTTCATATGATGACCACACTTAAGCTACCTTTTCTATTCATAGGGGAGTTTTTTTTTGTCCATGTTATCAAGACACTGTGTAAATATTTATGGCTCTTGGATAAAATGGGCTGTGAGCAGCTGATTAAATATCAGTTACCATTCAATATTTCCCATTAACATTATTTATTTGCCGTATCATTTTGTATCACATATTAATGGTACGCAGATATAAGGTACATACATTTTCATCCTACATGCAGACGTTTTATTACTAAGTAATAGTTTAGGAAAACATTATGTAAATACCATTCAAACGCTTTGTTAACATATTAAGATAAAATGGTTTAATGCATTTGTAAGGAACAGTCCGTCCTAAATATTTACAATTACTACCATTTTGAAAATACAAACACTTTGATATAATAAATAAACATATTATTTTTATTAAGATAAAAAATGAGATTATCTGAAGAATTTGTGCATATATTAAAATGATTTCTGACAAGCTTTTATTGAATTTAAAGTTTATCATTTTTGCTCTCCACAACTGTTTACAAAATTTTATCTTTATCAATGATAAACAATATACTACACACATATCGTAAACCAATTTAGGCACAACAAATAAAGACAAAACTATAAGGGCTGTTATAAATTGTGCTTGGCTGTCTTAATAATGACAATAAGAAAAGCAATTTCTCGTTCATGAGAAATCTGTATCTTCCTTAAATCCTTTTAACAACACACTTACAATAATGTATGAAGAGACAGCTTGTTAATCAACATACCTTTTATGCATATGCTGGAATTCCTGGTTAGATGCAAGTAAAGCAATTTCTATTTTGGATAATCATTAACAATAGTACTTTTTATTTATTATCTACATCACATTTTTAGCTTATTTCAAAGTAATGTAAATTATGAACAATAATTCATGAATGACTTATCTTAATCTGTACATGATTGTACCATCCTCGTTATACAAATTAATTAAGCAAAAGTAATCATAATTTAAATTAAAACTTAGTAATACGTTCAAGTATAGTACAAAAAACAAGCATACACAACCTTAAGATCTTATTGACGGAAACATGAACATTTCAGACAGACTAATGCTCAACAAGAGCTCAGCATAGCGAACATCGACGCTGGTCTGTTCTTTTTCAATCGGAGAAGGGGCATAGATGGACAAAGCTGACTGTATTTTATGGAGTTAAACATATTAACAAAACTATTTGAATCCGTTGACCCTTCTGTGTCAAAATAAAAACAACAACAACCGACACATCGACCGACCAACCAACCGACGGACAGACAAGATCACTCCCATATACCCGCAAACTTAGAGGTTTGGGCATGTAGTAAAATAAAGTAGTTACATAGAGTTACTATAATAAATAATCTGCTCTGTATATAAACTATTCTTGCTGTACAGCAACATAATTTAAAATACACGCTTTCTATAAGAAAACACGAATGTCTGTATAAGAAATAAAAACAAATATACACATGGAATTCTGTGCCTAAGCGATATAAAAAATATGCTCATGCACAGTCAATACAACAAATATGCATTTACACAATGCCAATTGTTTATGCAGAGAACCCTCTTCTATGTCCTTGCTGTCCACCAATTGGGGTCGTAGTCTTTGGCTAGAAAGATATAATCAGTCTTCAAAACCGCAGATCCAAAACTACAAAACAAAATTAAGAACACCATTTGCACAACAATGGTGTTTTATACGCCGCTACCCGTTGGTCGCCCCTCGCGCAAAATTATAGCTAATGACGTAGCTGTAAAATTCTATTATTAAATAAATTCTATAAGTGTAGACATTTTTTAACATTAACAAATGAACTTCTATTAATGCAATTATGTTCCAAAAAAAAATGAAAACACTTTTAAATTAAACACAGCATGGATACATGACCAAATTACTACGCCACCATTTATTGAATGACCATTTCAAATGTCGTTCATGTTAGCAATATGTTCTGTTTGGCTACTGAGCTTGTTTCTGTAGTTTTTCATATAAATATTAAAGGCAAAATGATCCAACCTTACAGACAATCAATACAAGACATACATTCCATGCCACAAAGACAGATACTACAAATTTTACAACATGAAGTTTATCAATAAAAACCAGCATTTCCGCTTTAAGAAGGAAGACAAGGATATGTTTTTGTAAAAACTTAATATATTCAGAAGTTTTATGTTTGGGACTGTCATGATTATCATAATGCAATTATCTTCATGACATTAAACAATCACTGCTGGCATTTTTTATTAGAGGCAAGTAAAAACAAAATATTAAAAAATGACCAATGAAGAGTGGCCTAGACCTTTGCCTATAGACATGAGCTTTTCTATGCCCAATTCTTTTTTATCTTTTAATGATATTAAGTTTTGATTAATGATAAACCAAGGTTGAGGTCCCGGGGCTCCACCGTTTATCAGTTATTGATTGGAAACTGTTGTCATGTCAGGTAACCAAGACCATGACCTTTCATCCACTTAAATGAAAACCAGTAGGGTTCATCTACTGGTCATTTCAAACATGCCTACCAAGTTAAAGTTCCCTGGGCCCTAGTGCTCGTCAGTAATTAATCGGAAACGGATTTCAAGGTCAACACGACATCGACCGTTGACAAACTTGCCTCCCAGTACCCAGTGTTCATCTGCTGGTAATGCAAAAGTTGGCTACCAAGTTTGAGATCCCTTGGCATAAGCATTTGCAAGTATTTGGTCGAAAAACGCAGGCGGGGGGGGGGCGGTGGTGGAGAGAAATGACGGATAGACGGTCAAATTGCTTTATGATTTTACACATTTTAACATAGTAAATTATATGTAAAATTTATAAAGGGCAAGCTATACTCCTCATATATAAAAAGACAAACACTTTGAACAGTTTTGAATTTAATTATTATTTGATCTCACGTTGAGAATGAATCTAATGACAACTTACCAGCGAGGTAATATGACTGGTCAAAAGTGTAGTATAAGTGATCAGTATAATCTGCATGAATTATCTCAACTTGCAGTTTGATTTCATCTCCATTTGAAGAAGGGGCTTTGTATGTCACCCCAACAGTCATTTTACCAGCCGACTTAGTACCGCAAGTGCTGCACCCAGTAGCATCTGTTTCACTGTAAGACTGGATGTCTGCGTTACTAGCGTCTAGCAACTCGGCCTGGTTGGCCTAAAATATAAGAAAGACTGCAGTAAGACATGCCATTATTATTAAAATAAATTACAATTCTCAGAGTCATCAATTTTAGAGTGCATCAATTACTTTTTATTTAATATTTAATTCGAAACCTTTTCTATTGGTCAAATGAATTTACACTAGATCTAGTTATATGCTCTTGCAAATAAGATTTGCCAGACGACAACATGAACAAAAGTTCTTGTTTGTTTGACACAGTTTGTCCTCATAGAAATACTTTGTATGTCGAAAAAATCATTGAAATATTGTCAATATCTTGGCGACAGCGTGCAAAAACTATTATTGACCAAAATTTAACAAAAAATGTCTTAAAAAAGATACTCGGCCATGGTAGACAAGTGTCCTCAGAGTTTGAATGATTGAGATATTGTTTTTGATTTATATGTTGTTTGGTATTTCCTGAGTCAGTGCAGTTTTTTGAAAGGAATATCATAACCGTACAAAATATAACTGAGTTTGGCAAAGTTTAACTAAACATGTGTTATATTTTACCGCTAAAAAGGTAACAAAACGCCATGTGCTGTATTGTAAGATTTAGCGCAGGGCATCAATATATGACCAACAGGAACAGAGTTTTTGAGAACATTCGTTGAAACTATAACGAACGACAAAGAAGATAGTTAGCCGGTTTCCTTTTGCAAAAATTAATAAGAAACACACTAATATTACACTCAAACCTCTTTTTACTACTTTCATTTCACTAGTAAGAATGTCCTTCTTTATCTTTATAGTCAGCAGTATCCCCCTATTTCTATATCGTCAGCTCATCGGTCAGCATTTTAGTACGACACAAAATAACGTTAAGTAGGTCTCAACGCAAGGAAGGAAAACAAAGCAGTACTGTAATACACCAAAACCAATCAAGTCCGACAACAGTGTGTATACTATTTTTAGCTTATAAAGCGTTGTCTTTACCTTTAAAGTGACACTCTTATTCAAAATCAATACATACACACGTATAACAAACATACATTTTGAATGATAAACCTTTAACTACTTACTAAATAATACATTTATGGAAAATATTAATTACTGATATCAAGATTATAACCTTGTATTTTATAGCAGAAAGCGCAAAAATTATTAAATGATTGATGAATGCTAAAATATTTACTGTTGTCTACCATACTTTTATAAGATAGAGATACCATGTTGTTTGCTCATTTCTTCCAAATTCGGTAACCTTCATAAGAACCATTGTTTTCGACATTTATTCATCCATTTTGAACAATATTATTAGTTGTGGTAAATCTTATTTTGGAGTAAGAGTGCATCTTAAAAAGGTGATCTGTCTAACTTTTCTGAAAAAATCGTTCGCGGGGTAGAAAATTCGTCAAGTTTTAAACAGATCTGAAGTGCTCGTTTCCGATACGCCTTAAGATATTCGGCTACAATAATCAATGGGACTTTTGGTCTTAGTTTAAGATGACCTTAAGTCTTAATTGTACTCGGCTCATTACCGCGAATTTAACATATATTAACATATATTATAAGTGTAGCGATCACATTTGAGGTAGGGACGCGGGTGTTGCATGCAAAACATGTTAAGTAATTTATAAATCCCTCTCTGCATGGCAAAATTACATCTCGCACACGACTAACTATACCCTATGTGCATATATGCAGCATAAGTGTGACCTTTGACTTTGAGGTCGGGTCTTGGGTATTGAACGAGACACATATATTAACGAGTCTATATTTACCAAACATGTTTGCCAATTCATTTTTAATATCCCTCTGTACATGACAAAGTTACAGCCCAAGCACGACCAACTATTTTATATTAGCATTTAAGCAGCGTTCTTAGGTAATAGACTGTAAATGTGACCTTGGCATTTGGAATGGGGACGTGGGTCTTGCACGCGACACATCGTTTTGTGTACCAATAACATGTGCCGATGTGTTTAAGACCTCACAGTTCATGAAAACGTTACAGCTCGGACACAACTGTTCTCTATGTATGTATATACTGTTTTTTGAGCTGTGACATTTGATAACTGTTTTCGTATTATCACTTTGTTAATTTTTCCTAAACACAAACTTTTTTGTACTTATTTTGCTCAATAAAGTGAATTCTGTAACCATTGACTTCGTTTCGCTGTATTAGCCTCCCTTAATTTCAATACACAAAACAACATAACACATTCGGATCGTACGCGCATTTGACAACTGGCGGTAAATTTAAATCAAATTGAAACCGAAACATAAAAAAGAATAATTAAATAGGAATGTATATAATAGATGGAATATTACGATAAAACGCTTTTCTGGTAACCTGCATCACGTCTCGTTCGATGAGTTAACATGCATCCGCCTCGACCTGCCGTCTCGACGGATACGTGTTCACACACTGAACTCGACGTGATAAAGGTCACCAGAAAAGCGTTCTGTCATAATATCCCCTATGTATCTATCTATTAACTTTGAAAAATGAAATCATTTTTTTATTCGCGACAAAACAGTACATGTAGTATTATAGTTCGCTAGAATTATTGATTTTGTGTAATAATTATATAGACTTTATATTTACACAAATAATCGTTTTAATTAGTATTAAAGTAACATTTACATCGAAAAAAAAAGTTTTCTATTATCAATAGTTCGTAATATATGTTAGCCGGACACACATAAAAGTTGCTCTATTATACCAACTCTCCGAATGTTGCTTACTCAATATGCAATACCCTGAAATTTGGGTTTAGAAGACCTGTTCAATCAGTCTTAATCAATTCGATTTAGAGCACTAGCCCAGATTAATTTTCTTTTATGTAAATCACAAATCAGTATAGTTCACAAGCCTGACCAAATAGGTCTGGAATGCAATTTTGATCACTGCTGTCAAATCCCTCAAAAGCACGACCATGAACTTTTTAAGCCAGTTTTTTAAATTCAATTTTGTATCTATTGCAGTAATATATAGTTGAGTATTTCACTTAACAACGTTTTTATTCGAATGTCACTAGTGTTATGCAAGCATGTTTTTCAGATAAGGCTTACTCAATCAAATCACACTCGAATACATCGGACATAATTAATTTTATCGCAAATGATGATGTGATGATATTCAATTTATTTTATATAATCCAGCTTGGAACAAAAATATTTGTTTCAGCAAGACTATATCCGTTCTGTTTTGGCTTGCTTTGCTGGTAATTGTATGTGTTATATATTATCTTATATAAATAGGTGCATTGCTACTTGTTTGACCATACAAACTGGCTTGTGCATGCATATGCATACTGCGACATGTCATTCCGCTTTGTTCGTGGTTAACCTTTTACATTTAAACAATATTACAAATGAATCAACCATTTTCGTTTAAGTTGCGATACCCAAATATGTGAAGGTTACTGGTTCCTGGTTACCCAATAATATAGTTTGATATATTTTTTTAAAAAATCCATGAGTAAAAATGGAATGACCATCAGCACATATATAAAAGAATGATATACTGAGACATTGCAAAACATGTAATAATAATGAAAAAAATCTGAACAAAAATTATGCGAAACACAAATTAAAAACCTTGAAGCATTGCAAAAAATATATTGCACCCCCTCAATATTGATAGAAATAGATGGACGTTTAGTGGTCGTTCACCTAAAATTGTTTCAATGTAAAAGTACACATGGTTGATAGGGCACGATTTTCTTCAAAAACATTATTTTGTCTTGCATATTATGGTATTTGAGATAATTAGATATGTTTTTCGTGAATAATCAGTTGTAGATTTCCATTTAAGTCTATAAAATGTCTGGTCGTCTGCATTGCCGATGTCAATTTTGTTTATGAATGTTCGCCAAAAGTACAACATCACAAAGTACAGATAATATACTACATGCAAACCGAAATTAGTGGCATGCCATGGGCTAGGGATTATGCTGTTTATCTTTGTTAAGAAAGAACATTTAAAATATGCGTTTGGTTGTGTCGAGTTCACCATAGTCTCTTACATGTTGTTGTCGCGTGTTCCAAGTAAACAATGAAGACCCTAAATTGCTCTACTATCCACAAACCACTGCTTACACCCTACTGGATTCTCAGTTATTATTTTTAAATCCTACCTTAACCAACCTCACATTTTTTATTCCGTATGCTATGTATTAGATTGTAAAGGATACATCTTTAATTAAGGTCAAGGTCATATAAATCATTCAAACTAAACGAAAATAATTCATACAATATATCTTAATGTTTTACCTTATTAACAAAAACCTTATACCAGTTGATTGTAATAGCGTCTGAATTTGTAGGAAATATGCAAGGTGTTGTAATACTGACATTCCCATCCGTGTTTGCAGTAGGTTCTTGTGGATTCAAAACAGCAGTTGAATTATCTGCACTGAAGTCTAAAAAAACAGGAGGAAGGTAACATTATCATTCTAGTATAGGTTTTTAGCTGGATTTAAAAAGGGTGCTGGAGAAAAAGGGCAAAATGCTAGTAAGAAAGAAAATTTCACATCTTATCAAGATGAGAAAAAATAATTTTTACCCTTTTAATCGACATTATTTCAAGTTCAATTCCAAATTTTATCATTTGTAAAATTATAGCAAGTTTGATATCAAATCGAACGATGACTTTGTTTATCATTCCCATTTAAGTATTTGAAGGTAGAAAGGTAGAGATGCTAGTATCCACGAAGGCAGAAGGGTGTTACTACAAAGGGTCAGGGTGCAGCACCCCACTACAGCCTTGCATAAACCCTTTATCTGAATAAAAGTAAACCAGTTTTAAAGAAAGGAAAAGACGATTAAAGCCATCACATGATGTGATAATGACTCTGAATTATAGCGTATGTGACGGAGGGAGAACTTTGGGGGCATGTTGAAAGTAAAGTGAGGCAACTATGCAAATATGGGCCATACAGTTAAAGTGTTGCTCTTAAATCATCAATATTTAAATTGAGACGGTATCCTATAAATTTCTTTTTACTATTTGTAATAATATGACTTTTTTCGTAGTATAATTTGCTAATGTTTTTATGTGTTGCTATATCGAACCAAGAGATGTTTGTCAAACATAATGCTTTCTGAACGCCGCTTTCATAAATTTGTGGTTGATTGATAAAAGCAGTTTAAAAAAAATGCATTTATTATACTTGGTTACATAAATTTTCTTTGAAAGAGAAGAAAAACCTTCAAATTAAGAGCTGCGATAAAAAGTGTATGAGTCTGTTGAGTATGAACTTGACTCCCAAAACAGTAAGAATCATCAACTTTTTAAGGGCAAATTATCACTGAAGTTTCATGGTCATAAGTCAAACCATTTTCGAGTCATTGTGCGAGAAATGGTTGAACCTTTTCAAAAATTGTTGACCTGTACCTTTGACGTTATGAACCAAACCGGAAAAAGGGGTCATCTGCTGGTCAAGGAAAAACTAGCAGTAAAGTTTCACGGTCCTAGTTGAAATAGTTGTAGTAATAGTGATTTTCACCTTGGTCCATCTGATCACAATAGCAATCCGAATGTACAACTAGTTCCAATTTCTAAAGTCATTTTCAACTCAAGCATCTGAACTGACTGACTGACATCAACCTATATAAAAAATGTTGTTTTTTTATGAAAAATTAACAACAATCTTAATTAATATTTTGCAACAGAAAGCGTTACCAAAATCAGATAAATTGAAAGGGCATAAATATTCAAGTTTTAATTTCCTGTTCTTTTCATTGTAAATTCTGAGAGAAAGCCGGTGTTTCCTTCTTGGCATCCATATTTTATACAGTTTGTGAGACCAACAGAATTAATAGAGTATGAAAAGATTGCAGCTGGACTTGCAATGACTGATGAACACTCACTACAAGGAGGCAAACAGACGTTGGCGGTAATTCCAGAGCATATTCCAATATTATTGCCATCTACAATCCAAACCATATTATTACCGCTGTCACTTGTGCACTGAATAACAGAAGATAGGCCAACCTTTGTTGAAGTGTGACTAATTTGTAGCGTGTCTGAAAATAACAGAAATGCATTTTAAAAACAGGAACAAAAGGCATGATGTTGCAACACTTGTAACATAATTCCGCAAATGCCGCCTGCACGAAGCTTGCATTGTTTTGGAATGGAGAGTTATTAAATAGAGCGATATTTGGCAAATCAAGGCCAATAACCCCAATGTATTGGCTGAAAGTTGTTGAGGAGGTCTAAGAGACCATTAACCTTAAGGTAGACTGTAACTAGGGGTTTTGTGTTAGTAAAGCACCTAATAAGTTCATCAAAACTGGCCAAGATATCAAATTCAAACGCATCAATTGACATATACCAAGTCTATTAGAGAACCAGATCATCAGCCCGGAGTAAACTAGCATGTCATGTAGTGTTTGTTAATGTGTTTGTGCAGGGACTTGGAGGGACCGGCACCTGCCTGGCTTTTTCTCAACCACCTGCTTATAAACTGATTTATTTTTAATGCCATGGTCCAGCAGGTGTAGACGAGACCTGAGAGCGAAGTGACGTGGTTCAGGGCAACACACACCATGAGTGTCTGAACTCTGTCCTCAAATGACACAGCAACCAAAATAGTGTCCAAGGTTCAAGACCCATGAGGCTTCATTTGTAAGGCTATCACTGGCATCACTGTTGACTACCACCAGGATGTGGACGTAGACCTTTAAATGTAGCGGTTCTGTGTCATCTATCATGGCTGTACGCAATTGGTCTATATCCGTTGTCAGAGGTTTTAAAAATCCAATTTTCTAGTACTAAGCGTTGAAAGAAGTCAACAACAAGTAAAACATGTAAAAAAAGGAAGTTAGGTACTAAGTCTATTGTTGATGATGTTATTGGGCCGGAATGTTAACATTGTAAAAACATATATATATATATATATATATATACCAATTTAATGACAATTAACGTATTTATGTATTGGCAATGCAATGGAATGAGGTTGGTTTTGAGCATACACAATATTAACAAATATAATATATTCGCGAAACTTAAAGTTTACAAGAATAATGTATTTGTTAGCGAAACCTTGACATTTCGAACTTTGGCAGTTTCGTATGGATATTGATAAATATTCGATATATTAAGGATATTTCATACCAATCATACCAATACGTTTCGATATTTTATACCCATTTGAAAAAAAAATACTAAGGGCAATCCCTAGTCACTTGTATACATCCGTTAATCATTTGTACTACTTGGTTTCAAATATATCGATTATTGCACATTCATTCGTCGTGTTGAATGTGTATTTGTTCGTTATTTTTATTGATCGATCTGTTGTGCAATGACTTTTCTCATTATTTTGTATATTGATTTTTTTCTCATTCTTTTAAATAACGGTTTTTGCTCAATATTTTGTATTCATATTTCCCCCTAACTTTTGTATTAGTTTTTTTTCAAATTCAATTGTATAATGTCTTTTTCTCATTATTGTATACATAATTATATATCTTTAATAAATAGTTATTTTCAAGTTTCGGGTCAGTTATACCGTATTTGTATTAAAATTCACTCAATATAAGAATGTCGACCGAAGAGAAAGTCAGATTTTTGTGTTATCCTTGATATCGTCATTAGCGGAATTGTGAAAACTTAGAGCTTCACCTTATATAAATAATGGAACATATCGTAAGCTCTGAAAATGTTATCTTTACCATGGAAACATTTCAATATGTCTCAATAGGCAACATGACAAAGTACAGTTTGATGTTATCAACGGTCTCTTGCAATACTTTTGGTACTTTGATTAATATAACAACAAGTTTACTTACCAAAAAGATAAGCTGACAGTTCCAAGACCACAAGACACAAACAATATATCGTCATTGCTTTCATGGTGATCTGAAATGGAAATACAATACCAGTATCACAAACAACATTGCTTAATATTTACATTCAAACTTCATTCCTTAACGATGGTTGTTGTTTATCAATTGCACTTTATTTCTGTATAAAGTGCAATGGCATTTCCCATCGATATCGCGTGCGTTTGTTCGATACTTCTGTCATTGGGCGCAATAATACCAAGCGGCGCGGCATATTTACTACTATTTTTTTAATGAAATCGTAGTAAAATTATTGGCAACATGCAAACCTGTAATCTGCAGTAAAGCGGTTAAAACAAAATAAGCAACGATAATTTGATTGATTTTAATGTAGATAATTTCATGATGGATGGAACAGTTGAAGAAACGTTTGTGTTTAAAAATGCTGTTAAATGTCACGAAAATGCAAAAACAGTTAGTTCAAAATAACCTCTATAACGGGTGCTTGTATGACGTCATGAGTGATGTCATTGAAATAGTTTTACATTAAGCTCGATTCGGGCTGCAACATAACTCGGCAGCTGCATTTTGTTTCGACGCCATTGTTTGCAGTGTTCATTCGTTTTGAAAGTGTTGTTTTTTCGAAATTTGACTGAATTACTGGGATTATTTACACACAATACCTATTGGGTAATCAATTAATTACCTATTCAGTCCTACTTTAACCATTATTTGTTTTGATAACTAATTTAATCCTGAAAATTTTGTAAACATGTTCTTGATAAAATATACAACATCTTCAGCATAAGAGAAAAAAAATCTTTGAAATTTCTTTGTTCATTGCATACGATGTAATTGAATCATGTCCATATAAGTCGTATGTTCTGAATAAAATCGACAGAAATAACTAAAGTTCGGAGGAGTTAGTCGTTTTAGACATAATTTAGTGCTTTTAATAGCCAAAACAACTGCAGAAAAAAACTATTTGGTAAACACATCAGCTTTCCAGGAAAAGACAACTCAGCAGAAAATAAGTAAGTTAAATGTGGTTTATTTCATGTTTTGGTATTTGTATGCAGCTACATTATATATTCTAAAATATTTTTTTGCGCAAAAGTTTGCATCGTTGACCAACTTTCGGTCAGAAACTAGGTCGCTCAGCCTTCATAATTGTTATGATGCGGGCCCTGAAAGCGCATATGTAAAACAAAAAACCGGGCATTAACGGCACGTAATTTTGCTGAATAATGCACGTGTTCTACCGATAACGCCCGGGTTTTTGCGCTTTAATACACCACGATAACGGGCCGAAAACACACTTTGTATGCAATAATACACTGCATTTATAATATTCTTGACCTTGAATAGATAGAAAATAAACATATAAATAAGGAACTATTTTATCTGTGCATTCATTGTCGTATAAAATTAGGTTACGATAGCTGTTCTAATTTACCCACCGTTGAGAACAACGAGAGAAAGAAAAAACGAAGATGCTCTTGAATAATCAATTTATTCTAGCAGAAATGTAGATTTAAATGAATGTAAATATAAGTATTAAAATTCGACATGTTGCATTTTATTGGGGTATGGTATGCAATGGCGCAGTTCAAAATGTTGGTGGAGTCCTCTGGACTCCACCCATTTTTAACAGCCCCTATGCAATGGCGCAGTTCAAAATGTTGGTGGAGTCCAATAAAATGCAACATGTCGAACGAAATGCCAAAAAGGGCATAATATAATATCTCTCCATTGCAATGAAATCCTGACAATATCCATTTTATTGCTTATAATGCTTATAAGTTTAAACGTTAAAAACATGTAATGATAATTAATAAAAAAAAATCCCTTGTAATAGGCATCTATGTTGTATATTAGTCTTGTATAAAATGGATCGAACTACATCTTTGTAACTATTGAAGATTATCATACTTATAATTATACTTATAATAATATGGCTGAATCTATTCTCATTAAAATGAAAGAATGAGGAAAAATTAAATTCGTACTGAAGATTTAAGTGTTTAGTCAATCACAACACATTTCAAGATCTAAATGACATTACTAGTCAACCGGGGGATCTTCATGTGTTTTCGATTTGGGGGAAACATTATCCTATAAAGTCAAAATGCAGGAGTACTCCTTAAGGGCTTATAGTCTGATAAATCTAGGTTGTGTTTAATGGCCAGTTGTTTGAAATATAATCGAGTGAACGATTCCTAGCGTATTTAACATTATTACCCAATGCATAATATAAATGTAATTCGCTATTTCCGACCGTTTTACAAATAGTAATCAACATTACAATGTTTTGAACTGTTGACCGGTAAACAACATGAACTGTTACCCGCGCGTGAGACTACTGCATAGGTACGTCATGGGTTTTGCCGAGATTCTAAAAATAAACTGCACACCGTTTAAACAAGTGAATTTACGGTATTGGTTTTGTATTTGAAATTGGTTTTGTATTTTAAATTGTTTTACGGAGAATACCAAATAATTTTCAAGCACTCAATCGTCTATATATATATATATGATCAAGAACATTACCAGACGTAAACAAATCAATATCAGACGTAAACAAACAAATGTCGCGATTTGAAGATGTTTCCGAGATTGATCTCAACAATTTGCTGGAAATAGAGACTCGTATTTGACATTTTCGTGTTTGAACAAAAATATATAATCAGGTAATAAAACAGTTGTTGTATGGGCATATGTGTAACAGTAAAAACTGTTGTTTCTCGGCCTATCAGCCTCGGGACAACAGTTCAGAAGTCATCCCCGAAACCGAGGGACAACAGTTTTGACTGTTACACAAATGCGCATGGGATAACAGTAAACTGTTTTCATGAAAACAAAATACAATAATTTGAATCCTCAAGTATATGTTAGAAATGTGAATTACAAAATATAGTCATACATACAACATGAAGAAGGCCGAATGGCCGAAACGTCGTTTCATAAACATATAATTTGTGTTGAAGTTCTTTAAATATCACCATAAATTATATTCAGGAAAAATGTGATGCACTAAATAATGGACAAAACAACTTTGGAATTGAATGAAAAGAGATCAAAAGAATTGGTTAGTTTCTCTTTATTTTCTTAAACTTTTTTTCGAATGATTTTATTTGCAAGACAAGTTTAACGTTCCATGAATTTATTAAAACGGATGTCATCGATATTTAAATCCAAAACAATATTGTAAAACTATGTCATCCAAAGCAAAAACAACGTATGCCGAATATTGATACCTCAGCTTTTATTTTTATGTCTTATGTTAGACAAGGAATTTCTCCCACCTCAGATAATTAGATCAAATTATTTAACCATGCTAGATATTCTTATCTTGCCCACCGGCGAAGATAAAATGCCGGTATGGAACTCCTTTTAATTGTCACCACATTGCAATAACCTCCTTTGTTGAAGACTGTCGTCAGTAGCATCAAGGAAGGAAATCTTGTTTTATGGTAATATTTAGAACGCTAATTAATTATTTCTCACTTCAAATGTCACCATAAAACAGTTTTCACGCACCATTCAAAAAATAATTCTTCATTCTCCTTAGAACTATTTAAAAAGACCGATTTGTCTATTAACATTTACTGGATCACGGCGCGCATATCCATGACAACCACGTGCTATCGCATCTCCATACGCAGTTATTTTCACCAAACACAAAAGAGTTCCAGCACAAAATACATTTTTACTTAATTTTGTTTAACTGAAGTGGGAGAAAAAGCCTCTACCATAGCCGCTTGTGTAAGATAGGTTCATCCCGACCCTCGCGCAGGGTGTTTTGCGGAAACTCGGTAAACCTCGTTTCGAAATAAACCTATGTTACACTCTCGGCCATGGAAGATACTTATATACTTTCAAAAAGATATATATATATATATATATCGTAGATTATGTGATGCTTGCGCT
This sequence comes from Mya arenaria, assembly GCF_026914265.1. Classification (NCBI taxonomy): domain Eukaryota; kingdom Metazoa; phylum Mollusca; class Bivalvia; order Myida; family Myidae; genus Mya; species Mya arenaria. The sequence continues at coordinate 72,150,464 of NC_069126.1, forward strand.
AAAATAAAATTCAACCAAACCAACAACATAAGTTTATTGATTGTCGTAGAATAAAAACAAATCGTTAATTATTATGTCAACGTCACATAGATTATACTGTCTTATAACATATTTGTGACGTCATCCTTAGTTGTTTTTGTACTATATATTGGTTTTTGGACTGCGTTCCTTACTTTATCTTTATTAACTGTCCAATATTTAAAGAATTGACTGTCCAATATTCTAATAATGGAGAGTCATCGTTCAAATTATGGATAAATAAATTGTATGGTGTGTTAAACATACTGTGGAGTCAGGAAGTGTGTAAACAAACTTGTTTTTCATGTACATGCTATCAAATTTGTAAAACTATGCACTTATTTAAATAAAAACAACCTTAAATCTTTTTTAGTTAGGTTTAATAAGTATTATAAAATTGCTACTATTTTGTAATTTTTTAGGTTGTAACAATAAATGCCCAATGGAGATGTGACTGATGTTTGCGCAGCCGCTAGGGAAAAGGAACATGTTTATTTGTTGTACGTCCATTAAAGGAACTAGACACCAGATGATGCAAGAAGCAAGAAAATTATCAAAAACGTACATACAATTGATATCTTTGTGTACAAGGCAATGCATCTTAATATCTGATGTATTTACATCATCTTTCGAAGTTTTTGCGTATTGTTTACATTCGAATGCTTCGTTTGTCTTCCACGTAAATGCCAGTTAAAATGCATCGATATATGAAACTATACTAACCACATGACTTCCACATGCAAAATGAACACAATATAAACTGAGAAACCACTGCGTTATTTGTTCACGGTTAAACTCAGCTGAGACAGCGACAAAATATTATTTTAGTCATTTAAAACGATGTATTATCGGCCCCATACTAACTGGTTAAAAAAGAAATCGTTTAAAGCGAATAATGCAAAATGACATTTTGCACTAGTTATATATCCGTTTAGTTTTAAAGATGATTATTTAAACCAAAATAAGTATTTACAATTTTATAATTCATATGTATATAAGCGCATTTTTATTTAAAGAGAATAAAAAATAGTTTGTTTGCCATTGGTAAGACAGTGTCCAATAAGTTGACTATAGCGCCATAAAATTCATGATTTGTACTTTGTTGCTTACATTTTTAAAGTCAGTAAAACGCTTCAAACTGTCCATTTTTTTCAGAAAAAAAACAGCCTCAGTTTTCGACCTTTCATCCTTACTTGATGAAATAAAATTAAAAATGACCAGTCAAACTAGTAATTATGAACTAGATATTAGTACTTTTTTTAAATAGAGCGATCATACAGCTAGTGTCAAAATATACAATACATCCCAATTTATTTTCATTAAAACATTATTACACTGTTGTAATTTCTCAAAATATATTTTATATATGATTTATGCAGGTTGGTAAAACTCAAAACATTAGATTTGCACAATAATTCAAAGGGTTATTTGGTGGAAAGATACATCAACGTTTAAATGGAATTATAAAGTCTTTAAATATTGCCTGCCCAGTACTTCTTTAAGTTGATTTGTCAATGCGTATCTCATAAATCATATTTCAGTCATTATCAGCTAACGTCATTTGTTTTAACAAGTACAGGAGAGCTATGATATAGGCATTGTAGAGTCAGTTCAAATTGAACAATATTTTTCGGTATCAGCATAATTTAATCGATGAACGCAACATTTTCGGATATGTTCGAATCGCAATTCATCGCATAACAATATACATGAAAACTATTGATCTTGTTTTGTTTGTTTTGTGTCAGCAGGTCCCGTAAAATATAAATCAACATTTTAGAAAGTGTTAAGTTAATATATTTTAAACGTTTTGTTGCCAAAAGTGTTTCAATTTTACGTTTACAAGTGATTCCAAGTGGTTGATTTTTTCCCGCGTTATTGTGACGTCATTTGAAAAAAAATTGTTTCTGGTAACAATCGGGTCGTCCTATTTACAGAAAGGGTATGAAAGGATTACTGAAAGGTAATCCGAAATGAAACGAAATGTTTTGTTTATAGTTTCTTCAATAATATAAAGAACTATTGGTGTATATATAAGGAATGGATTGCGGGGTTGATATCATTATCGGGGATATGAACGCAATTTGGCTGGTCAAAGTACGCGTGGAGTCCTTCGGACTCCACACACTTAGACCAGCCCAATTGTGTTCCTATCCCGATAATGACACCAACCCTTCAATTTATTCTTTAAATATCAACTTTTTTCCTATGTCTTCATTTTTTTTAATACTATCAAATAACGCCTGGTAACTCAACATTCACATATTAACACAATATAATTAGCTTATCCTTACACATCTCTCCTTTTTAATGTATATTTTAAGCCATTTCAGAGAAACAAATTATTGAAACAGTTTAGATATTATTTTTCTAGCACGAACTAGTTTTAACTTCAAAACGTTGCATACTTGCACCGAAATACAAGGAGAGAATCTCTCGATCAAAATTATATTTCTTTATCTAGTAATCTGAGCAAAGATTTAAGAAAATGAAGTCATAAAAAGTATATATATGGTCAAGCAAGTCATTGAAATATCAGGGTTTTTTCTACAAATACATAAACAAAGTCAAAGATCATTAATTCGTTCTTTCACTCCCTGAAGTTTCATTGAATATATAATAAAAAATAAGTATGATTTATGTATAGTACGTTTAAAGCATATTACTGTGTTCTGGTTCGCGTTGATAATGGTTCAAATTCCCCGACACTCAAATTAACACATACTTATATGTACAATTAGCACTTTCTTCGACCCACGGCATGGCGATCACTTTTGCCAAATTTTCTGGCACATTGATAGGATTCAATGCATTTATCAAAGTTGAAACATACATTCTTTATTTTAATCAGTATGATTTGATAAAAAACTTAAATGTATACTTGATGATATGACTAGCAAACTAGCTGTATTTATAAGGGTCTTATCATAAAAAGTTATATTCGAGTTAGTTCAACACGTTATTTATACATACTTGTAATCCAGAAATGCGATAAATTCCTTTTCTCTAGATCTCCTTACGTTTATTCCATTGGTTTACAAGCAGCAGTAAGTAGTACCGTTCGATCGGTATGTTCACCACACTCCGCAGTGACCGCCCCTGGCAGTGTTTCATACAGCTGGTTATTACTATCAACACTGACCAGGATATTCTAATGTTTACCTTCATTTAAATAAATACTTCTATATCCAAATATGTACATTGTTTTGTAAATTTGTGCATGAGCCTTTAAAACACGTACATTATTTAAAAGGGTGGGGGAAGTGTATAGCTTTAATAACAGGCCACTTTTGTTTGCGGCTGTTCATAAAGCCTGGGCAACCGTACCGTTCCGTTTTACATTTCACCGGGAAATGTTGATCTCCTGGAACCCAAATTTTAATATTGGATTTATTTACCTTTGGTATCATTGTGTTTGTAATATAACTTGTGATGGCAAAAGCCTGGAAACATACATAAATATTTAAATAAAATAAAATGATTTCACTGAATATAATATGTCGCACGTTTGAAGCAGATATATCTATACTGTATCGTTAAGTGTTTAGGAGTTAATTCGACGAATAATTGTCATGTGACTTTGCATTTAAACATTTTTATTTACATAATTCTTATCTCAAGTATGTAAATTTGTAGAGGCAACAGCCATCTTTGCATGCGCCTTATTCAGTATATTTTGCGCAGATGTGTTGCGCTTGAGAGCAAAAATTGAAGTATCTCGTAATAGAAAAAATGATATATTTGCCAACTGGTACATGTATCGAGCTTATTTTCCTAAATTTTTGCTGGTCAGTCTGGAGTAGTTAAAAAGTTATCTTACTTTCAATCACAGCAGGGAAAGCTGTTGCGGACACTACACATTTACAGTGTTATGCATCTACTTTTTTCAGCTGTTATCATTAACAGCACTTTTAATTGTCTAATCCATTGAAGAAACTCATTTGCCAAATATAAAACCCAACTTGACGGTTGTTTATTGATGGTTTGTGTATATTTTGTTCTGTTGGATGTTATTTACTTATTTCAACTTATTTTAGTTGTCAGTCTACATTCATTTATTTCTTTAAAAAGGAGGCAGGTAAACCTGGGCTGTTCATGATGTCAACTGTAAAAGTGTACTTAAAAAAAAACAAAAAAACATTTGAAGTGTTAAACTATGCATTTATTTGAAAATAAAAGAATATCAATACCACTATTTTGTTGCGGACACTACAGTTTGAACTCCATAAATGTACTTGTTACAAATAAAGTAAATTATGTGTTTGAGAGATGTTTTTGTTAAATTTTCAAAGTACATTTAAACTCACAGCAAATTTTAGACCTATTTTATGATCTTTCATTTGGTGTTTGTCAATTTATGCATATTGCATCATGAAAAGTCCGAAATATTTCTTAACAGAAACAAATTTATATGGCTGAAATATCACATTCTATCCAAAGTGCTTTCCCCAGAGACAATTCAAACACCTATTTATCAAATAGAAACAAAGTGGAGAAGGCAACTTTCACCAGTAAAACTGTAACAAAAGTAATGGAAACATACATACCATGTTGCAGACACTACACATTTGAACGCCTAGCGATAAGTAACTTGTAATTGGAGAAATAACAATATTTCTTATACATAACTTTTATCTTTATTTTAACAAGTTCAAAAGACATGTACTTACATGTTTTAATAACAAAATTGAGCAAACAGTAAAGAATATTTTGTAGACTAGATTGTAGACAGAGATTTAAAGTATTCCTCAAGAGATTCAATGTTGAAAAAACATAAAGTATAGCATTATTTAAAACAATTAACTTGGACTCTTTAACTTTAATCTTAGTCTTTAGACAAGGTGTAAACAACAAACAAAATTAATTTGATTTTCAGCCAAATAAAAAGTTTATAAACACAACATGCTTTGTTGCGGACACTACAAATTAAAACACAGAATCTATCTCGGGCATAAATGCTATAATATTTAAAATCAAACTTTGTAACACATGAGATCAGCCAAAATAATTATGTGTACTTGCACAATTTAGCACCCAGTACTTATAAACTGCTTATTTTGGTATAAGCCTGCCCTGGAAGGTGCACCAACTGACTGCTTGGATATGACTGAAATATTGTTAAAAGCGGCGCACAACCCAACAATAAAAATTAAATAATATCAAACTTGGCTTTCTGGTCAAAATTTAACTTCTAGGAACTTTAAAAAGCAACAATTAATAACTGTAACAATTCAACTAAAAACTGACAACATTATTCAGGTACAGTTCACTTGCACATAAGAAGGCTTTCCCTTTAAGTGTTTGTCATATGCACCAAAAAAACTAGCTTAAGAAAATTGCTTTACTTAAACACAAACAAGTTCCTCCTGTTTGTGCTTTTTGCAGACAATACAGGGTCTGGCAAAACTTCTATAATGCTAAGAATTGGCTCCCAAGATTCATCTCGAACATCTGGCCACATGTACAAGGAACCCTTAGACTTCATGAAAGACAGGCGGACTTCATGGCTATCATTGTCAACTTCCAGAACCTGCAATATTGAAAATCAAAACAAACCATCAGAACACTTTAATCACTGTCATTTGTGTACATATGTGTTTGTGTGTGTCTGTGTAATGTTGTATACCAATAAGGTAGATAATTAGATATTTTTCATTATTAGCAAATCATTTACAAGGAAAAACATATTTTACCTGAGCCATGTATGTCTCTTGGACAGCATTGGTGGGGCCAATCTTAACAGAAACATACTTGTCCTTGGAAACACTACCAGTGCTGAAATGAGAACAATGAAAGCATAAAACTAGTGTTTCTCTGTAGCTGTTGTACATTACATATATATTAAGTATTATATGAGTGTGGTTGTGTTACACTGTATGTAACAAAAAATGCATGTTTTTCGCTTTAGTATCTATATATGCACCCTTTGGTTATTAAACACTCTCTGCTTAGTGCTAGTTGGCTTAGTAACATGTAAGCATGGTGTGTGGTGTGAGACATGTCTATATTAACCATTAACCAGGCAATGCAAGCATCATGTACCCTGGGGGTTCCAACTAGTATAGATAATTTGCCTCTACTAATATTTGATTTATATAATAATTACAAATTTTATTTACTAGTCTGTTTATTTATTATAGCTATACCTTGTGTTATTAGAGTCACCATCAACATTTTCATTTAGAGCTTTGTTAACAGTTTTCTTAGCATCAACTTTCTTTTTCTGAGCTGCAAGGAATATAAGTAGATTTTGCAGGAAAAACACATGTAAGCAATAGCAGGATATTTAAGCAACATGCAGGTTATTTAGCAACATGCAGGTTATTTAGCAACATGTAGGATATTTTAGGGAAAATACAGGCAAGCAACATGCAGGTTTTTAAGCGTATGCAGGATATTTAAGCAACATGCAGGATAAAGGCAACATTCAGAATATAATAGCAACAGGCAGGTTATTTAGCAGCATGTAGGATATTTTAGCAAGAAGCTGGGCAAAGTAACATGCATGACAAAGACACAGTAACATATAAAAGCTGACTGTTAGATCACATGAAGCTTCCTGTTTGATCAAATAAATGTAAATAGTAATAATACTGCATTTAAACGCAAAAGATGCACTTACCGGTTTTGTTCTGCTTCTTCACTGGCGGTTTTCTGGACTTAGATGTTTTAATACACGTACCAACAGTTATGGTGGATTTTCCCTGCTCTTTGAATTTATCAGGTGTTGCTTAAGACAGCGTTAAGGAAAAATCTTTTAAATCTGAAATTAAATATTATTGATTTTAAAAATGTACCACCAACAACAATCTAAAATAAAGGATACATTTCAGTAGAATGACACGGTCAGTCCATGGCTCGACATACTGGCTGTTTAGGCAGTTGATATCGTCATTGCAACCATCGCAGAAACAGCTTAGGTTCCTGATCTGTAAGGCGTTTCCAGTAGTTTCTTTTGTGGTGCGCACACTGTGTATTTTCCTTGTTCCAACAATAGTTGAAGCATTGGCATTTGGACGCTCTCGTTTGATGTCCTTTGTGTCGACATATACAAATTCTCTCACATTATCTATTTTGTTAACTGTGAGTCTCTCATTGCAATAGTCATACAAATCTTTAGCATTGGCTATCACTCTCTTGCCTGAAATAACTGCCTGATGACATGAATTCTTCACGGTAGCGCCTAATCCATCACATACATTCTTGCAATGTGATGTCTCAAAAAAGTTACGTTGCATGACGAAACCTTTTTTCAGCACTGATGTCTGCAAAACTGACACGCCCTTTATATTGACACGCTGCACCATCAGTCCATTCATAAACAACATTCAGGTTGTCTTTGCTATTTTCAATCCTATCATACAGGTGGTCTCTAAACACGAGCACCCCATGTGCATCATGCTTCTGGTCATTGGACACTCCAATTAGTGAATGTCTCCTTTTAATGACTTGGTCATTCTCATCTTTTACTGAATAGTAGGTCATCATAGGGTGTAGCGTGACTTGGTTTGTGTCCCAAAAAGCACTCTGAACTTCATTTTGGAAACGACAACTGTAATTTTCTGCATAATCCATAATAACTACTGCTTCGTCGTCACCCATTTTCAATTTGCCTTTTTCCAGTTGAGTCAGCTGCCATTTAGCTCTGAATATATGCGATGGTAAGGGCTTCAGTACCATCTCTGAACGTTCTAAAAACTCACTAAATGTGCTAGATTTTGCTACGCACGACACACAGCGTTTTGTCTGGCCTTGTTTACCTTCTATGTTTATTGTTTCTCATCTGTGGTATTTGATGTTTTATTTTCCATACATTTTCTCAGTCTCTTGGAAGTTTTCACGATACTTATTTGGTCCACATTCATCACAGTTGCCTAGGATACATTTTCCATCAGGGTCATTGACATTGCCGCACAGCATGATGTCTGCCAGGTCAGTCTTTGTTAATTTCTTTGTGTTAGGATTTTTTCCACACAGGAAGTTGTTGATACTTTCAGCGACTAGTGCTGCATTGCAGCAGATCTGGCAGAGGCAGCATCTTCTATTCGTTTCACTTACTTTTCTCACATTCTTTGGCTTCAACAGATAAAATGTTGTTCGGCCTATTTTCTTGTCTGGATATTTCTGCAAGAAGGCTTGATGGGCATCAGTTATTGTTGCTGTCATGATAAACTTTGGCTGGCATTCTTTTGTCACATCTTTCTTATTTGGAATACAGCGGCTTACTTCTCCTGATATAAAAAACTCTTTTACCATAGCTTTTGTTTCAGCTGTTATTTTGCCTGCTTTTGCTTTTCTTACTCTGTTCCTCCACCAGCATTTGTCTTTCAGTGTTTTTGAGTTTTCATCTGAAATGTTCTTTTCTTTTTAAGTTTAGTTGCACTTTCATTCACAACGTAGGCTAGTGTTCTCTTGGCATGTTTCTTTTCCGTTTTTTGTGTACTTTGACTTTGACCGACTGGTGTACTATTTAGACTAGACACAGTTTCCATTACAGATTCTCCAATGACAGCCATTTCTCTCAATTTTGGAGAAGTAAGAATCCCTTTCTCTTTGAGTAGCTCATTTGTTGATGGTGATGTGGCTAGTTTCTCTACCAGTCTTGCTCTTTTTGCCGGTGTGGTTGGTAAGGTCTCTTTGACTCGTTTCAAAGCACGGTGTTCAGACCACCTTAATGTGAAGGGAAATTTTGCACTACTGGTGTTTTCCTTTACTCCATGAATGTTAGTGTTATTTTCAGTTCCTATTTGAATGTCCTTATTGTTTTCATTATCAGATTGAAGATCAATGTTGCTTTCATTTTCAGTTTGTGCATTTGTGTCCACATTTCTAATGGATTCTCCTTGTTTTGTGCTACTTTCTTTAAGCTTTAATCTCAGACGCCAATTTTGTGTTCTTAACACTGCTCTCTGCTTTCTATCTTCTGCTTGCTTCTCTTTTAGTGATATAACCATCTTTCTGGCTGTACTGTTGACAATATTCATTGTTTTATGTGTTTTCTGTTGCTTCTTTTTAGCCCTATACCTTTGCATTTCCTCACACTTTCTTATCTTCAGTTCCCTTTTCAATGTTTCATTATTTCTAGCGTGTTCTTTCTGTTTAGCACGTTCACGTTTCTTTCTTTCTCTATCTTTCTGTTTTGATTGTTCATGTTTACTTTTGTCTAGTTTTAACTTTGCACGACATTTCCTACATCTCTCAGTGCTAGTCATTGGTTTAGTTTTCATTTTTTGTTCTGCAACGAAAAGAAAAACGTGATAATAAGCACTGGACAGTTCCTGTAGTGTCCGCAACAAACCCAGAAAACAAGATTAAGCTGTACATAGTATTAATTGTTTTTATAACATATTTTGCTGCTTTGAAAGGAAGCACTTATGAAGCTTTTCACTACAGTACACTTTCAGAGTACATAGCATTTCCCAAATTTTGTTACAGGATTAACATACAAAATATTCAAATTTTGCATGATCGGCCTGTAAAATCAGCCCTAGATTGTTTACTTCATTCTTTTTGCTGTTTAATGATGAAAATGAATTGGTTCTGAATATTTACCGCAAAACAAATGATTAATTAACACTGAATTGTATAGAAATATACAGCTGAACTTTGCATTGCGGACACTACAGCGTTGCGGACAGAGACATTTATCTGCTGTAGCCTAAGTATTCAATGCTGCGAGGAGATATTTGGTATTTTTGTTTGTGTGTTTATGCAATTGTTGAAGAACAGTAAGTGCCCTCTCTAAGCAAACTGTAAGAGAGTTGTCTGAAGCCCTGTTGCGGACACTACACATTTTGGAGGTTTTAACTGACCTGAAACGAGAAAACAGAACTTCATTTTATCAACCGCAATTGTTCGCTGTCTTTGTTTTTATCAAAATGCATATGCTAATCTTCCTTTAGAACATATTTAAGATAAAATTATGATTATGTTTATGTAAAATATGTCATGTTTTACAAAAGAATGTGAAAAAGGTAAAATGCATAACGAAGGACTGGTTTTACATAAAGTAACATAACTTGAAAAGTAATCGTCCAATTTTGGTAAAATAAAAAACATACTTGGCACGAACTATTTTTGGAAAGGGGAATTTACAAGCTTATCCTATAAAATTGCCTCAATTTTATAGATTTAATAATGAAAAACATAATTTTTCTAAGTGCAACAGCATAACGATGAAAAACATCAGATTTTTAACACCAATTTTATGTCGTACAACATACATACCAAATATAGGCATGTTATGCCTCGTTGTCGAGCTAAATCCATCCTTCAGCAAAATAAAAAACACCGTTTCAAAGTTATATATTCAGTAGTATCTTAAAAACATAAGTATAACAAAGCTTCATTCTGTGTGCGCAAAATATACTGAATAAGGCGATTATGGGGAATGTATAAACTCAAAACTGAGTGTAGACGCATGGTGACATTATGAACATGCCATATTTTTGCTCTTATGTATAATATTGAATTTATGCTCTGAAAGGCAGCCTCAATCTCTGGTTCTAAAAAACGCCATGACGTCTGACTGATAACGATCGGGCTCGCTTATTGATAAACGCCGGAAGTGCTTAACGTGTAGCAACCGGAGAGCGGTTTTGAACACTCAACCGGTCTACGTCAGACAACAGTGACTTTTAAACACAATATTGTTCGCGGTATAGGTATCTGTAGAATATGAAATAAGCTTTACTTTTTTTAAGCGAAAATTCACGTTGGCATCCTAGGTTGCTATAAAGTATTTATGGTATACACAAACTCATATATTTCGTCAAAAACATATCAGTATATGTAAAGATGTCTTACATATGAGTTCATGTTACTGTTTAAATCTTGTAAGGAAATTAATAAAGAAAAGTTGAAGAAAAATCGTTCATTTTTACAATTCAATTTCTACAGTTTCCTCTTTTTTAAACTAAGCAGATTTTTTTTTTCATTTTTATGAACCACTTTATTGATTAAGCTTTAAAGGTATGGAAAAAAAAATTGTTTAAAAACAGCGTGGGGTAAATTAGTATTCCAAAAAGTCAAGAGCTGAATGTTTGTTAACACTCAATAGTCTTGGAGTGAACATAAATGTAATCATCAACGGTTTTATATGATATCCAATAGAACAATGGAAAGAAAAGCAAAGCCGATGAAGGATTAAGTTAAGAAAAAAATATAGTGATAATATACTAAGATCGTAACAGTTGTTGCGCCTGAGTATACTTTCGCAATATTTTGCTGTTCTATACTTTTATGCCATATTCTATCATCATACATTTAAGAGCAAATTTGACTTGAAACTGATGTTCATTGTAAAGAAATAATATACATTAATACACCTCCTTGAGGTCACGCACACGGGCTGTAAAACCTTTTACAGGCCCTTGAAGATGAAAACGACACAGGAAAGGTGTATTATCGCTATTATTGCAAAAAACAATACACACTATAAGTTACTTTTGTGGTTCAAAAAACTGTTAAATGACATGAAAATGCAAATACATATTTACAAAATAATCTCATCAACAAGTACTTGTTTGACGTCCTTAGCGGTGTTTATGTAGCTGTTTACCAGTAAGCTGGATCAAGGCCGCCACAATACACGACAACATTTTTGCTTGGACACTATTTTGTCAGTCTTTAGTCAATTTGAAAGTGTTTTTAAGGAAGTATACTGGATAACATACATACACACACGCACGCATATATATATATATCTGTGAGTGTATGTGCGTGTTTGTATGTGTGCGTGCGTGTGTGCTTGCGTGTGTGTGTAATCAAGTGTCCATATATATATATACCTACAGTAAAAACCCTGTATGCGATCACCCTGTTTCACGACCAACCCGCTAATGAGACCGATATTTTTAAAACCGAACCTTTTCCCCAGTAATTCAATGGTCGTAAATCCCTAAAAAACGGACACCCGTTATTCAGTAATACGACAACTTAATCCAGATTAAATAGTCACATGTTAAATTGATCCGTTAATGCGACCGCAAGCAGGTCCTCCCGAGTGATGTTATTTCTGCGGATCTGTTTCAGAACAAACTAAAATGGATTCCATTTCGTCGTATGCTATGAACTAAGTCATTTTCAACATTATTTTTTCTGATGCCGAAGATGAACACTCATATTCTATATATAAGAATAAAGAATAATGTATACACTTTTATTGTAGATGATTGTGTGTAGATTCAATAAATTGTCAACTGCAGCAAAATTGATTGTTATGTAAAACTGGATGAAAGACTTCCAAGTTGCATTAACATATATGACAAATATTACCCTTTCACTCCTTATATGTTTCACTTAGTCTTTAAGTATCCTTTAGCTATAACAAGTCCGGAAATAACACTTCAAGCACTTACATGCAGTGCCTTTGTTCATATTAGTTTCACCTGCGACATACGGGCGGGTGGCATCCAGTATGTTGTCCGATCAATAACTAAAGAGCCCTTTGTCCAATCAGGTGTGCGACATAGGGCCATATTGGCTCTCTTGGTTAAAACGTTGAGTCACATGTTGCTAAAGACAATGATACAAAGATTTAAAAAGAGGCACGTATATATTATGTTTGAAAATATATGAATTAAATACCGACGTCTAGAAGCATTGTGCTAGCATATATTCAGGCCATATTTATACCAGGGTTTATTTGCTTATTATGAAGCGTTACATACAGACAATTTATACACGTTAAGCACATCTGTTTCCTTAGCAGCATTTACATAACTATCGGATATTTTTGATACAAGCTTATTTATTTTGCTAAAACTAATGTTCCATAGTATAACGGTCTCGAAACTAAACGAATCCCTGCCGAGTCATATTCAAGCTACATGTACAGAAAAACCGCGGTAGCTCGAGGGATCCTGGGACCGAGCTAAGACCTCAAGTGATCCGATGATTAGAACGACCCCTTTTCGTCAGTTATGGAATGTCTTATCTTTTTAAAGTGTTAAGTCGTCAGTTTAATTCGGCATCGATTATGCTTTGCGTTGTTAAAACGTTTATAAGTTAAATAGCAGTCGTATACAAAATGTGAAAAGGTAAAAGAAAAACCAATTAATGAATACAGATTAAAAAAACACATTTTCTCAAACCACACAATAATATATTTAAATTCGTGTCGTTAATCTTTCAAAATTAGCTTCTGCAATGCCTTTATCAAGTATTAGCGGTCATGCGTAGACGGTGATAATCGTTTTTTTTCACTCCTTTTAAATTCCCTTTTATCTAACATTGCAATTTATACACCTTTCAGTTGTTGGTATATTTTCGGACATGCTTTTAGAAACATGTTGATTATTATGATCTTGAGGTAATACTAAGGTTTTGCGCATAATTTGTGTATTCGGGACCGGCAGCGGTACTCTACTCCTCGACTTATTTAGGTTTCGATGCAGCGACGGTATATATATTTTTTTTGAAATAGAAGGAATAATGGTCGTGCTTTGACATCGACTGAAAACCGGTTTTCGGACGACCGCCTGTTCGATCGACCGCGGTTTTACTGCATGTGTGCATAAGAATGCTGCTACGAGGAGCCAAAAAAGACTTAATTGTGATCGAATCAGTATAATTTTTTTTAAATCATACTAAAAGCGTAAATGAGGCACATGAGCCTATTCAGAGCGTTAACAAACTGAATTTGATGAATGGCTCAAGTTCCGAAGTGTCGTTACCTTTACAAATGCAATTTAGAATTGAGCACATATGCAGAGTAGCATAAATACAAATACAGGAAATGCACCACAATGCGTTTTTTTTATACCTGCAGAAACTTCAATAGTATCATGTATTAGTCAATGCTTCCAGTTTGTTTGTCACAGAAACAATTGCTCAAAATCTAGAACAAGTTCATAAAATATATTTACATATGAAACAATATTTACATATTGCCTTCATTGAAGTGAGATACTGCATCCTGTCAACCCGATAAAACACTGTCGACCCAGGTTTAAGCCTTAATTAGACCACGCTCACTCTAATCCAACCAATCGGCATTCGCTATTTCATTGCTCCATTTCTCATATACACGTTGTATAATCAAAAGTATATATTACAACTCCTAAAGCACGATTTCTTCGAGGCAAAATGGATCACATTTGATGAACAGTTAAGCATGAAACTATATTCATAGGCCAAGAAAAATAATCTTTAATTTATCATGCACCTATTTTTAAAACGTCTTTCATGGTTTAATACTAATCATTGAATATTCTTTAAAAGCATGTTTTGGTTGTAGGTAAATGTTTCGTCTCAATGAAACCTTAATACTGTAAACAGCGGGTATATAAGATACAAAACAATGAAAAACGAATCAGGACCAATTGCAATTTGATTATATTGATCGTGGTGTCGTTTACGACACAACTTTTACATTCACCAGATAGGGGTCGGGGCATTGGTGTATGTGTACTGCGGTGTATCTTCCGATGTATAAATATCCAGTAAACTTTATCCCCAAAAGTGGATTTTTGTAAAGCCACGTATACGGTAAACATTGATTCTATAACCATAGAAAATTCGTGATTGAGCCACACCAAAATACGCATTATCTGCGGTATGCAAAGTTAAATGGTATTTCGATTTCATGAGTCTTTGGATTGAAGAACAAGAACCAAACCTCCTCGCTTTAGTTCACGTGGTCTAACGTCCACGAGGAGTCTATCCTATACTCGATAGTGTTTTCCGAGAGTTGCCGAGGGATTACGAGCTACAATGTTTCCACCAAGAAAGTCAATATAGAAATTGCGAAACACGAGGTGCACGTGTAATGTTACATGACATTATGCGTACAAATAATAGTTGCAGTAAGGTTCAAAATTTCTTAACGAATGTTCACTTTAATTATGTACGGGTAGGCAGATTTGTGGTATATTAACCCGTCTTAACATGTACTATGTTTACATACCTGGACAACATAGAGCACAAAGAGAACGGACGAGTATCCGTTCAAGAAATGTTAAAGAAACGCCTCTCGATTATTTATGTTATGATACCGAACAAAAATCAGGACTGCCAATTACAACTAGATAACAAAATTAACAAAACGTATATCATAATCGACACGTGGTGGTTGTTAATAAATGTAATATCAGGTTTGTTCGTCACAAGGGTGTTTTCTCAATAACTTTAGCGAAAGCCACTCTGGAATAAAAGAAAAAGAAAACTGAACAGTTCCCCTTGACCTCAACGTCAATATGTCCATTAATCTACTGGTTGTGTTTTCGATTTTGCGTGTCAAAACCAAATTATCAAGTGTACTGGGTATATAGAGTGCTATCTTTTTAGTGTTTAAAGATAGCAATGGCCTTGACCTTTGATCTAAATATGCAAAGAAATCATTGAGTTAAATTATGTTTCACTAGTTTATATCTATTTGTATATGGAGCAATATTCGATGCAAGGGAGTTTGCTTTGTACAATTGTGTTAGTGTCGCGAACTTTGCGAAATGCCAGGTGTTGCTTTCATATGAATTAGTTAAATATACAATACATTTGAGATTGCTTCTAATGTTATACAGGTGTTTTATGGTTATCATATGTTTGAGCTATTATTGGTATAATCCTATGGTTTTACTTTATTATAGTTGAGTAGTTTTAGTATAACATTTCATTTGCACAATTGACCTTGTACCTAATCACCATGAATCTACCGCTGCTTTCATTTGTGTCATTACTCATGTGATCTCGCAAAAAATCACGTGAATTCGTGCTAAATACAAAACTCTTGCACTTCATGTTGAATTTGGCGGTAAAATTATAGTATAAAATGCCTTTGTAAGGCGTTTAGGAACAAGAGTGCAAAAAGAGAGTTGAAAGAGTTTATAATTATAACATCGTACAAGGGTAACATCGGACTAGCAATTAGAAAATGAATATGTGACCAAATGGATTATAGAAATTAGAAAGTGATAAAGTCTGGAAATAAATTAATTACCTACCGTATGTGATTAAAATAAAATCACTGTCACAGTTAGCCTGAAATAATTCGTATTACCAATATTACCAACTTAAGCGAGAGCAAAGATAAAACAAATGATATGACAATATCACCAAGTGTAAATATTTTAATACAGACGTCTTATATAACAGCATTTCTTTATATATTTCTTTCTAATATCAATTAAAGATGGGCACCCACAAACAGAATGAACTTCATCTTCAACATCGTTAAAACTTGGTATAACAACATAGACACTATCTATGATTTCGTACAGTATTACTTCTAGCTAATATACCGGTTTGAATATGAAGCGGGTGCACAGACAATCGTAGTCTAAACACAAAAAGTGTTGTTAATTAGTGTTGTCGCGTAATGCCAACGCTCACTTAACTTTCGTGATAGTTCGTTCAGTAAACAACCAACAACTGTTCAAGTGTTCTAAGTCTTTATTTTGTTATGTACCTTCTTAAGTATCATACGGGCTATATGTCTAGTTCATGCCCAAAACCTAACCTAACTAACTGTGTAACATGCTTTCATATATACTGCTGATTTCGTCTAGTTTGTGACAGGTGTGCATATTTAATTTCTTGTTATATACAAAAAGATGTATTCTACAGTCATGAACTGTCAAGCTAATTGGTCTAATAGCCAGCGGCTATCACGAACTGTCAGCATCTAAGTAAATCTACATTTGATCACCATGATGAAGTATTTGCTTTTTGTTACAAATAAACTTTGAATTCTACTATTGATTTTTGTTATTACTTTAAAGTGTTTCATACGTAACTTTTATGTTACGTGACACTTTAAAGTGTTTATACGAAACTACGTTACGTGACATTCGTCCGATTTTTCTTAAAAGAAATATTTCACCATGGGAATTATTTCATCGTACTTAATATATTTTAATTTAATTTCATTTCGAGATCTGAAACCCGAGAAAAATAAAATGTTTTGTTTTGCCACCAATAACCCTTGCGTTATACTTTTTATCCCAATATTTTTTCCAATATTTTTTTTTTTGCAATTTAACAAGCGCCAATTTAAATCTAACAGGCGTTGAAGTTCAACGCGTTTCCGCCCTAATCTTATTTTTAGGAAGTGTCATAAATAGGTGATAATTATTCCGTAAAGATCGGAGAAACTATCATGACTTAAACCCGCAGGGTTAATTGGTGTCAAAGTGAATTGCTCGTGAGAATGATGACACTTGCTAATGATGAGGTGTCAACAGGAATGTTGTTAATGGAGACATTTGATGAGAGAGAAATACTCTTTGGTATTTTTAATTTGATAAAAACATGTCAACTATACTTGATTAATAATAAAGTAGATGATCAGAAAAAAAAATAATTTTTTTTGTGAATATGAAGGTACGGTTTTGTTTTGGTTTTTATATGAACTATGAAGAAACAATAATACATGCAAAATAAGTAACACCCGAAACCAAATATGAAAAGTAATCAATATAAACAAACACAATACACTGAAACAGGAATAATAATAATGAATGAAGTCCACACTTTATAAAAGTCACCGAATTAGTTTCTAATCGACACTGTTGACGTCTATATTGTTCGTGGATGGTGACCGGGGGCGGTCACTTGAGCATCCGGTACACGTCGATGTGAGCGGCAATACCGGAAGGATGGGCGAAGCTGCTGGTCCTTGAGGCGGCATGTCGAGATTCGCAGTGGCACGTGTCCAAACGCTTTGGAACACGGCCCTTTTCATGGTGAGGGCTCTCACCGACCTTCGGGAAACTGTGGCATCACAGCAGCAAACGCAGACATGGACCTGGCGTTGGGTCGCTACACGGTGAATTTTCTCATGTACTTCAGTGAATAAGTCCATAAATAGATAAACGATTCTTATGTACAAGTCCATTAATGATGTCCATCACTATTGTGGTATCGTCGGCTGACGATTATTTTAGTGACATATCAGAAGTCCCGGTGGCTGTCAACAATTTTAATTGTGGCCCTCAGGGTTTAAATCCATCCGATCCAAGCAGGGATAAAGTCTTTTGAATGCTTCGGACAGCGGGGTTGCAGCCGACGTTGATTGGTTGCGGATACCCGGTTTTTCAGGCCTCGCCTCTGATTGGGCGAGAGTAGATTCCTCACTGGCCTTGTAGACCACCTGACTGTATTGTGGGTGGGGTTTGGGACGCGATCGGTCAGGAATACATTTGAGAAAGGCAGAATGATATTTACAAAGAATGAGAACGGTCACACTGACAAGCAGAACACCAGCTGCTATGATTGTAATTAATTTCCATAGTGGCCACCCAGAGGATACGTCAAGGACAGCATTAGGTAAGTAAATTAATTTATTCATTAAAGCTCTTAAGGGAAGTTCGTGTATCTGTTTCAATTCATCAGGCATTTCAATTTTTAAGACATTAGTAAGAATTTTATGGAGAGGATCCCAGATTTGAAGTGATGTGAAATTGGGAAGTACTTGATAATGTTCATAATTATTTAATAGTAGTCTTGAGTTATTTGTAAACCATGACCCCAGTGTAAGATGTTCATTATACGCTTTGCAGTTCATTTGCAACGATAGCAAACTTAAAGGAGCTTCTACTGTCTTTTTGCTGTGAGTTTGAATGGAGTTTTGTCATATGATTACAAATGTTAAGTCCGTTTTTGAAGCGATCATCCAAATACCATGATATAGATATTCTGCGGCTGGTAGGCATTTATTTGGTCTTGTTATGGTAGAGCATTGACTTTTGACTTTATTGTCTTGTTTCATAAATAATGCTGTAATACAGAACTGGGATAAACTCATTTGATAAAGCGCCATGCGAACTTCGCAGAATGGACTAATGCTTTGTGCACAAGATTGTAATTCAAATTCAGTTAGGATGGAGAATTGAGTGCGTTCTTTATTAGTAATCATTCGCGTAGAATCCAAATCGTAATGAGCTGTCATACTGATATTGTCTGCTTGTGTAAGACTGCGGTTTTTACTAATGAAAGGTACATCTAAATTGTAGGCTTGATATAATTCATATTGATTATTAAGTTCAGAAAGTGGAATCTTGATCGTTACAATTATATGTCGTTATACATTATTGTGTTACATGAGAGGATTTGATAGAATTTCCAAAGTTGTGTTTGAGGATCGGCAGGAAGGGTATATTGTTGCGGTAAATTCGAGACGATGTCTAACAGTATTTCTCTCAAATGTAATGGTGATATCAGGCTTGGGAATATTTTGCGTGTACTAAGCATATCTAACTTAGATCTAAATTCATCCAAATACATCGTCGCGTGCATTACTTATTGTTTTATGTCTTCAACAATGAGTTTTAAATTATTGTAGTTAATCGCGTATCCTTGCACCATTTCCAGTTGCTTTTCTATTCTACCCTGCCAACGTGACATTTTTATATTAACCATTTTTAATGCTTCGATTAATTTATTGATTGATTGCCTATTTTCGGATATATGGGATTGAGATACGTTTAAAACTGTTAAACTACTTTCAAGAATATGTATCACCGTTTGTTGTGTATGCGCGATCTTAGCAACGTTATGTCTCAAAGCTTGAACGTAGGAATCATCTCCTACCCCGAATAGAAATTTGAATATGCCTCCCAAAGGTAATAAAGACCGTTCAGATCGTTGTCCTAAAGTTTGTAACTCTGTATAGCTATTTAATACTTTCGCGTAAGTGTCCTGTACCTTTCCCAAATCTAATTGAATGTTCCTAATTGTTTCAATAAATGCGTCTTTATCAGTATACTTATCATTTTCCTTAAAATGCATAATAACCTGATTAGCCATTTCGGTAGAATTCATTAATCTCTGATCAACTTGATCAAGAAAGTTTGCAAACACCTTAGTGTCAATTACCAGTGCTAATTGCCAGTGTGACTTAGTAATTGAAATATCTTTAAGTTTTTGAAATATGACATTTTCGTATATCTCAAAAGTTTCACTCATGCCAATCGCGTACCAGAGTACAAGGTAATTAAGGTAATTCATCCTTGTTTCTGAAAATAGATGATTAATAAAATTGATAACAATCAATCATTAATAATCGATGTGTAGGTATTTACAGTATTTACAAACAATTACAGTATTTTCACACAAATACCGTATTTTCACACAATTACATTATTTTCACACAATTACTTATACAGTGCGAAGTCTTCTACATATGTCAACATTCTTAAAGCAACTCGTAGTCGCAAGTCGTAAGTGTCTGATGGTTAGCACATCGTTCTCATAAGAAAGGAATTGTGATTACAGCATAACGGACAAACATTTTAACATTGTTTTTATCGCGTTCTTTTTATGCCTCGAATCCTTCTTATGTTTATTGACATTAAGTGGGGGAGCGGAAACAGCCTCAATATTCATTGCTTCATCGTCGCTAGACTCAGGGGTTATCAAATTATCAGAATCAATATGATTTGTATCTGCGGGTGGGTTATTTAGATTGATGCCGCTCATAAGAGATTCAGAATCAGAACTGCTTAGAGTATCATTCGCCACCTCTGTTGGCATCTCTGCGACTTTAGATTTATTTCGTAGAATCTTTTGGAGTTCTGCGAGGGGTATTTCATTTTCACTATCAGACTCGGTGCCAAGTTCTTGCTTAACTCTTTTTGTTATAGGAGGTAAATTAACTTGATGGGGTTCTGAATCAATGGGCTCAGAATCATTTGAATCAGAACTTGATAAATCACTTGGTGGGACGACATAGTTTGCTCTTCGTATAGGTCGTTTATTGGCCATTCGTCAATTTTTGCATGTCGTATTTGTTCAGCGTGCACTTTAACAATATAGTTATCAAGTTGGTTTTTTATAAGGTAGGTTAGTGGTGATTTCTGTTCGATTATCCGATAATACGGTTTCCATTTAGCATCCAATTTATTATGTCTTTGAAAGTTCTTATAATAGACAGGGTCATTTAAATTAAAGAGTATGTCTTTGGCATTCCTATTTGCATACTCTACTCGTTTTCGTTTCGATTTTTTAAGCTGTCTGCGGACTTCTACAAATGCTTTATGTTGTGCATTAAGCATAATTTGATAATATTGTTCGCCATGGTATTTCATTCTGGGCTTAAGTAGATTATCGATTGGAAGAACCGGGTCTCGATTAAAAAGAAGGAAATAGGGTGAATGTTTAGAACTCTCTGATGTTGAAAATCTCATTGCGGCCAAGGTCATGTTAAGATGTACATCCCATTGTCGGACATTACCCTCTACTAGTTTTGATAAAATGTTATTGATAGTTGCATGAGATCTTTCATTTTGACCGTTGGCCTGAGGATGATAGGTGGAAGTTTTTACATGATCTATGTTTAATTCTCTCAGAACGGCCTGGAAAGCACCGCTAGTTACTTCGCTACCATTGTCGGAGATTAAACGAAGGGGAGTTGAGTATCTACAACAGATTTCTTCTACCAGTAAGTGTATTAAGGTATCTGAACTTTTGTCAGGTGCTGGAAAAGCCTCTACGAAGCCTGAATACATATCTAAGAAGCAAATTATGTAACAGTTCCTACTTAGTGTTAGGGGTAGGGGCCCCTGGACATCCACAGACACTACTGAGAATGGGTATGGTGCCATGTTCAGACGGTCTTGCATGGGAGCTTTTATTTTGGTTAAATTCCGACTTTGACAGGTAACGCATTTTTCAACATATGCGTGTAATTCTTTAAACAGTCCAGGCCAAAAATATTTTTGTTTAATGTTTGAAAATAACCTTTGACTACCCGGGTGCCCGTTATTATCATGATATTGCGTAATGACTAAAGGTGTTAAATGGCTGGGAATCACTAATCTTAAATTTGGCTCCTCATCGGCGTTTGACAAGTAATACAGAATGCGGTCTATTTCAATATATTTATTCTGCTCCGTTTTGCTAGGCTGACCATGTCGCAGTTTTATCTTTATTTGTAAAAGATTGGCATCAAGATCTTGTTCATTAGCCATTGACATACTTTCAAATTGTTTTACCGGTTCTACGAAAGAATCTTGTTCTTCATATTCTTTATCAACAACCTGTTTTTTATTTAGATAATGGGAATTAATTGCGTTGACTTGTTTAATATTCTCTGGAACATAATTTTCGGAAATTTGAAAGGTGTTATCACTTATATCCGGTTCGTAATCAGTGGGTGGGTCAATTTGGAAAGCATCGGACGATGGGGGGGCGACTCAAGAAATCTGCTATGATATTAGTTTTTCCGGGTATATATTCGATTTTACAATTATAACCAGCTATGCCTAA
The DNA here is from genome assembly GCF_026914265.1 of Mya arenaria. Lineage (NCBI taxonomy): Eukaryota > Metazoa > Mollusca > Bivalvia > Myida > Myidae > Mya > Mya arenaria. The sequence continues at coordinate 72,172,685 of NC_069126.1, forward strand.
CGCCCAAAGTTGAATTTTCTTGTTTTGCATGGGAGACTCTAAAATATATTTTAAGGGTTTATGATCGGTTCTAATAACAAAGTCAGCATTGTGTAAATAATGGTCTAATTTTTGTAATGCGTAATGTATGGCAAATGCTTCCTTTTCCACGGTAGTCTCATTTTTTTCACATTTTTGTGTGAGGCATGCTCCGATATTTTTATCTGAAGCGTCTGTATACAAAATGTATGGCTTGTTTATGTCAGGATAAGATAAATAGGGAATTTTCGTCAGATTGTCTTTAAGTAGTTGAAAACTTCGTTCACAGTCTGGTGACCAAAAGAATTTGACTGTTTTTCTAGTTAAATTAATCAATGGCTCAACCATTTCAGAATACTTTGGACAAAATCGGCGGTAAAAGCCGGCAGATCCCAAGACTGACCTAACATCTCTTACACATTTAGGAGTTGGAATTTGTCTAATTGCTTCTACTTTCTTAGGGTCTGGTCTGATTCCTAATTTGTCAATAACAAAACCTAAGTACTGTGTTTCTTCTTGCATGAATTGACATTTTTTCATTTTTAATTTGAGTTTATGTTTTTCAAGTTGTTTGAATACTTTTTGGAGATGTACCAAATGTTCTTCCTTTGTTTTTGAAAATATTAAGATATCGTCTAAATACGCAATGGCAAAACTTTCACAGCCTTCTAATACTTGGTTAAGTAATTCCTGGAACCGTCCAGGAGTTCCACAGAGGCCGTACGGAGAAGTATTAAACTCATAAAGACCTCGGAATCCGGTCGTAAAAGCAGTCTTTTCTTTATCTTGTTCTGCAAGTTTCATTTGGAAATATCCTGATTTAAGATCAAGCGAACTAAACCATGAACTTTTACCTAAAATAGCCAATATGTCATCTATGAGAGGTAAAGGATAAGATGTGGGTTTTGTAATTTTGTTTAATTGTCTGAAATCTACGCAAAATCGTTTAGTGCCATCTTTTTTATCTACTATTACAATGGCAAAAATCCAAGGACTATGTGACTTCCTAATTATATTTGCCGCAAGCATTTCGTCAATTGCATTGTCAATAATTTTCCTATTATTCAAAGGTGTGCGGTATGGTCGTAATTTAATTGGGGGGTGATCTCCTGTCTCGATTGTCATGGTAACGGTGTCAGTTTGAGTAAGATCGGAGTCATTTTTAGCGAAAAGTGTTCGATTTTGCATTATAATTGGTAAGATCGTTTCAGCATGATCTTTGGGTACTCGTAAGTCTGTCAAAATTTCATCATCAGTCATTGGATTACCTTTATTTTGAACAGAAGCAATCTCTTGAGCTTCTAATTTTTTAATATTGCCTATAGCACTGCCTTTCCTTAACTAAATTGTTTTATGAGTGTTATTTATAATTGCAATTGGAAATGTACGTTTGCTTTGAAATTTAACCACGGAATTAACAATTACAAGGCCTGGTTCAGAATCTAAAAATGAGTTGTTAATGTTTTTGAGCTCATAACATTTTTATGTTATCTATATTGGGATTTGATTTTACCTTACCATTTAATAAGTACTTTGTTTGTGGTTTCAAGACAGTACATTTTGTGAAGTCTCACAATTGATGCAATATGTAAATCTTCTTCCAAAGGTACATAACTATCATCGATGCACATACATTCTAAATCAAAATAGAGTCTTACCCCATTTTTTGATAAAAAATCCCTGCCTAAAATGATATTTCTATTTATATTTGGGACAACATAGAATTCGTGCACTTTGTGAACTCGGCCGATTTTAAATATTAATTGTACTGAGCCATCAACTTGTAGCGAATTACCGTTAACTGATTGTAAATGAGCGCGTTTATTGGAGAGTTTAGGTTTGTTTTGTAATAACCTAAGGGCCTTTCGACTAATTAAACTAACTTCAGCACCTGTGTCTACTAAACTTCAAAAAGAAATGTTTCCTATTTTTATCAGACATGAATTTGGATTCCCACAAATTGCTATAGTGAATGTTGACATATGTTTTCTCCTATCACCGACTTCTTTATGATAAGAGACACCTAGTTTTTTTTGATTACGTGAGGGGTAATATGGTCTCATGTCATTTCGACATTCCCTTTGAAAATGACCCATTTTCCCACAATTCCAACATTCAATCTTTGATTTCCAATCGTTATTTGGCCTATCACTAAATTGGTTATTTTGAACTTGAAATTCTTTACCTATAGCATTTATTTCGCGTTTTCTTGATTTACAATCTTTTATGTTATGACCGGGCCGTCTACAGTATATGCAGTATTTATTTGGTCTTAAATGATCAATTTCCATAGGTTCATGCCTATCATTGATGCTAATATCATGCCTGCTATTTTGACTCGGCGCATTACCTATTTGAAGATTAAATCTAGTTCTAAGATTTTGTTCATTTGTTGCACTACGCACCGCGGCTTGAAGAGTATCTGGATTTTCTCGCATTACTTTCATTTTTAGGAAATCATGTGCCAAACCATCAATAAAGAAGCCTATTAGTTGCCTTTCAATAACTACTAGGTCGCCGTTATGACCTACGAAAGCTTCTTCCGCCATCGTTAAAAGTCGTTCTGCATATATTTGAACATTTTCCCATGGTGTCTGTTTTATTGCCCTTAATAGACAGAAAGCATGTTGTGGATCTTGTACTTCCGAAAATCTTGATTTTAATTCCCCTTTTAGTGTATCCCAGTTATCATCAGGGTTACTTTTTAGATACCTTTGTATAAAATCACTAACTGCATTTTTGCTAGACTGATAAGCTACCATTTTTAATCTTTCGCTATCTAGACCCGTAAGAACGCCGTATTTTTCAATATTTTTTATCCAATATTTGAATTGTTTGGTATCCCCGTCAAAATATGGTACTACTTGTGATATACTCTGAGTGCCAACTACAGCCGATACATTTTGTAATTGTTCCTCTAAATTTTGAAAAATTCTACTAATATCTGGTTCTGCCATTTCTCTATGTTATCCAATAAAACCGAAATTGTCACTCACCCCTTTTTCGTTTCAGGTGGTTGTTAGTACTCGCCGTTGTGTTCCACGTCAACCCTGTTCTTGAATATCCTCGGTCAGCAGGCGCCAAACTTTTACGTGTCACGTAATGCCAACGCTCACTTAACTTTCGTGATAGTTCGTTCAGTAAACAACCAACAACTGTTCAAGTGTTCTAAGTCTTTATTTTGTTATGTACCTTCTTAAGTATCATACGGGCTATATGTCTAGTTCATGCCCAAAACCTAACCTAACTAACTGTGTAACATGCTTTCATATATACTGCTGATTTCGTCTAGTTTGTGACAGGTGTGCATATTTAATTTCTTGTTATATACAAAAAGATGTATTCTACAGTCATGAACTGTCAAGCTAATTGGTCTAATAGCCAGCGGCTATCACGAACTGTCAGCATCTAAGTAAAACTACATTTGATCACCATGATGAAGTATTTGCTTTTTGTTACAAATAAACTTTGAATTCTGCTATTGATTTTTGTTATTACTTTAAAGTGTTTCATACGTAACTTTTATATTACGTGACACTTTAAAGTGTTTATACGTAACTACGTTACGTGACATTGTTTCAATATATTCACGAAATTCATTTTGAAATATTTTGTTTGATTTATAAGAATACTTACACTTAAAATATTTCCTAAACTCTCTAGGTTTTTCTGAACTTTTCAATATCTTCCATTCTCTTTTTGTAATCAATGTTCTCCATTTTATGGGTAATATTTCTTACAATGAGTTTTTCGATCACATGAAATCAATGTGTTACAAAGATTGATCAAGATTTAAGATTTTAAATGCTTCTAAACACAGGTTTCAACAATACAGTCATGGTTAAACCAGCATTTATTACTATTTGTATAATGGTCAAAATAACCGGCATCTGTATTAAACATTCTTTAGAAAACAATAAGTCGGATACACTAAGTATAACGCTAGTAAACATAGTAACTATCAATGAAACAATTACATTTATCATGAACAATAAAGTCTTTTTTATTTTCAACCCTACTGTTAAAAACCCCACATACATATTATCAACCAAGATACTCATATAAAAACAGATCGTTTTCTAAAATGTCAAATAAATCAATATTATACAGTATTGTATATTGGCGAGTCTACACCCACACACATATATTCAAGAATGTTAAAAAAGGCGATCAAGTTTTAGTCAAATAGTTGTATCGAAAATAATTCTTATCATTTCAAATCTATCACTTAAATACTATTAAAAGCATAATGCTATTCCATCAATATTTCGCTTAGCGTTCCATGTTGAAATTTACGATATATATTATGTGTTTTTATTTCTTTAAATAAATATAACAAGAAGAATCACACCATGACTTAAAAAGGAAACAAATATCATATTTATCTAAAATATTTACAAAGTCTTTTCTCTCTTTCTTGTCCATAGTTAAATGTTCAATGTAAAAATCGGGAGTTCACCTCCGGCGTATCCCTATCTCCTCAACAGGGTGTCGTACAATACCCATGAACGCCTGCCTTCATTCCTAGCTTCCTCCATCTTTGGTACTTGTCTGCGGCGCTTGTTCAGTACTTCGGATGGAAACGGCTCGTACATCTGACGGCCTGTCCCCGCAAAATGTCCACTGTCTCCTATCTACCTCCTGGTCCTTGAACATTACACGAATCATGTAAGTATTACTTCCGTTTTTGCCGAACAAACATACGCTATTTCCCCCCATCAATTGGCCCCGCCACCATCCTCTTAAAATCGAAAAAAAAAACACCGTAGGTACCCTGATTACGGTCGTTTTGGTACGGAACCCCTGTTCTCAAAAAAAGTTATGCCTATCTTTTTTTTGAGATGTAAGTGGAAACAAAGGATTATTTATGGCCAAATCCGAATATTGAATTATTCTTTAAATATGATATGTTTTCAGAAGAAACATATAACCCCTTGCTAGCATCTCGTATTTTCGAGCTATGTGACGTATCCTTCTAACCTAGGCGTTAAATATTTATAGGAAACACGCGGCGGACCCTATTTCTTCTTTCTAAAAATGTCCTTTGAAATTCCCCATTTTGAGAAAAATCATAAACAAAATGCTTTTGTGTTATTAAATAAATCCTTAACAAAGTCGAAGAATTTCAATTCTGTTTTATTTTTATTTCTAATAAAAGCGAATATATTAAATGAACGGACGAAGAATATTCTCCAATACCTTGGATTGATTTTACCTTAATAAAACTTTAGAAAAACAAAAGTCACTCAGGAATCCGGTCAGTAAAACAAAAGTGTCTATATTTCAAGTTGAGGAAAGACGAGAGAAATGAAACTTCACTTAACCTTTTCGTCCTACTTGAGTTTTTATAATCGAATGAAACCATATGCAAATTTTAAGTACATACTGCATTCTCATAACCCCTGCATAACCTAATATTTATTTAAATATTTCAACCACGATTTGTGCATAGTTTGGGCATGGATATTAGTTATCAATGGTTGACATTATATGAAACGTAGGCACGTGATATATGCACTAAACAATAATTATACACAATAGAGGAGAAAACTTAAAGCTTAAACTATGTCTGACTTTTGTTATTCCCATAAACTCCTTACAATGGTATTAAGGCTGTCATGTTCAATCGAATATTAACCAAAAAGATATGAAAAGTAAGATGAAGGATATTAGGCAGAAACATGGTAAATTGGAGTAAGTGATAATATGGAAATTTAAAGATGTTGGACGATAATTACATAATAAATGCTGATAAAAAGGTGTACTATTAGCAATTCTTGAGAAATCAGTGACACAATTAAAATCTTATTATAAATTGTACTTAAAAAATAATAGGTTTAGGCAAATCCATTAATTCCAGAAATATAACTAAGAAACATAAAAGTTTAACCGTCTAAAAGCTTAAAAAGGGCCTATTGTTGCAGATAAATGAAAATAATGAGAGTATTATTCAAACGGAAAATCTGTATTTGCCTACGTTCTATTTTTTTAAAAGAATTGTTTGCTTAATTTTGGTAAGTGAGTGAAACTGCCTGACAGTGTTTTTTTATGTACGGTACTCTTTATTATAGGAGATCTGACTTAATCCAATATTTGAAAAAGGGGATGTTTTTGGAGGAAAGCCAATGAAAATCATACATTTTATAATATTTAAAATGCTGTTTCAATGATTGGGACATTCCAATCTTAATCAAACATTTTACCTTTACATTCATTTTAAATTTGAATGATTTTAGAAGTTGGGCTAGTTTAACCGTCACGTGTGTAACAAAATCGTTCGAATATGTCAAACATAAGTGAAATTTCAGTTGGCTACCTTCACCCGACTGACTTCATTACAAACTTACTTACTTACCAAACAACGAGCTAAGACAAAATGCAGAAACCATGTTCAAAGTGCATTAGTTCAAGGTCAAGGTACCATTTAGGGACAAAAACTAATTGTATAAAACTGTTCAATTCTTTTGTTTCATCAAAGTCTACCAAATAATTATTCAATTTTGCAAATTGGCCAAAAGATAACCTTTGCAGGGGCGGACCAAGAACTTCATGTTAAAGGAATTGTAACTAAGAGGGGTAACCTTTTGACTTGTGCGCCTCCATCAGAACCGACATTAATTTGGTTAAAAGCGTTATAAGACCTAAACGGTGCACCAGTTAAAGAAATAATTTATTTCATTTAAGAAAACCCTTCAGCAGTAATTCCTTCCCACTCATTCTGTTAATAGAACTTCACGACCGTAATCGGTAACAGTTTGTCATATGACGTCGTCCGATGGGGATTAATATGACAGACCGATGGTGACATTTCAAGTTCAGTACCAGTAAATATTTAAGTATTTCAAGTTCACGAAATAATTTTATTTATATGTTGAAATTATTTATTTGTTGACTTCAATTTGTAAACCGCGATTTCTTGAATTTGAAGTCATCAATTTAACTAAGGTTTATGATCATTGCATTCGCCAATAATGAACAATTAGAAAGCCATAAAAACGATATTATTAGAGGTAGGAGTGCACCTCCATATTTAGAAGTGTCGGTGCTAATATTCAGGTGCATATCTTTATTTCAGAAAATCAAAAACATTTTCAGACAGCCGCACCTTTCAATATAGAAATGCACATATATGTTGTAGTTAAGGTGCACCTCCGTATTTAGAACTGCACTTCCAAGTATAAAGGTGCACCTTTTAATTAGATAGAGGTGTAACTTTTAATTTAGGATTTACTTGCAAACTGATATTCACACAAATACGGCGACTAGTAGTTTAAATAAATAAACGAGCGATAATCGAAATCTGAAATATTGGTTGGTACAAACAGGTGGTGAAAAAAGAGGGTACGCATATGTCACAACACCTATTAATAATATGTTCGTACGAATTTTTCACACACGTGAATTATTCGTACGAATATATCTCATGTGTAACATATTCCTATATTTAAAAATTAAGGTTCAACAGGGCTATATGTCTTATTGTTTATAAAAGAGTAATTTTGAAAAATTGAAGAACAAGGGAATCCGAAATCTTTGAAATACAGTCATATTTAGTATAGCATCATTTCGTTTTAGTTAGTGTAGAAGTATCAACTATGGTACTATTGTAGGGACACAGTCTGCCTGACAAGAATGTGGTATATTCACGATGTTTCACTTTATTCATATGCTGATAAGTGTGATAATTTTACTTCCGCTTCCGCTGTAAACATTCCCACTTTTTCTGCACCTGAAATTATAATGTAAAACAACTATCTTCACTGGGTTCCAAAATAAATTTAGAAGCAGCTTTTATCAAATGGGTAAGGGCGTCAAACCCAACCTCAAAATTCAACCGAACCTCGCCCAAAATAGCATGCAAAGGCCTACGAGGAGGAATAGAGGTCAAAAGAGAAAAGTTATATCCACTGGTGTCGATCCACAGACAAGGAATCGAGACACTCCTTAGGTTCTCATACCGAAAGTGATTACAGTAGAGGCAGTAACTTGGTTGACTATTGTTTTAGTCCCAAACCATCAAAAGACAGGTCTAATATAAACGAGTAGTGGAAAGCTATATCGGTAACCGAATCAAACCCAAGCAAAAATACAACCCCTGTCAATATAATAAATGTATCCGCCAACAGCACACATTAGCAACAGCACCAGTATATCTACACCCTACAAAAATGCATTCCAGTTTTGTTGCAATCTCCTTTCCAAATGGGTTCTCAGATGCAACCCCAAGGCTCCAGAAACATTCAGAAGCCATTTGTGTTATCGGATAATGATATTCGAAGAATATAATCACTTCTTTAAGAGAGGACATGGCGGCCAAGGTCAACTCTGCCATCCATGAGCAGCTGAAACCACTTCCAGAAGAGGTGTATCAGCTTGTGACCCAGATCAATAATTTAAAATTTAATTGGGTGCTGCCAATCAATACAGTAGAAGGAACTGTGTTCTTATTAGCAACATCGCTGAGGAGCCTGGTTAGAACACTGACATTATTATCATGATTAAAGTAAGGTGGCCTGGATATATCTTCCAATGAAAATGACAGGTCCCACAGAAATGTGGGCAAAGGAAAAATCTAAAAACATCATTGTCAAGTTTGTCTCATGTAAGACCAAAAGTGCAATAAATAAGAAAGAGCAAGACATGTATTAATGAACAATAAACATCATACAGAAATGAACATGAATACAAGTGTAGGCAGTTAAAATGAAAATTCACCGACAGCTAGTAATTAGTAATTTGTTAGCAATATAAACAGACACATGGACCTTGTACAGCTCGGATTCATATCCCCTTCTTCATGATCTGTGAACTGCCAGTGCTTGGAGTAAGCTTCAAAGTTACTCACGTATATTGCTTGTTATTCATTTGCCAATCAACTACATTCTCCTTTATAATATTGAGTAATAAGTATTATAGTTATCTCACCTCATGGTTATAATCCGTGTCATTCTTTGAACATGAATGTTACATTATTACACTTATAATACGTAATGTATCTTTTCTTAATATGATTGTGTACATGCATACCCAATATGTATGTTAAATTGACAATCTAAGCACTTCTTTCGCTATCCACTATGCTTCTAAATTACTAATTCAAGAAATCTAGCATGTATGTAAGAAGTACTTATTAGAACTCATTTCCAATTTTACTCCATACATCCATATACCAATGGATTCATGAATTATAAAACACCACATCTTTTCTTTATAATATGTTGTCAATCATGTAAAATAACCATTTCTATATCTGATCTTAAACATGCTTCAACCTTTAAGGTCGTATTCAATGTCATTTGGAGTATTTAGAATATGCTTTAACATTTACTTAGCTACAATTCCAAAACTCTTAGAATGCATGTAATTAATGTCAGTAATTCAATACCTTAATACTATTATAAGCCTATATTAACACTTAAATCAAATACGTTACACATTAAAATCTGTGAGATTCATGTGAATTATTATTCCCTAGATACGTATAAATACTTGAATTTACATTGTTTCATCTTGATGTTATATCTTGACATAACAGTGGAATTTCTTATAGTTAGCATTGAGATGTACCATGCGTGTTGAAAATCATCATTAAGCAATATCGTTTGCTTAACTGTTTAACTTAAGGGTGACTATTTTGTATGTATATGTATGTGTAGGTGTTCACAAATTTAAAAACAAATACTGCCTTTAAGTTAAAACACTTTATAATGAATAATCTTATAATGAAATACCAAAATTCTTCAATATGAATTTAACTCTTTCATAACTTTGAGTATATCTGTATAATATCATATCTTCAGATACCATTTAATTTATGATGAAACATATATTAATATAATTTCCTCTTACCTCCTCAGACGTTCGGTTATATTTTATCTAGTTTTAATGTTTGTTCTTCCATGGAAAGCTTTTATTTTCATGTTTGAACATGCCCTTTTCAGTTTAAAATGCTATATTTCATTAGTTTGTTTAAGCATTAGATATCACATGTTTAAGGTTGCTAAATTACCTTCTGTCATAACCTATTGTATTGGAATAATTTCTTTCTAACTTTATAATTACCATGCTTTTTCAATCTGACACGCAAGAAAATACCATATATATTCATTAAAACGGTAAAAGTACTTATTTAGTCTCTTAAAAGGTTATTATTATTAAAGATTAAACTATCATACATCTTTAATACGTCTGACGTGATGTTATTAGCATATTTTAATAGGATTAACTTTGTCTTGAAATTAAAAATCAGTAATATACCTACCTGAATTAACCCTTCCTGTCATCATCCTGCGATTCTTTCAAGCTGCTAGCACTATGAATAACTTGCTATGTTTGATCTTTCCACATCAAAACAATTTTCCCATCACTTTTTTGGCTTTGTGGTACGTATTGAGTAAACATTATAGTCATTACGCATTATAGGACAGTAGTACATGTACGTTTCATTCTTACTTAGCAAACGTGTGATAATGATAAATCTGTGGAACGCAAAGCATCATCACCCTGGTGAACGAGAATGGTACATGAAAATGAAAGAGTAGACATCTCTTTTACCAAAAATATAAAAGAAAAAAATGTCCGTTATATCAAACATGTCAATATGTTATATATCAATTTGTACGATTTGAAGCAAACATGTAATAATGGAAAGGCTCGTGTACTTAACCTGTTTAATACTATTGAAAGTACACTTGATTACCAACAATACTTCAATAATTTACCACATGACTAACGATGTTATATTACTAGATTAAGAGTGTCTCTGCTCATTCATTAAGAATCCACACCGGTATACATTATGTTCAAATTACAATATTCCTAAATATGAACGTTTTTGTACTTTTTGTAATTGCATTGTAAATGATCTAGAAGATGATTATCATTTTACTAATATGTCCTTTTTGTAAACACATCAGAAAAAAATACAATGAAAATACTTGAACATTTAAGACAAAGCAGATAAAAGGTTTATAGAACTGCTCAGGTTTGAAAACAAAATTATTGTATCCTTTTATATAAGGGATTGTACGCTTAAATTATAATATATTTTATGATGTATTGTTTTAATATATTACTAGGTTATAAATAAAACACCATTGAACGTAACAGTTTGATAATGATAAATCTGTGGATCTTTAGATAAGTGTTTATCAATTAGTATTGATACTTATGTTTGAGCTGATACAATATCGTCATGGGCATTCTGGTCAATGATAATGATGTGTCCATGCTAATTGATTGCTATTCGTTTGTGTCTTGCGCAGCCTTCAATACTTTATGACATTCATAAGACAATGTCTTGTATTAAGAATAATGGAATAATATAATTATTTAGTAATAGATAAACATATGATTATGATTTTGTTTTATTATATTATCTTTTAACCAAATATGGTTTTAATAACTGACGGAGTTCCACAAGGATAAATTAGATTTAATTAGTTTTGCACCAGAAATAAGTTCATGACTTTAACCGATAATTCTCTGGAACATTTCCCTCAGTTTATAATATTTTCTTTACGTCTTCTGGCGAAAAACCCTTTCTAATGTCTGACATTGTAACACCCATGAACCCTTGATATACCATTAAAATTAATGTTTTTGATGGTTTCATTATCGGCTTTATCTGGTTCCTAAATTGTACATGTTAATGAAAATATGTATAAATAAATGAATTATGAATGTTATGTCGCAGACACCACTACGCCACTCTTCATAAGCATTGTCACCAGCAGTATTGTATCACGAACACTACAACCTTTGGTAAAACGTATATAAGATGGAACAATTATTGATATATTTATTGTTGTACATTGTCTTTTTGTTCATTTGTACAACGTCTAAAGGGCAATGGTAAGGTATATTAAACACAAATACCTCTTCTAAGTCGCTCATAGATCCCCAAACATTCAATTAGAAAATTAATTATCGTTTTAAAACTTGTAGTTATTTTTTTTAAATATTTATTTTGACTAGTTCTTTAACATGGCGTTTTAATGTTTATAGTAAGGTCCCTGTTGACATCCAAATTAACCGTGGCATTTTAGTCAAATTAAAATGTGTATATACAATAAGCGTACTGCATAACACACCCATATGTAAAGTTTTTTGGTATAAATTGAATCAGTAAAATATTTTCTTAAATATCATAGGGGCTCACCCTAGTTCCACGCTAGTGAAATGTACTTGACACAAATAAATGTGGACACCAGCTATACCACAATATTCAATGTTTACTTCTTGTGAGCCCCGCTAACAAGGTCAGTTTGCTCTCAGGGAACCTACTCAACTCTGATCTTAACTAGACAATGTTGTAGCCTCTACAAATTCCAATCGCGTATTTAAAAAAGCTTATTAGTTGACCAGTTTTATTTTATTAAGGTACAAAAACAGACACACTGAGTATAATTGATCATTCAGTAATAAAGTACATAAAAACATAATAATGTATAATGTACTACATTGACATATATCCTTGTCATCTTAAATACATGTATGTTCTGTAAATGCTATATATCAATGCTATCAAAACGGAACGGTTGTAAAATACGAATAAATGTAAAATTATACAAGTACACTTAAATTATATGCTTACTGAGTATATATTTTACCAAGCCGTACTATAATGTTAGTATCGTCAGCTTTATTACTTCATCGAACGTAATGTGGTTCTGCTCTAAACATATGGTTGACTCAGATTGCCTACCAACAAAAATACTGGCGCTTTTATACTTGCACAGTAACCGTAGTTTTAATGGAACGCCACTACCATGAAAATTGATTACAATGCCAACCTAAACGTTGGCGGTGCAAACAAATTGAGAGACAATCGTGTGACCGCCAAACAAAATAACGTTTTAATATATATATGGCAGTCATCTTGAAAATGTACGCTACTGATGCAAAGAAAAGCTCTGGACAAAGCTTTCAGATTTTTAATATATACATAAACAAATCAAAAAGATGAGTCACTATATACATGATTGATGCAGATACAGATACAAACATAGATCTTGACCTAAAAACGGCGGAAAATACGCAAACAAATAGCTGACATCTTGCTAGTACAAACATGTTACGATCAATAAACACAAGAGAAATGGATATATCGTTGCATCGGCGGTGAGGAAAACAAATATATGTTTGAAAACAAAAAACATATCGAAGGAACTTTAATTCATCGTCTTAGATATGAAGCATGTTTATATTGAATAAAAATTCACTATATGCTTGTAATTACCAGGTGGGATACTAGTATTACATATCTAAATGGCATTTTGACAAATGCAAATCTAGAGTCAGTTTATGATATTTTTGCCCCACCAAATGTTTACATGCTCTAGGTGGAATGGGGGTAATTAATTTTTTTTCAATATAATATGTTAATATTAATAACTTTCAGGTAAACACTGTACTAATAAATATAATATTTTTCATCCGTAAATGGTTCATCTATCTGATTTACATTAACAACACTGTCCGTATGTGCTTTAGAGAACAACACCGATTTTAATTCGGATTAAAAGTGTCGACGTCATATGGCGTTGAGGTCCACTGTAATGTTATTAAAAGGAAACTTGAACTCATGAACAGCTTTGTATTTCTTATTTTTGAATTTTAAACCAGGCGCATTCAAAAAATAATTTAACGTTGTTTTCTTATTAAAAAAGCTCAAATCTCTTTTTGTCATGCTCGGTTAAGTTCTTTGTCTTTGCTGATGCAAATAAAAAGGCTACAATTGTAGTATAAGTGATGTATTTAATTACCAACACGAAACGATGAACAACTGTAAAAAAATCAAAAACTAATACAATGGAAATCAAATTATGCAGAAAGTCACGAATCAATCATAAATTTAATGTATTTAATTATCATCTCCACATAACATCAGAATCGAGTATGACCTCCAGGATTGGCAACTACTGCATTAGTCAACGCCCCATAAACCAACACAACTTGCACACGAGGTTCATTGAAATGTTGTACCACTCTTCCCAGAGAGTTCTGGTTCGCAGTCAGGTGAAACAGAGGGCCACGGATAAGGTTCTATTGGGTTAAGATGTAAAAAGTTAAAGGTAAGCCGTGTTGTATGAGGACTTACGTTGTTTTGCTGAAAATTAACTCAGTGCGTTGACGTACCATCCGAACGACGACTAGTTCAACGATTTAGTCAATATATTTTATGGCAGTCAGTGTCCCTTGGAAAAAAATGTGCACCTGATCTTGGCCTTTCTGACACATATCATGTTACATTTACTTGCTGTTATAAACGTGAAATTGTCGAAGGAGACACATTTAAACGTCTAGCGACGGCCTCTTGTTTACGTCCATACTCTAGTATTTCCTAGCGCGATTTTCATGAGTAGGCATAGCAAGTTATGAAAAAAACTATTTTTGTCCCAAATTCATTCTTTAAACTCATGTCTGGTTATGCATGTGATATTTTGTGTTAGAAAGCTGCATGTCACAGTTGCACAAGATGCACGTGCAAATCCTGCGCTGACCCAAACTGACTCCATTGAAGTTTACTGGAACGTGTTTGTTTTTGTGCGTACCAGAGACATGATATAAATGTATCCATTTGTGAAAACTATATTTTTCTAAGTAGCCTTTTGAATTTACAATAGTTTATATTGTCGAAAACATACATATCACATGCACACTGCATGGAGAAAATCAAAATTTGGGTGAAATAAGCATTCTTTTTAGTTTTGTATGCCTTTATATTGTCTAAAATCAATTTTGTATATTTAAGACGGCAAATGACATAAAAATGGGGATTGGTATTGAGTGTAGATAACAATTTTGGATAATGTGCCGCTAACGCTGTGTTGGCTCGACGCTATTTTAAATGTCTCTCAAATGTATATAAAATATAGATTTGCCTGTAAATCCTTAATACTTTCAGACATTTTTGAAAGGGATCATGTGAAATATTTTCCTAGATGTTTATCCCTCTTATTTCTGTTTAATAAGACAAATCAATTATAACCTTTTTTGGACGATCCTTATGTATTGTGTAATATGGATTATTTACAGATGTCCCAACGTAAAGCTTAGGTGCAGCCCTCCGGTTATTATATAAAAAGCAAAAAAAAAATAACATCGTGCATGCTTTCATATATGATATAATCAGGACTAATTGTAAAAAAAAATGTAAAAAAAATAAATAAACACACACTTGACACATATCCGTGGAATGTTGAAAATTAATTGGTAGTCTCATAACTCCAAATACTTCATTGCTTTGATATCCTCAACAAAGAATGGTTCAGCATCGCTTTACAATATAATGAATGTTTCATAGGCAAGAAAAAGTACAAAACGCCTAAAACTTCACTCCTTCTTACGTCATCATACAGCCTCAAGCTTTATAGCTTCCACTAACTTATCTAAAGCACCGTCTGTATCGGGTCCTTCAGCACTGTGTTGTTGTACACGGGATCATCTACAAACCAAGAAAAACAATGAGAACAAACAAGATGCAAGAATTCTGCTTTAAAAATTATTTTAAATCAATGTTTTTTTCAATAAGTTACACATACAATCTATAATGTATACAATGCTGGGTGATTCTCATTACATTTTCCTGTTCAATTACACTCCACATTAAATTATTGCTCATAATAACTATAGCTTTCAAAGCCAATTGATATTTACTTTAAAAGTTATACAACAATGACCAGATAACCCAAACGTTGAAGAAGGGAAACACCTGTCTGATTAAGAAAACATATATTTAATGTATACAATGCTTCTACCTTTGACATTTTCGTACGAAACATGTGTCTTTAAACCAGGCGCATCCAACGGCGTGTACACGTGAACATTGTCGAGGCTGAAACAAAGCAGGTTTGTTAACTATTTACCTCAATATATATCGCATGAGAACGTTAGAGCAAAAACAAAAACTTAAGTGTGACCCTGCCTGCATCGACATCGGTTTGCAATTAAGATGATTGAAATAGATAAACATAGTTTCTCCCGAAGGAGTAGTTTACTGAATCATTGAAGTGAGCACAAATGGTGAAGAGAATTTCACAATTTATAACTGAAATTCATTCTATGAACAGGATTTTATTTTCTGCAATATGATATTTGATGTATATATATATTTATAAAAATATTCTTCCTATTTTTATATTGATTCTTTCATTGACAATTTAAAAGATATTTTGTGTGTTTGACTGTGTTATATGTGCTAAATGCTGAATGATTACGGTAAAATTGAATACAAAGACAGAAATACTGTATAAATTTGTATAAACGTAATTCAGTAATTTGTAACGTAAATGTCGAGAAAATATGTTATGGCAGCGGTGGTAAGCGACCAGATCTTAATCGACCGTTTGTCGTTTAGAAACTTAACTAGATTAACTTGATTGTTAAGTTTCTCGCGAAAGGCGAGTTCACCGAGACGTTGAGGTGACCAAATGAGGTGAAGAGTGATTTAACTTCCAAGTTAGTCAAATATCTTAATCTTATTATATTAGGTTACTTACGTTTTAAAAGATATTATATTATTTCATTGTACCTTTTCTTTATATAGATTTGAAGGTTGAACATTTGTCACAGAACATTTGGCATTTGGAAGGCTGAGCATTCAGACTGATCTGAATTTATTTTTGTCAAATGTATATTTTTAAGTATGCATTTTTGTAATCAGCTAACGCCTATCAGAGTGTGAGGAGTGTGAAGTGTGTGAGGAGTAGCTGCTAAGGTCACAGCGGGGAACGCTTTAAAATCTTCCATTTACCTGAGTATTTCTGTTTTTTCAGTTGTTAAGGTTTAATACACTTTTAAGACACCAACTAAAAGTTGTAAATAAGTATATAATAGCATTGTTTTTGTATACGTATTTGTGACATTTTATGTAATTGAATTGACCATTTTAAAGCCAGATTATTAAAGGATAATTTAATTTGTGTAACTTTTGAATAGTTAATGTGATAGAAATTCATTTAAAATATTTTATGCATAATACTGAATTATGCTATATGTTATAAAGACATAGTATGTATACTTGAGTGAGCTTTGGACACGGTTACATAACATAAATTCCAGACTAGAATTCTATTATAAAGTACATTTTCCTATTAAATTTCATTGCCGAAATCGAAGATCAATTATGCGCTTCGGACGTCAGATCTAACTTAGTAAAATAAAGTTACGTACACACTTTTAGTTTCGTTAGTTACTCATTCCCATTTAACTTTGAATAAATTAACGCTTTGAAAATACTTACAATTTTCTGCTTAATGTAGCTCTCAAACCAATTGGATAGTTATTTGTACTTAATGCATAACTTAAAAGTTTATTGCCACACCAACCCTTACCAAGAGTTGTTCGATATACGCCAGATTTATGTGTACATTGGATGTTACTTTTACGATAGATAATATGTCATAGACAACAGTTAAAGGGTCAGTAAATATGAACGGCAGAAATAATATAGTAACTATGACATACGTACATAATGTACGCACCACGAAATAATTGGTGCCGAATTTGTGATGCATTGTTAAATTCATAGACTGACGATTCCCAATATGTTAAAATATATTTCAAAGAAAGAAAAAATGTAAACCATCTCAATGTTGCTATTCATACACTTGTGTACGTCTTGAACTATCAAAGAAGTATTTTCATTTGTTTATCTCACCCATTGTCGCCATTATCTGTAAAATAGAAAAATAGTAAAATCTGTTTTTTCAGTTGTTAAGGTTTAATACACTTTTAAGACACCAACTAAAAGTTGTAAATAAGTATATAATAGCATTGTTTTTGTATACGTATTTGTGACATTTTATGTAATTGAATTGACCATTTTAAAGCCAGATTATTAAAGGATAATTTAATTTGTGTAACTTTTGAATAGTTAATGTGATAGAAATTCATTTAAAATATTTTATGCATAATACTGAATTATGCTATATGTTATAAAGACATAGTATGTATACTTGAGTGAGCTTTGGACACGGTTACATAACATAAATTCCAGACTAGAATTCTATTATAAAGTACATTTTCCTATTAAATTTCATTGCCGAAATCGAAGATCAATTATGAGCTTCGGACGTCAGATCTAACTTAGCAAAATAAAGTTACGTACACACTTTTAGTTTTGTTATTTACTCATTCCCATTTAACTTTGAATAAATTAACACTTTAAAAATACTTACAATTTTCTGCTTAATGTAGCTCTCAAACCAATTGGATAGTTATTTGTACTTAATGCATAACTTAAAAGTTTATTGCCACACCAACCCTTACCAAGAGTTGTTCGATATACGCCAGATTTATGTGTACATTGGATGTTACTTTTACGATAGATAATATGTCATAGACAACAGTTAAAGGGTCAGTAAATATGAACGGCAGAAATAATATAGTAACTATGACATACGTACATAATGTACGCACCACGAAATAATTGGTGCCGAATTTGTGATGCATTGTTAAATTCATAGACTGACGATTCCCAATATGTTAAAATATATTTCAAAGAAAGAAAAAATGTAAACCATCTCAATGTTGCTATTCATACACTTGTGTGCGTCTTGAACTATCAAAGAAGTATTTTCATTTGTTTATCTCACCCATTGTCGCCATTATCTGTAAAATAGAAAAAACAAAGCAAAAAAAAAACATTACGATTTGTATGTATACGAGCATACATGTATAATCATGTATCTATATAATTGCAATTGCATACTATCTTTAAATGTATATTTTAAGTTACCATGTCCATAAATAATTCTGACAGAAAGGTGACATACAATCGAACATACACAATTCAGTCGAGGTTTTTCAATTTGAGTCTATACTTGTTAGACATTCCTTTAGCTCTGATACAACCAATGCGATTACAACAGCACACAAATTATATATAATCACAGCTAATGAAGCCACAGCCACAGAGAATGGGTTTACCCCGCCGATGGATTAATTGGCATGGAACCAAACTTTCATGACCAAAATAAGTTTTAATAAAAATCAAATTTTGCAAGCAATACAATCGTTATAGATAAGTAAGTTTAAAATCTTACCCAGAGCAGCGTACGGGGACTTATCCTATACAATGGAAATGTCTTCATAGGTCTGAGTTGGGTTGTACCCACGAGTATTAGCTGCTTGTCTGTAAATGTGACAGAGTACTTCGGTAGTCTGTTGTGCGTCATAGGGCCTTCATATCATCATTATTCAGAAAACCATTTAATAATGTTTAAAGCGATTCTTTACACTACAAACGTTCGGTGTTACCATTGCTTTGGTGGAAATTACTGTTTTCATTATAAATAGAAGCATTGTTCTGAAAATGTTCAAAATAATAATGTTTTGAGTATATGTTTGACAATTGACGTTTAAATTCACTTTAGTCATCGGTGGATGTGACAAAGACCCCTTATTATAGCATAGTGGACAGAGGGATACTTTTTAGGGTATGCTGTAATCTAAAATTCAACTAGTGTTAGAATGCAAATATAACCCATGCAGAAAAAAAGGCTCTTAGATCGTATCGTTTTCTCTGCGAAATTTCAACTCATATTGAATTGCAAAAGAATATTTCATGTATGCGTAATGATCATATCATATGTAGAGATAAACCAAAGATGATCATGATTATGTTTTATAAATCATATTTAACATAATAGGATATACATTGAGACTTGTGGACCACAGATTATGGTGCTTTATACTGGTAAAACACGTATTGATACCAACCATCATATTGTCATTTCATATAAAGACCAATTGGTGACAAGCTAGGTACACATTTTTTTATTCTTATTCAAAACACAATATCTTTTTGACATTCATTGCTGTTCGAAGTTTCATTCACATTCATCCAATATCTTTTACAATTCCGTTTCGGTATGTTTTGTTCTAGCATATTTTTCTAGTGAAAGAGGGCAATTTGGTAACGTTTGTTACAGAGTGATGGTTTTTGTACCATATCGATGCATCTATTCAAGTCATGTTATTCTTTTAGAAAAGTTCAGATAAAAAGTAAGATGACATACTTCATTTAAATAAAAGGATTGTAATTCGGACAATATCAACGTGTTTTAATGAGGTTAAACAGACAGCTAAACGGGCATACACGTTTATTATTAAATCTGCTTTGTATTTACTCGCTAAAATGGTGACTTACGTATCTATTGCCTCATCTGTGTTTGCATCATGATACAGATCTGAAAATGAATATCAATAATAATTTATAGCTCGGTTAATTTTCCAATTCTTTGTTCCATGTATAGTCATGTTTATAACTAGTGCATATACGTTTGTAAAGTTGGACGCTGTTTAATAAAAAGAGCACTTTAAAAAAGTTCTCTAGGTCTCTTGAAATTCCAATTATTGTTTAAAAGTGGCTGAATTGGACTGATATATCAGTACAACAGCTCATTGACCTTTATCCGAGTTAAAATCTGCTTATTTCCACGGAGAGACGATAAGACCACTTAATTTTATCTTAAGTATTCAACTTGCATTTTGGCAGGGTGTATGCGTTTGATGTAAGATTGCGAGAATTCATTCGTAGATGCAAAGTAAACTTCTATGTAAGTATATAAGAAAGAGTAACATTGATGAAAAAGTTAGTTTGATTGTTTGCACATACATTGCTTAGCACTGATGACATATCGCATGAAAGTGTTGCCTAAATCGCATTGAAGACTTAAGTATATCGTGTCACACTTATGGCAGCGTTCAACCCAAAGGACATATTGATAGTATGTGCGATTTGAGGAATTATGTGTTTAATAAAAATGGGTATGACATAAATATTTGAGGCTAGTTAAAACTTGATATAACTTGTACATACAATGAAAACGTATAAAGCTTAGACTTTTTATGAAAGACTAACATTTAACAAAACTATTGTTCATCAAAGACTATGGTGTTTTTTTTATTTTATTTTAAGATTTATATGTTCAACTTATTAATGTGATGATTTTTGAAACCTTAAGCGTTTAATCATTTAGTGTGTTTTAACTGTTTGAGTAAAATTAACAGGGCAGTGTTCATAACTGTCTCCCTTCGAATCACACACGGAATAGTCTACAGGTATAACTCTAAATAAAGGACTCGTCCTATCTGTCCTATAATGCAGTAGGTGGAATATATGTTTTGTTCATTGTAAATTAACGGTATTGAATGCGTGTCAAAGATACGTGGTTACGTGGTCCCTGAGCGTATTGTGGTGGAGCAATACATCTGATGTCGATTCTCGGATTATGCAAGTCGTAGTAACTTCGTGAACGATTAACACACTCTAGATCCCCAATTACTGCTAAAGGAGCATCTATGATTTGTTGAATGTGGAATGTCTAGTGTTGGTATTGCTGCTCAGAACGCAACAAACACACTTTATAGAGGGTTCGTATTATAAGATACAACTGCGCGGTGTTTAAAGTTGTAGAGTAGAAACTCAATTATTTGAGGGTCACAAGTGCCAATTCATGGAGGAATAAGTCACGTAGTAAAAGTGCCGCTTTAATAGCAGTGTCAAAAGTGAGTCTTGATAGCGAGACAAAGCGCCGGTTCGTTTAAGAGGGTTTGTTATAGACTCGGGTGTTTGTTGAGAGAAATTAATTGTATAACGTTAGGTCATCATAGCACAAAACCCTAATTAATTGAAAAAGAATGAAAAAAAAACTGGATTCCATGTAATATTCTGGCCATTTATAGTATATCATGGATATTGAATTGTATTATATTATATTGTACAAGTGTTAATTTCTACATTAAATATGCGCACTTAAAATCTCACCTTCCCGAGATAGTTTGATTGGACACAAACAGTCAATGTTGTACTTTCGTCTCAAAACCATGACCACAACTATCACCAAAATAATCGCTGCCACTATCAATGCAGTTGTTCCACCAACTATAGATCCAACGGCTCCAGGTGGTGGTTCTAGATTTAAACAATAGCAACATTTAGCATGCAAACTACTTCAAATTTATCTTGTAAGTAAGCATTTAATATTGTCAAGAAAGAAACATCTATAGGAAACTATATATCTTAAACATCATTGGTACGCCGATATTTTCGGTATTTATTTTAAGATTTGATTAGAGTTAATAACGGCATATTCCTTTAGAAATCAATTTATTTAATAATCAGGCCTTTGTTCTTACTTCTTAGTTCATTAATCCAACGTTGTCTGAGTAATTGGTTCAGTCGATCATCCAAAGTACTATTTCCGTCAAAATATCTAAAAGCCCGATGTTCCTTAACTCATCGTGGCTATGTTATTGAAACATTACCTCAACAAAGCAAACAATCTGTGAAATGATTTTAAAATCAGAGCAGTTCACCTGCTTTTTTTGCGAAGGAGTTATTTTTATGACAATTGTGGATCAATTAATGTCACTCACGTGAACCTTTATGTCATTTAAGCCCAGATTAGTGCTCTAGAGTTTTTTCTTGGATACAAAAAAACAAACTCTAATCTTTCCCCTGTGAATAGGACTGCACTAAATTATTCAAACATTTTACTCTATTTCATTGATTTGTCAATAGATTGCGTTTTTCTTGCCATATTCGTACACAGTCAGGTTTAAATCAAATCAGCCGATGCTTGAAATAGCAACTCAATAATAAATAGGATCGTTTGTGGACTTTTGAACACTTCCTCGGTTATGCTGAAAAAATATTTGCTTGATGATTTGAATAATGCACACCATGAATGGACGAGCAATAATACCGCTTTTCGAGCCTATCTGTCGTATTAGTGAACCATGTTTTCTGTTATCGATTTTGCTTAATGCAATAACACAACTATTTGTTGAAGCACTAGATTAAACTAACTCCTCCACTGAACATGTAATTTAGAAAGACGTTGATATTACAGTTATATTTTATCAACTCGTAGGACATATTTTATTATTTTCTTCAACGTATTCTGTTGAACTTTCACTTTAAAACATCGTGCACTATTCACCGATATTGTACTCAAAAGTAAAACATGATTTTCTGAATCAAGTTCATGGTAACTTATAATTTTAGTTGGAAAAAAATATTCACACGACCTTGTTGCATTGTATTCCATATAAAGCAATATTAATAAATAAGTTACCAGTACCCGGAAGAGACGGAAAGACGGGATTAAATAATTTATTCAACAACTAAACGATGACGGCTACAAGCAAAGCGCAAATATATCACCTGCAAAACCTCCGAACGGTGCTAAATAAAATATCGATTTTTGCGAAAGAAAACTGTTAAAAAATACTTTATACCTACTCTGCTAGAGTTTCTACGTTAGTGATTACCATTCATAGCTGCAATGTTTATGTTTGTATTTGGTTGATTTATTACATACCGACAAGTCGAATTGGAGTGTCGAATTGGAGTGAAGTATTTTGTTTACAGTTTCCTTTTTCATTTCTTGAAAATAGAATGACTTCATACGTCGATCCATCGTTTAATCCTGTAAGTAATATTTTGTACTGTATCTTCTGATCAATCTCATCTGCCGTAAGAACCAAGTATTTCGAACTTTCAATCATTTTGTACAAAACGATAAATGTTTGCTTAAGTCCACCATTGAAGTGACTGATCCACCCGATAGTAGCTGAAGACGAAGTCGTTGTACTATATGTTAAATCAGTTGGACACTGAGGGACATCTGTAATAAATAAACTACAGATATTTTTTTACAAAGAATAATATATTTATAGAAATTTGCATATAGTAAATTTAAGTCGAGTTAAGCCAACTGCTTAACTCATCGAAAAAGAACATCTAGTATAGAGCATCGGTGGCCTTTGTTTGAATCAAACCATTCACACACCGCAAACACTTCATAAACTTGTAGACCTGACAGGATAACATAAGATATTTTATTTCTTTTATTTTGTGATTCTGACCTCCAGCCTTGTCACAACTAGCATTCAATCCTACAAATGTAACCATAGTATAGTGTATTATAAAGCACAATACATAAATGTACGAGGGGTAAATGTGTGGTTTTACACATTGGCCTTCATAACTTGGGCTTTGTGATTAATTTATTCATATCATATGCCATAAACATGAATGCTAAATATGTCCCCTTTCTGTTGGTATACAATTTAAACTTTTGTTTTGACTGATATTCGTTTACTGTTGACGTCAAATGTTTTTGTTAAGCGTTAAGCGTGTGTTATGTTCGCAACAAAACAATATGTTCTAAAATTCTGAAGGTCAATGTTGGTATCTATAGCTTGAACTTAATTGAGTACAACGGTAAAATATTTCAATCACTTTTCTATGAAATATTGCGCATTGGCGACGAAATTATGTTATTATATAGATACCATTACGGAAGTTACAGGGTGCGTTTTTTACGCTTTTCTTTCCGTTTTAGCGTTCGAAACAAATGAATATAATCTCATTTTAATATGATTTTACTAGAATAAGATTTATGCGTGAATGTAGCATAAGCAACAAGTGGAACAACTCGAATTTGCACTATGTTCACTGTCCAAAAACCCGTAACTAAATGCAGGGATTTTAGGGCTTCAATTAACGCCGTTTTATATATTTATATAAGGTAAATCAAATGACTGATGGTTAAAATTAATACTATAAATGCAAGAATAACTGGAAAATTAGATTCTTGAAAAAAGAATGTTTGGTTAAAAACGGGTTAAAGATTCTGAACCAATGCAAAAAATGTAATAGAAGTAAAGTTTCATACTCATTATTTCAAGAAATGCAAAAACATGCATATCAAATGGTAGTCCAAATGAATGTACGCTGATGGACTATTTACGATTTTTGATATGGCAAATCCTTCACGTAAAAAATGTTTTGAACCAAAAGTGGGTAATTATTCCGATCAGTATTCCGGGTTTAAGCATATTGCGTCTATAAAATATCATAAAAACAAGAAATATTACCAGATAATGTTATTTAATAATAGTTCCGTACACAAAAAATAAATATCCAATGTATAACTATAAGTTTGATGGGTTTTTCTTTATTTCATTCTGTCAAAACATAACGATATACGCATGAAGGGCACCTGCAAGACTGCAGTTCACAGTTTCACAACAATCGAAACACTTCGGCCATGGCCGAGTTGTTATGATTGTATTTACGAGGTCTATCTCGAATCTTGTCGGAGATGGCCGAGTTATTACGATTGGGTCGAGTTGTTCCGATTGGCATAATTGTTGTCTGTGTCAGTCAAGTTTCGTTTTATTGGAAAGTTAAATCATGTGTTTTAATTCATTTATTGCTTGTTTTGTGCAAAATAACTTTGCACTTACATGGTGAAATATGAATTTAAACCTTACAACATTGTAAAATATCAATTTAAACCTTAATTATTCTTTTCAAACATAAAATACTTTACTTAATACAATTTTTATATTTTTTAAACCCATCCGGTTTTTGCACAAACCCATTTAGACGTTAGGGATTGGAAAAACACCGTATTACAAGTCTATTATTTTAGACTAATTGAATGGGTGTAAATTATTAAAAGTTGACCATTGAATAAAACTGTCCGGATGCATAAGTAAAGAAGAAACCATTGGCTTCAGGCTTATAAGTAAATAAGTTAATGTAAAAGAAAATATGTTTTAGTGTAATATGTTGCATATTAAAGTAAAAAACAACCTTTTCGTTTCTTTACTGTAGATATGCTCAAAACAATTGAGCCTGATAATTCATGTATGTATAGAGTTCGGACTTTTTCTGAAAAAAATGTTTATAAGTTTGCT